>NC_090436.1:804044722-804361060 GCF_031143425.1 Pleurodeles waltl
TCAGGACCACCCAGGACCACTCTGCTTTCCGGAGACTCCTAAAGACCTGGCTGTTCGAGCAGCGATAACCACCCCCTTTGTCCCTAGCGCCTTGAGACCCGCACGGGTGAGTAGCGCGCTTTATAAATGCTAATGATTTGATATCCCACGGACGTTGAGGGGGGCAGGACTGCAGGGACACACCTGTCTATGTGCCTGGCACCACTATGCATGCACCCCTTAGCATCTAACTACACTCTTCATAGTGGCATCACAACAGTGTTGGTACTCACCCCCTTGTGGCTGCTGTGCTGCCGCCAAGCACCCATCTAAATCCGGATAGACCACCGCCAGAATGCAGGCTATTAGAAGGGTGAGGGTCCGATGGGCACCCTCCCTCTTGGGAGGCCTTCCCTAGCTGGGCCTCTCCGGTCTTCCTGGCCCAGCGCCTCAGGTCCTCCCACCGCTTCCTGCAGTGGGTGCTCCGCTGTTTGTAAACCCCCAGGGTGCACACTTCCTTGGTGATGGCTTGCCACAGTCCCCTCTTCTGATGGGCGCTGACCTGCATGGGACACACAGAGTAAAGAAACAGACATCAGTGTGGGTGTCCCATACACAAATGCCATGCCTGTTCAAACTGATATGGCCCATGGAGACATACGTATGGACAAATTTAAAGCCAAAAACTGCCAGACACACTATGGGTGAGCATGCACACAGCGAACAAAAATACATACAGGCATCTAACACATTCACACACATCTAAGGAGGACAAATAGCAACTCACCTGCTCCTTTGGTCGTCCATACAGCTTGGCATACAGATTTTCCAGTTCCTCTGCAGTGAAGGCAGGGCCCGTTCACCCTGTTACACGTGTCATCTCAGGACACAGAAGCACACGCAGTGGTATTTTTCCCTTGTCGTAGTGCAGGAGTCAAGTGTCAAGGGCCTGTAAAAATGGCGGTAGATACCGAGGCGGTGTGGACCGTTACCCATTGACAACCATAATATCCAATGAGCAAGTGCACGGCGGTGAACACCGGCTACAGCCATGACGAGTTACCCCAGTGGAATGAAGTCACTTCCACACTACATTACTTGGATGGCCTCATCCATTGCCCCATTCCCTCTTCCCTTCGTCGAGTACTGACATGAGTACTGGTCCCCCACATTTAATCATGGTGGGAAGTCTGTCTACACTCTGATGCCATTATGACTGAAACACCTCACCACACGTTAGCCTGACAGGATTACCTCATTCTTTGTGTTTGTGTGCCCGGCTGTCGAGAGAGGAGAGCACCGGAGGCGGCGCCGAGAGGCGAGCAGTCTGCCCGGGACAGGATCACTCCCAGCTGCGCAGGAAGTTGAAACCCCTGAGAAAGTGAGACCAGTGGAGCGACGGGAGAGCGGACAGAGACGGAGTTCAAGCCCGGTCCGAGTAGAGACCCGCGAAGGACGGAGGAAAACCCCAGGGCACCTCCCTACCCTGCAGAAGCAAAGTCGGGAGACCGCGAGAGAGCCGGCCGCGTCCCCGGAGGGGCGTGGCCCCTACAGGTACGTTCGGACCTGGCTTGGGGATTTCTACCCCAGTGGTTACGGGGCATACGGACCGCAGGGAAGGTTAAAGGCAGGTCCTGCAAGGAAGGGGAGATCTTTTGAAAGGAGGACCCCTCCGATAACCGCCCCCCCCCCTAACCTCACAAACTACTAAAAGAAATAGAGAGAGAGAAAGAGAGGAAAGAAACACTCTCTTCTAGGAAAGAGAGAACACTAGAACACTAGATACAACACGGGCAGGTGATGCGCACTGAGTGATTGTGAAATACCTCAACCCCAACCACATATACCTACCCTCACTCCTACTAACCCGCTATAAACCTATTTACCCTACACTAACATATTTTCATTTGTCTTTACTTTTGGGAGACCCTCTGCTACGTCCAGTCAAGACCAGACAGGAATCCCTTCCAATCAGGACGGAACACAGTGGGAACCCGAACGGAGCCTGAGAAAGAGAGAGGGATACTGGCTGAATGACCAGAAGAAAAGGACAGAATAAATAGGGACAAACGAAACCCGACCTTAATAACGCTCACCCTGCAAGCCCCGCCCCACTCACAGCCTGAAAAACCACCTCTGAGCTCCACTCCCCTGGGATACCGTCGGACTTGCTGTTTGCTGCTGGTTTGCCTTTGGACTCTCCTCTACTTCTTGCGGAACCCGCTTCGCGGGTCCCGCTGCGGCGGGAGAGCCGCTTGTGCAAAACCTACGGACGGTTTCGGTGAGGGACTGGGCGAGTGCAGGGCTGCGAGCGTCGGGACAGGACTACGTCTCCCAGCAGTCCTGTTAACCCGCGCCTCCTGTCATCTGGCCGCTCTCCCAGCAAGCCCCGCCCCACTCATAGCTTAACTTTTTTCTTATAATTTCAAACAGCTACTTCCGCGTTCCGTCTGTGGCCGTCAGGGCACGCAGGAGGCTGGGCTGGGCCCACTCTCTTTCACCTGCATTTCCTTGATCCTACTTGGTATGCGAAAAAGGTTCTGGGTATGCCATCATCAGCCCTAGGTGGAGCAGCAGCGAAGGAGGGGGGAGCCAACACTGGGACTCTGGACAATTACTTTAAATCGGTAAAGGGTGATGGGGGAATCGAAACCTCTCTGGAGATGCGTAGGACAGAGCGTCGTCGCTCGATTGAACACATGAAAAATAGGCCCCTCAGTGACACAACTCCCTATCCTATCTCCCAAGAGGAAGGTTCCCTCAATGGCAGCCCGGATCTTTCATCCCAAGAAGACGTTCCCCTATTACTCCGGGATAGTTCTCCCATTTCTGGCCCACCTCCTAAACAAACTACGGACACCACTCCACTATTAGTTGCCAGTAGTTCGGCAGTTGACTTATTCACCCAAACACACACCAGAGCCAAAATCAAGATTAATAAGCTAAAGCAAACTGTGGTGGCAGAGGTGAATGACCTACCACCAAATAAACGCAGAAGGAAGATGAGGGGTGGTCAGGGGAAGAAAAAGATCCCCCACTCTGATTTTGGAAAGTCACTCAAGTCCGTACCTATGTTGGACAGGCCTTTAGTTAATGTGCAGAAGGCTACTCCCCTCAAGGGTACTAATATTATTACCACTTCTTCCATTAGCGACAAAGGGAAGAGCCCACTTAACACATTACTTCCCGGCAGCTCTTTGGGGAGCATTGAATCTTTAATTAGATCACTCTTGTTGCCCATTAGCGAGAGCTTGCAGAAAATAGAATTCAGGCTGACCACTCTGGAGGCAACTTTAACCACCCTGAAAATTTTGGACAACAAACAGAGTAGAACCACTGAGTCCAATCTACCAATAGGAACCTTCCCCAATATACAAAACCCACCGATCCACACGGGGCCTCCCTTGGGCACCACTGCCGCCCCTCTTTTACAGCCACTTATGGCTATCCCAGTTCCAATTTTACCTACTAACTCTAACATCCTACCATCAGAAACAGATGGCCCAGCACTCCAACGTATACTCCCTGGTAAGCCTGCCCCTAGACCACGAGGACCCGACTTACCACCAGAGGCTAACAGCCTCATGGTGGTGTTGGCTGGTGTTCCCTCTCTAGAATTGGGTGAAAATGAGAACTATCACTCACTCAAGAGGAAAACCATTAAATGGTTGAATTGGAACAGACCTCTTCCAGCTCACCTCAACAATGAGATCATTATGGTAAGAAGGGTACCATGGTTGGGGAAGTCGGGGAAATCAATAGCAGGGGACTGTATCATTGTGTCTTTTCGAGACCCTGGAACAGTACTATACATTTGTGCTGGGTCAAATAGATCACTGGATTCTACCATACAGACTTTGCCAGTTTCTTTCTTTTTCCCTCCCATTCGCTTGCACCATGACTTGTCACAAGGTAACTGGACAAGGGTGGAACGAAGATCTAGATACAGGGGATATGCTCCACGTCCAGTTTATCGACCTTCGGAGACTCCCTTTTTGGACCACAATCGTTTTAACTGTCTGAATGGTCTGGATGGTGTGGACTGACTGCCCCCAAACCCGAACTCAAATCCTGTGACCTTGGATAATGGTCCCAGTAAACTGCCTGATCCGGCTGAACCCACTTCTGAAAATGACCCTGTTAGAGTAATTGGTGTAGTTTCTGGCTTTGGTACTGGCTCTTCCCCCCACTCCATCCCTGCAATCTGTTCTGTGGCTTCTCCAGCGCACATGAGACTAATTTGGTGGAATGTGGCTGGTTTAGCCAGCAAACTGGGCATCCAAGATTGGATAACTTACATTGAGTCCGGGGATGTTTGCATGTTCCAAGAGACTTGGGCAAGGGAAGATTACAACCATCAAGGTTACAAGTCATTTTCCATCTCGGCTAGGTGGGAGGGTAAGGGCCGCCCCTCTGGTGGACTCACAACTTGGGTGGCTTCCCACTTAGGATGTCAGGCTTCACGCCTACCGGTGCCATCAGACGACATCCTAGTGGTTTTATTAGCCTGGCCGAACCTAGCGAAACTTGCCCTGATAAATATTTACTCCAGGCCAGTGGGAGCTTCGCGTGAATCCCCCACTATAGAGCAGCTTTCAGTATATTTAGCGGAAATGCCAAGAGATATCCCTTACATAGTGGGAGGGGATTTAAATTCCCATTTCGAGCCGTTGGTCGGTCTCGTAGAGGGATTTCCCATGGAAGAAGAGTTCAGGTGGTCAGTACCCTCTGTTGTAGCACCTTCCCCAAAGGCATGGACGCCTGTGGCTTTGCAGATTACTGCTCTCACCCTAAAGCATGGAATTAGAGCCTGCAATGGACGTATTAAGTCTGATGTACCAAGCAAAACCACGTACAACAGAGTGGGAAGAGAGTCCCGCTTGGACTATGCTCTTGTACAGATAGTGAACTGGTCTTCTATCCTGGACTTTAGGGTGGTGGAGAGACTGGATAGTGACCATAACGCCCTTGAACTCGATCTTAGCCATCCTGGGCCAAAGGCCTCCATAACAACCATGGGGGAGTCCAAACCTGAACTACTATTAGACAATAACAGGAGAAGAATCAGGTGGGATAAACTAGCTACGAGCCAAGTGAAACTTTCGAAGCTCTACGCAGGTTTAATCCCCATTTTGGAAAAAGTGGGATAGCTAGCCAACGATGTGGGCAATATAGTCCATCATGAGAAATTATATCAGGCTCATGAGGACCTTATAAAGGGAGCGGCCTCTGAGCTTTTTACTAGGGTCCAGAATCAGAAGAGGATCCAACAACATAACTCCTTATGGTACAATGCAGCCTGCAGGAAGGCAAAGGGAGAACTCCTCAGATGCATCAAGGAGGGAACAGATAGAGAGAAGCTGCGAGAAAGTAGACGGGCTTATAAAAAACTGGTCATCCATGCTAAAACCGAATGGGAGGAGAACCAGTGGGAGGAGCTTACCACTTCCCTCGCAACAAGAGACCACCGAATGTTTTGGAGAATAGTAAACGGGGGGTCGGGGAACCTCCATTCGGCAATAGAACCAAATATTGCAGCAGGGGTGTGGCAGGCACACTTCCAGTCTCTCTACAGTTCCGAGCAGGGAGAAACTAAGATTGATTTCGGTACTGGACTGGTAGAGTATGGCGGGGATTTGATAACAGTGGGGGAGGTGAAGGTAGCACTAATGGGACTTAAAGCTGGAAAGGCGCCAGGATTGGACGGCCTGCCCGGGGACCTGTTCAAGCAGGAGCCCGGTGTTTGGGCCCCCTATCTGGCTGCAGTGTTTAATGGAGTTTTGTGTGGCATGGAAATTCCGAGTACTTGGCTGGGGGCAGAGGTGGTTCCTATATTTAAAAGGGGCTCGCCCCTGCTCCCAGCCAACTACAGACCAATCAGTCTAATTGACGTGTCACAGAAGCTGTTTGGCAGGATACTGCTGAATCGGCTTCAGGACTGGGTGGAAGAAACGGGTGCCCTTAGTCCGTATCAGGCGGGATTTAGAAAGGGAGTTTCTACAGTGGACCAGGTTTTTCGTCTGAACGTTATCTATTGGAGGGCAGCAATATTGGAAGGGGGTAGTTTATACACTATATTTGTGGACCTGAGGGCTGCGTTCGACCTCGTGCCCAGAGGTAAACTCTGGAGTGTTCTGGCTGAGATGGGGGTCCCCCCAGACATCCTGATAATTCTAAAGAGATTGCACCATAATAACTATGCCCGGGTTAGGTGCGGGAGACACGGGGAATTAACGGACAGATTCCACGTTGACAGGGGGGTTAGACAGGGCTGTGTATTGGCACCGACCCTGTTCTGCCTCTTCGTCAACGGGGTAATCGCCCATCTCAGTGGAACTGAATACACTGATGCCCCAAAATTGAATGGCATCAGGGTACCTGCAATCATGTTTGCAGATGACACCCTGCTGCTGTCCAAAACCCCCATGGGGATACAGAGGATCCTTGATTCTTTTGTGGCTTTTTGCATAGATAGGGGGTTAGAAATCAATGTTAACAAAACCAAGTTTATGGTTATGAACCCAACCCCAAGATCACGCCCGAACCCCTTACTGGGAGCTTCACGTCTAGAGAGAGTCTCCACCTTTGAATATCTAGGTGTAACGTTGAATGAAACCATGTCCTGGGGAACTCACCAGACTAGGGTTAATCTTAAATTAGTGCAGACCACTGGTGGCATTGCTCGGTTGATGAGAAGCTCCACATATCGACCGCTGGGGCCGCTTATCCAGATATACAAGGCACAGGCTAGAGGAGCTTTGATGTACGGGGCGGAACTGTGGGGTCATACAGCTTCCTGCAGTTTGTCTATAACTGAGAACAACTTCATTAGACAGATAGTAGCACTCCCGTCCAGTACTCCGCTCCTCCCCCTGAGGATGGATCTGGGTCTGAGACCAATAGCAGATGAATTAGGTCTCAGACCCATAGTCTTCTGGCGAAGGCTATGGAGCACCGAGGAACTCTCTTCTTATAGGGCGGAACTGAGGGAGTTTTTAACCCACCCTAAAGCTCTACAGATCCCGTGGATAAAATATATAAAAAAGTCCTGTATGGGATTGGGCCTCCCTGACCTGTGGTCGGATCCAGCTAACGCCTCACTAAGGATCCCACGAAGAGCTTTGGTCAGTGCTTACCACGAGCAGAAATTAGCTATGGCCCTAGTCTGCAAGAATGAGGGGTCATTAACATCTGTATTCGCGCAAAGCAAGGACTCATACCGCCTGGAGAGGGTTCTGGATGCTATGTCTCCTGTGCTGGCCAGGAAGCTATTTCTCCAATGGAGATATGGTACATTGCCTCTGCGATCTTACACCTGCTCCTGGTCCACACTGCCATCTACCAAGCTATGTCCGACATGTGTGGGAGCAGAGGAAAGCGATCTGCATGTGGTCTTGTTTTGTCCAACTTACAAGGCCGCCAGGAAATATTGGCTCCTACCACTTATTAGAAACCTTGGTTTTAGGGAGTACCTCCCGGTGTACAGAATTTTAAAAACTGATGTTTCAGGTCCAATTGTGTTTGCACTAGCCAAATTCCTTACCAATGTCTGGCATATTCGTACCCGTATTTTAAAGTTGCAGGCTCCTATCTAACTTTAAGTTACTATTTTAATTGTATGGTTTTTTATCTGATGTGTTTCCTGTTTACTTTTCCTTGATGGTTTTACATGTTCATATGTGTGTTTTTTGTGTACATCTTTTATGGCCAAAATGGCCGAAATAAAGATTAATTAATTAATTAACATCTACAAGTTAATGAGGCTATGCTGAATGCAATGGTCCAAACAGGGGATCCCCTCATAGGCCTACAGACCCTGCCAAAACTAGCTATGACACTATCCTCGACGTACCCCGCGACAGCCACATCTCCGCACACCTGAGACACCTGCATTGGCTCCCAGTCAGCAAAAGGATCACCTTCCGACTTCTCACCCACGCACACAAAGCCCTCCACGACAAGGGACCGGAATACCTCAACAGACGCCTCAACTTCTACGTCCCCACCCGCCCCCTCCGCTCCTCTGGCCTCGCACTCGCCGCCGTCCCTCGCATCCGACGCTCCACGGCGGGTGTGAGATCTTTCTCCTTCCTGGCGGCCAAGACCTGGAACTCCCTCCCCACCAGCCTCAGGACCACCCAGGACCACTCTGCTTTCCGGAGACTCCTAAAGACCTGGCTGTTCGAGCAGCGATAACCACCCCCTTTGTCCCTAGCGCCTTGAGACCCGCACGGGTGAGTAGCGCGCTTTATAAATGCTAATGATTTGATATCCCACGGACGTTGAGGGGGGCAGGACTGCAGGGACACACCTGTCTATGTGCCTGGCACCACTATGCATGCACCCCTTAGCATCTAACTACACTCTTCATAGTGGCATCACAACAGTGTTGGTACTCACCCCCTTGTGGCTGCTGTGCTGCCGCCAAGCACCCATCTAAATCCGGATAGACCACCGCCAGAATGCAGGCTATTAGAAGGGTGAGGGTCCGATGGGCACCCTCCCTCTTGGGAGGCCTTCCCTAGCTGGGCCTCTCCGGTCTTCCTGGCCCAGCGCCTCAGGTCCTCCCACCGCTTCCTGCAGTGGGTGCTCCGCTGTTTGTAAACCCCCAGGGTGCACACTTCCTTGGTGATGGCTTGCCACAGTCCCCTCTTCTGATGGGCGCTGACCTGCATGGGACACACAGAGTAAAGAAACAGACATCAGTGTGGGTGTCCCATACACAAATGCCATGCCTGTTCAAACTGATATGGCCCATGGAGACATACGTATGGACAAATTTAAAGCCAAAAACTGCCAGACACACTATAGGTGAGCATGCACACAGCGAACAAAAATACATACAGGCATCTAACACATTCACACACATCTAAGGAGGACAAATAGCAACTCACCTGCTCCTTTGGTCGTCCATACAGCTTGGCATACAGATTTTACAGTTCCTCTGCAGTGAAGGCAGGGCCCGTTCACCCTGTTACACGTGTCATCTCAGGACACAGAAGCACACGCAGTGGTATTTTTCCCTTGTCGTAGTGCAGGAGTCAAGTGTCAAGGGCCTGTAAAAATGGCGGTAGATACCGAGGCGGTGTGGACCGTTACCCATTGACAACCATAATATCCAATGAGCAAGTGCACGGCGGTGAACACCGGCTACAGCCATGACGAGTTACCCCAGTGGAATGAAGTCACTTCCACACTACATTACTTGGATGGCCTCATCCATTGCCCCATTCCCTCTTCCCTTCGTCGAGTACTGACATGAGTACTGGTCCCCCACATTTAATCATGGTGGGAAGTCTGTCTACACTCTGATGCCATTATGACTGAAACACCTCACCACACGTTAGCCTGACAGGATTACCTCATTCTTTGTGTTTGTGTGCATTACATGTGTAGCATTTACAACATGAATTGTTTCACCATGTGATGCAAGTGTATGTCCAAACTCAAGATGTGTTCCTTCATCACCCATAGGTACAGACCCATGTGGCGAGGGAGAGCCCCATCTGTTTACGGACCCCTGGGAGATCTGCCCACCATGGAGGAACGTCACATCATCATAACTTATCGACTAAATCGAGCTACAATCCTTGACCTCTGTTCAGAAATGGATCCTGTTCTGAAGCCGGCTAATAGGAATCACCATACTATACCTACAACTGTGCAGGTACTATCTGTGCTCCTTTTTTTGGCCACAAGCTCATTTCAAGTGACAGTAGGCATGGCAGCCGGGGTATCTCAGCCAATGTTCAGCCACATCCTGTTACAATTTCCTGAATGCATTCGTTCAACACTTGCAAAGTTATGTCCAGTTTCCCCAAAGGGCTGATCTCACCACCATCAAATCTGGATTCTATGCCTTTGCAAATATCCCCCATGTGATAGGTGCCATTGATGGTACCCACATAGCCCTCATACCCCCAAGAGTAAATAAACAGGTGTATCTGAATCGTTAAAACTATCACTCCATGAATGTCCAATTGGTGTGTACTGCTGATCAGTACATTTCACATGTCAATGCAAGGTTCCCAGGATCAGTCCATGATTCATTTGTCCTGAGAAACAGCAGTGTGCCACACATGATGGGACAACTACAGGGTGAGAGAGCTTGGCTCATAGGTGAGTATGTATGACACTGGATTAGTTACATAGCTAACAGCCAGGCTTTATGCAGGTAAATTGAGTGTGTTTCAACCCTCTCTCGCCCACTTTTACAGGGAATTCTGGCTACCTCCAACTAGGCCCCCCTATGGCACTTTGCAAAAAAATTAAAAATACATACCTGGACTTACCTAGGATAGGTCCCCCCATCCCTAGGTGTCCTCCAGGTTTGGGGGTGGGGGTGTCCTTGGGGGCAGGGAAGGGCACCTGTGGTCTCTGACCATGGAAAAAGCCCCACAGGTCCCCTAATGCCTGCCCTGACCCAGTCATTAAGCAGGCTTAGCACCATTATTTAAGGCCCTCCTCCTCCCGTGTGATTTTGCGTGGGAGGATTAATAAGGCGCTAGGGCCTCTGAGTCATTTTTTTCCCGGGAACGCGGACCTTGCTTCTCATTGACGCTAGGCAGTTTTCTGCAGGCACAAAATGACTTTAACTCCAATATTGTGGCGCTAGACATGTCTAGCATCAAAATATAAATATGGAGTTAAGTTTGTGCCGGATTTGCGTAAAAAATATGACGCAAATCTGGCGCAAGCAGAGTATAAATATGCCCCATCGTGCCATAACGACGTCTAAAGTAATACATTTCTCTTTACACACCTATCCTACACACCTTTCCCAAAGTGATCACAGTGTTTTACTCTAGAAATGGCAATATCTCCACTCAAACATCTCATAGGGGTAAAATATGTGCACAGTAAGGTTCATAAAAACCCTAGGCCTTGTATTAGCAAAGTGCAGATGATTTCTTTTATAATTTCAAAAACACTGCCTCTTTTACTTACAACTACATACAGATTGAACATTTAATTTTTTAACACAAGATCCAATACTTGATGATGTCTCTCCACATTCTAATATCTACCTCTCAAAACGGATAATAATAAACATGTACCTCTATAAACAGCATTTGAATCAACAAACCTTGTATAGAATCAATTTACCCACAGAAGTGCACTTACTGACACTTTGCAACAAAGTTCATAAAGTATATTTCTAATTACCTGAACTTAGAGCAGTGTCTTATATACAGCTGAACACACCAGTCTGTCTCAGTTCCAAATTCAGTCACTTCTGCTGAGCACAACTTTATCAGCCTTTCTTCTCCTCCAAATCACCAAGAACAATCTGAGCTATGCCTGGTTCTACCCCCAATTGCATCACAGCATTTCTTCAACCACACAGTAAGAGTGGTAACTACTGATTGAGCCTTGACCCTCTTTTTTAACTTCCCCCATACAATCTTGTTAGATTCTCACTGGATCATAAAACACCTCATGGCAGGCCCAGTAATCTTCCATGCGTGTCGCCTGAGAGGCTTTCAGGATCGTAAAACACCTCATGGCAATTTCAGTAATTTTCCCTCAGGTCTCACAAGCCTTTCGTGAGATCGGACATGTCCATGCTGTAAACTTCACTTCCTGAAGTTTGTAAGCTAGTCTCTTCAGAGTCTTGTGGAATCCCAACATAAATAAGAAGAATAGAAGTATGTGGGATGGAGTATTCTCTCCATTGAGACCAATCTCTTAGATGACAGGTGTGTATTGTAGTGTGTGGAGGGGAGACTGGTCTCTCCACACAGACCTCTGTCTCAGATGAAAGGTGTACATAATAGCATGTATGGAGGGACTGCCCTTTCCACTGAGCCACCTCTCTTGGATGATAGGTGCCCATAGTAGGGTATGAGGAGAGACTGACCTCTTCCCTCAGACCTCATAGTAGGGTGTCTGCAAGGACTGCCCTCTCTTTCCACACCGCTTTCTCCGATAACAGGAGTACATAGTGAGGTGTGCACATGAACTGCCCTCTCCTTCCAAACCTCTCTCTCAGATGGTAGATTTGCATAGTAGGGTGTATGGAGAGAGGCTGTGTTTCTTCTTAGCCCTCTCTCTCAGATCACGGGTGTACATATTAGGGTATGTACATGAACTGCCCTCTTTTATCAAACCTCTGCCCCAGATTCTAGCTGTGCATAGTAGGATACACACCCTCTCCTTCCAGACCTCTTTCTCAGATGATGAGTGTGTGTGTAGTGGGCTGTATGGAGAAAGATTTACCTCTCCAGTGAGACTTCTGTCTCAGATGAAGGGTGTGCTTAGTAGGGTGTTTACATGGACTAGCCTCTTCCATCAGACCTCTGTCTCAGATGATGGCTGTGCACAGTAGAAAATGTACATGTATTAGCCTCTCCTATCAGACCACTCTCCCAGATGACAGGTGTGCTTATTAGGCTGTGTGCATCAACTGGCCTGTCACAACTTTGCCTCAGATAACAGGTGTGCATAATAGGGTGTGTAGAGAGAGACTGGCCTCTCTGCTGAGACCTCTCTCTTAGATGACAGGTGTGCATAGCATGTTCTGTTCAAGAACTGTCCTCCCTGCTAACACCCCTCTCTCCCATAAAGGATATGCATAGTAGGATGTGGGTAAAAACTATACCCTACTCACAACTAAAAACTAAAATAAAACAAAGATTACAGGGGCATTATTGTTAGGTTCAAAATTTACACGCACAAAACCATAGAAATTTGTGTGTCATAGAGGTATTTCAAGCAACTATAACCTGTGCCCTTAGGTAACTATAACTTGTGTCCCTGCATTCAGGTTTCTCATCAATAATTGTACTGCATCCGTTGCAGTGATATTATAAATGATGTCATAGAAGATGTCATGATTGATGTAATATGGGGGGTACAGTAGTGCACAATGAGGGTGTGAGTTAAAGTCATCTTAAAACACGAGTTATGATTACTTGAAGTAACTTTAACTGAAACAACCATATTTCCATGGTACTGTGGATGTACATTTTAAATCTTACTATAATGTCCCTGCAACATTTGTTTTTTTAGTGATATTCTAAAGTTTTTTACATTTTATTTCCTTAGTATGATATCCCTGTAATCTTAGTTTTTTTTAGTATATTTCTGTGTTTTTTAATGTAAAGAAATATTTAATTACCATAAGGCTTTTTTTTTTAAACTTTATTTATTACTTTTATAATAACAACACATAAACTGCACTGTTCATAGGATTCACAGCAGCATCACAGCATTACAGTCCAAATTGACAATCATGATGTCCGCATCACGTCTCCAGCAAGAACTGCGGTGATACATGAAGTGTTACCCATACAGAAGACAAAAGCTCAGACTAATCAATGTGCCTGCAAAAGCAATTGCAGCCAGACAAGTCCACATGGACAACGGAATGATATCTACCAAGCACCATATGCTCTATAATATGGGTGACGTTTCAGGAACAAACCAGTGTGTAATACTGTTGCTGCGTTAGTGTGAACGTCCGAGCCAGAAGGGAATTTCCAGACCTGGGCCAGACCTGCCCTGCCGAAAAAACACACCACAGGGGAACCATCCAGCCCCACAACATCTCCGAACATCCCATACACCATTTGGCTAGGATGAGTCCCAACTGTGCAAATCTGTAAGTCATTTTGCGACCTTTTTTGGGGCAAGGGACTAGACCCAGTAGGCAGTGTTTCCTAGTCACCCCCACATCAATCGCTGACACTTCCTTCAGTGTTCACACTATTTGGGTCCAAAAGGGTTAAATCATACGACATACCCATGTCATATGGTCAAAATTAGCAAAAGCCCCACCACAGTGAGCACATCTATCTGGACGTGCTGGGAATATCCTAAGTAGGCAGTGCAGTGTCAGGTAAGTCCGGTGGACATAATAAAAGTGTATCAATTTAAATATTGCATTGCTGGTTGCATCCCATACCAGGGAACAAGTTCTGGACCATTCACCATCTGTAAGTGGACCATCTAGAACAGCATCCCAACTATCTCTAACCCCTGCTATGCATATCTGTCTGTCCTGCTTGAGAGCCTTATAGAGCCGGGGGATGAGATCGCGTATACCACCAGTTAACAAGGATACCTGTAAGGCAGGATTCATTCGGCTCTGTAGGTAAAGAGGTCCAAATCTCACGAGAGGCCCGTGTGAGGCAAAAATTGACCTTGGTCAGTGCCAAAGACGGCCTGCGCTTCCTCCTGAGTAATAAACGTGTTGTTTTGGTAAAGATCGCCAGCAGTATTAAACCCGCCATCTCGCCATTTTCCAAAGTCCAGCGTTTCTGCAACACAGGCAAAAGGGCGCAGCCACCAAAGCGGAAGTAAGCGTGCATACGGTGCCTTACGCAACACCCTCACAACGGTCTGCTCCCAGACCCGCGACACCTGCGCAACTAGGAAGGGGGTCCCCAGTGGCGACCTTGAGCCACCCATCAACAATCATGGTAAACGTTACAAGCAAACAGAACCTTCCAACAGCTCTTTCCCCCAATTAGAGCCATCGTCGCACCACAAAGCCGCATATTGCAGCCAGCACGCCACATAGTAGAGGAACAAATCAGGCAGGCCCAGTCCAACGTCAACCAGGTCTAGCTTCAGCACATCCATGCGTACTCTGGGGCGCTTACCCACCCATACCAGAGACTGAAGTAATTTATCGAGCTGCCGAAAAAGAAGGGTTGGCATTTCACAGAACGAGTTCTATAACATAAACAGGCATCTCGGGAGAAGAATCATCTTGCAGAGCGCAACTCTGCCCATAACTGACAGTGGGAGGGAGGTTCAAAAGTGGACTGAGGCACAATCACATTACCCATGTTTAAGGCATATTGCAGTTGAGGGGAGTGTGTCACCCGCATACCCAGATACTGATACGACTCCGTCTCCCACTCCAGATCCATCCATGGCAACTCAGATACAGCCACTGACGACAGACCCGCCATAGGGAACAATATTGTCTTCCGTTAATTTATACAGAGTCCCGATACCCTACCGAAATCGCCCATCAGCTGCATTAAGAGAGGGACTGAGCTCTCCGGATCGGTAACATACTGTACACCAGGGTATCATCAGCATATAGTGATATAGTGTGTGTTGTTGCCCCAACCTGTATGCCCCAATGCCACAGGCATTTTCGCAACTGTATAGCTAGGGGTTCCATGGCCAGAGTGGACAGTAGCGGAGATAAGGGGCAGCCCTGTTGGGTGCCCCGCTGTATAGCAAACACCTCGGACACAAGTGCCCCAGTGCGGAGCCGAGCCCCCGGGGACGAGTAGAGCAGATGTACCCATGACAAAAAGGAAGGTCCCAGGCCCATCCTATCCAGGACAGCTCATAGGTATTCCCAGGACAGAGTGTCAAAAGCCTTTTCTATGTCCAAGGAGACCAGTGCAGCATGGTCAGGGAATCTATGCTTCTCGTGCATCACATGTGATAATCAACGCAGGTTCATGTGGGTCCCTCTTCCAGAAATAAACCCACACTGGTCCTTCCCCACCAATGAGGTCACCACCCATCCCAATTGCATTGTGAGGACCTTGGCGAGGAGTTTCACTTCCACATTTCACATGGAAAGTGGCCTATATGAGCTTGGGTCAGCAGGATCCCTCCCAGTTTTAGGTAGCATCACAATCAATGCCTCCCTCATCTGCTGTGGCAACAGTCCCCCTTCGCCTGACTCCTGAAGTATTTCCAGGAGTCTGGGGAGCAGTGTTGCGGAGTATGCGTGATAAAACTCGACCGGGAGGCCATCCAGACCCGGCGCCCTCCCTGAGGCCATGTCACCCAGGGCCCCCTGAAGGTCTTCCAGGGAAAATTCAGCCTCCAACTCTGCCGCCTGAGCGTCTGTGAGTCTGGGTAACCAGAGGCCGTCCAGGTATTCTCGTGTCTGAGAGCCCACATCACACCACGGAGAAGAGTATATGGCCTCGAGGTGCTCCCGTAAATGGACATTCACGCGAGTTTGACCTAAAATCCTATCACCAGTTGGACCCCGAAGAGATAGAATTATGGGAGTGGGGCACTCACGGCGGAGCAGCCAGGCGAGCAAACACCCAGACCGATCCCCCTCACGATGCAATCGCTGTTGGAAATCTTTACAGATATAACTAGCTAGTCTACTCCACAGGGCACCTATATCACCACGACTCTCGTTCTCCAGCGCGTCCCCATTGTTAATTAGACGTTGCAAGGCATTTAAGGTATCTTCCTGCTGCACCAATTCCTGATCTAGTTTCTTCTGAATACTGTTATGTTTTAGCAAGGCTTTCGCCTCTTCTAACAACTTTAAGGGCCTCCCATCCTAAGCCGGTAATCTGGGCTGTAGTCCAGTTCTCACTAAAATACCCAGTCAGTGCCTTCTGAATATCACGCCTATACTCATGGTCACCCAGTAACTCTGGCCTCATGCGCCAGAGGGGGATCAACGGTGTAGGTGTGTGGGTACCACATTCTAACAGAAGAGGGGCCTGATCCGACAGAAATCTGACCTGATAGTCAACCCGACGAACATCGAGGGACCCATCATTCACCAGTAAAAATCTGTCTAAGCGGCTATATGCTCCATGCGTGGGAGTGTAAGAGGAAAAAGTTGTAGAGGTGGGGTGCATCTCCCTCCATATATCCATGAAGTGTAGATTATCCATTATACCGCGAAGCATGGCGGTCATATGGGGCTTAGTGCCCATCTTGGGGAGACTTCTATCCAAGGCCCCATCCAAAGCACAATTAAAAACACAATTAAAGTCACCCACCCAAATAATGGACATCCGCGCATAGGGCACCAACTCACACTGGAGCCTGTGGAAGAACTCTGCATCATCGGAGTTGGGGGCATATACATTTAGAATGCAGATTTCACAGCCATCCAGCTTCCCATGCAGAAAGACATAGCGGCCTTGTACATATGCGGTACAACTCCTTAATTGAAAAGGTGTCCCAGGGGCCACCCAAAGTGACACACCCCTGACATAAGATGAATATGTCGCTGAGTATAGCTGGCCCGCCACTTCCTCTGTAATTTTTGCACTTCATTATCTAACAGGTGTGTCTCCTGAAGGAGAGTAATATGGATCCCAAGTCTTCGTAGATACGTGTGCACCCTATAATGTTTTACAAAAGATTTCAGCCCCCTCACGTTCCATGTGACCATTCTGATCAAAGTACCTGCCATGCTCTATGCCAAGCCACGAATGCCCCTCCCAGCCCCCCCAATCTCCCCTCACCAACCGGCCACCCCACCGGTCCGGCGCCACAGGCACTCGCATTTTCAGCAATGAAGGCGCTGTTCACCCATCCATCTCAGGAAATACAGTGCAATCAGTGCATGATACAAAACTCCAACAGATATTAAAATTTAAATCCATAAACAACAGCCCAGTCCCACCCCAGGTAAACACCACCCACAACTAGTGTCTGCCCACTCCGTGTGTGCGCCCCGCTATCTACCCGAGAGACCAGAAGGTAGAAGCAGCACCAACCTGTACTACTATGGAGAACTTGTCTGGACAGAGTCTGTTCTATGCTCCAACCCCTCACACCTGACTACCCAGACTTCGCACACACAGTACCAAAATCCCAATGTTACTCACTACAAATACTTAGTGTGAACCACAACGGATGACTCTCCCGCTACAAAAAAAGGGGGGGGGGGGAGAATGAACAATGTTAGCTGTGGTCAAGGGAAGTGGGGAAAAGAAAGAGGGGGGGAGGTAGAGTATGAACACCACATTAACCTTGCCCCGTGCCTTGTAGGCTCCCGAGTCTCCACCACCCTGCGACAGAAGGAGCTGAGCAGAAAGGAGAAGAGAAGGGGGGGAACAGGAGGGCAGCCGCAGAACCGGTGGAACGTTGGAAGGAGAGCAAGCAACCAAGGCAGAGACTCAAGTCTGGCAGCAGTCACAGCATTGCTCATCCAGTTCAGATATACATTCACAGCAGCTCTTCAGGCGTTGGTGCTGTCTGAGTCCTGTGTCAATCCACCATCCCCGCGGGGGAACCAGACCGAGGGGACACCTCTGCAGTGACGGATTGCACCAACAATCTCGCCTCTTCCCGCTCCCGATGTCTCCTGTCCAAAGTCAAGGTGCCATCCGAACGCACTATCACCTTGGTGCCCCGGGTGGCACGGCGGCGCCTACTGGTCCGGCGCAAGGCTGATTGTATGCTACCCATTTTGGCGAGCTGCTCACAGACTCCTCTGCTCTGGGAGAGGCACCAGGTCAATCGACGCAACATCCACTCCGTACGTGCCCAGTGCAGAGATAAAGCAGGGGGGGGGTGGAATCCGTTTCCCACCAGTGCCGATCTGCTCAAACCATATCATTGCCCCAGGTGCGCCCCTCTCATCAATCCGGGTGGCACCACTCGACTCCTCTGGCCATGAATTTAATGGCAGGCCGACACAGCGGCTGCCATGCCAGGAATAGGCCGTCACATAGGGTTGAACCAGCTGGGGGGGGGGGCAGCCCCTCAAACAGCCCCCCAACAGCACAGCACCACCAAGCATCTCCTCCTCCTCTCCAATGGGCGGCCCGTACCGCAGGGGCTCATTACGACTGGAGCCACACATGTTCCAGGGGGGCCACTAGGCCCCAAGCCAGCCACAGGTCAGGCCCGCTCCTCGCGATGGGTAGGACAAAAAAGGGGGGGTGGGGGCGTCTGCTCCCTGACCGCCACAGGCTAAGAATGCCAGACGGTGCCCTGCGAGTCCTCCAGAGCCGGGTTAACAGCTGACGAACATGGCGGCCGCCATGTTGGGGTCAGGCAATTTCTTGGGGCCCAGCAATGTGGCTCAGCCCCAGCATGACTCCCACCCCCCGCAGCGCACTCCCATCAACGAGACCCCTGCGTCCGCGGAGCCTCGGGCAGCAGGATGGTGCAGGATTCCGGACACAGGGCCGTGAGCACTTTCTTAGTGCGTTTGAGCAGCCATCTTGCCGGCCACCCCCCCTAATTACCATAAACGAATCCAATCTCTGCCATGCACAGCCTTTAGCCGGGCATGGTGGGGGGTTGGTGGCAAGGCCAGGCCTGTGGGCAGGCTGTGTGGCCAACTCCTCACATGCCCGCATACAGTCAAACTCATGCTGCGCACAGCAGAGTTTGGCTGTGGGACCAACCTGCGGCCAGGATCTGTGACCAACTCCTCAAAGGGAGACAACATGGGTAGGGGGACACACAGCTGCCCTCCCTAGACCAATTTCAGACACAGGGACCCCATCACCTGTGTCCTTCCATCTTTTTAAAGGGGAGGAAGGTAACTGCCCTCCCATCTTCCTGGGATAATATTGGCCCCAGGGACCCCATCTTCTGGGGCCTGGACAGCATCTAAAGTGGGAGGAGAGCATGCCGCCCCACTCTGCAGGTCAATAATGGCCCCAGCGCCCCTATCCCCTGGGGCCTGTCTGCCATTTAAAGGGAGAGGGGGGCTCGCTGCCTCCCTCCCTGGATTACTATTATCCCTAGGGACTGCCCCCCACGGTCTGCCTACCAAATAAAGGGGGAGGGGGACACACAACCTCACTCCCTTGGCCAATCGTGGCCCCAGGGACCCAATACCCTGGGGCCTGCCCACCATTTAAAGTGGGGGAAGGGAAATGCACCCCCAACCCCAGGCCAGTATTGGCCCCAGGTACCCCATCACCTGGGGCCTGCCCACTATTTAAAGAGGAGAAGTGGGCACACATCTCCCCTCCCTAGCCATTATTGGCCCAGAGACCCCGTCCTTTGGGGCCTCACCTCAAATTATTAGGTGCCCTGGCCTCACCCAGGGGACCCTTTTCCTCATTGTTGGAGGCCGCAGGGGGAGCCACAATGCTCACAGCCCCAGCCAGCTCACCACTTCCAGCAGGAGCTGCAAGCTGCTCCTTGCATGCAGGAGCAATTTATTTTTTGTCTGTTTTACAGCGGGCAGAAAAACAGATGAAAAGTCCACTTTCAGTGGGTGGGAACATTAAACCTACTGTTTTCTTTCTCTTGGCAGAAGCTGACAAATATCTCCTGCCGAGCAACAGCAAACAGCTATGTCACGAGGGTGGGCACCTCAGGACATAGGGGGCTGGCCCTTAGGAGTGGTGGTCCCAGGGCCATTAAAGGCTCTCGGAGGGGGGCATTACAGTCTCCTCCTTTCAAAGTGCATGGGCTGGCCCCGGGGAAGTGATGGTCCCTGTGCCGAAAACAGCCCGGGTGGGGGAGGGGCGCATGGCCCCTACCCTTCCTGTTGTTAAAATCAGCATGGCTCTGGCGAGGTGGTAGTCCCAGGAGCTGGAAACGGCCTGGGAGAGGGACATGTGGCCTACCTTCGCTTTTGGAAATTGGCCTTGCCCCTGGGAAATGGCAGTTCCCGGAGCCATTAACAACCAAGGAGAGGGGCCCGCAGCCCCCTCCCCCTTAATTGACAGTGGCCTGGCCCCAAGGAAGTGGCAGACACCGGGGCCAAAATCAGCCTGTGGAGAGTGTCACGTTCTGATCCCCTCTTACCACTCTTGTTGGATTTGATAGGAGCTTGACTTTGGTTCTTGTATGCCCTGGTCTGTCCTAGTTAAGGTGACACTTCCCAGTAGCCATGGTGCTGCTGACAATAAGAACACCAAGGCAGGCTGTGCCTCCCAGAAGGAGTCCCACAGAGGAAAAACTCCAAAGGGAAAAAAAACTTCGGAGAACTGGAACCTCAAGATAGAAGAATTCAAAGAGACACCAAAAACCAAAGACCAGGAAGAAGATGCAGGACCAGGAGCAAGCAGGATAGGTCAACAGGAAATGCCAACTGGAACAGCAACAGCAGTCAACAGGAGCGAGGACATACAAAAGGGCAAGGAGTGTTTGCAACGCAAGAAAAGAAAGAAACCAACCCCGTATATACTGAAAAACAGTAAGTGACAAGACGGGAAAGAAAAAGATCGCCATCTTGGATAGGGAAAACAGAGAAAACGCCATGGTGGATTGGAAAAAACAAATCACCCCATAGCATGCTGTAAACAATGTGAAAAGCATCCTGGGAGGAAGAAAAAGACAGAACATGGCCCCAGGAGCAGGACTAGGAACACAAAACACATGGCCCCAGGGATCCCAACAGTAAGAAAAACACGTGACATAAATGAGAGTCACTGCGGGTGCTCAGCAACTCACGGTGAGTTTTATTCAGAAATATGTGTCACAGAAGATATCCACGATGTCACTGTGGGCCAAAAAAAGGGCTGCGGTGGGCCTGACGGCTCAAAGAATGAACTGTGGATGCCACAGGTCGGCCGCAGACCCGCGCCGTAAAAGAGAGGGGCCGCTTGCGCCCCCTTCCCAACAAATATATTAATATTTGCCCTGGGACATGGGCCACATCCACAAATTCACAGCAAAATAAAAAAACAAAAACAGTTTTTGGCCTCAGAGGGGTCCCTGTGGGACCCACCACCAGGCCTATGGGGTCAGGATAATCCTACCCTGCCCCTTTCTGTTTTTTTTATTTTACTTTTTTCTTGTGACTCTGCTAAGTCCGATTCCCGAGATTCACAGATAAGAATATCTTTATTTCTTTTCCTTAAATAACTCCAAAACTACTAAAAACATTTACAGCAAATCACATAAAAGGCTCTTTCTGGATCAAGAGCTAGTTTTCTGACAAATTTAGAGTAAATCCCTAGGGTAAATTTCATGGGGAATATGAGTTTTGGTACCCTCATTTTTACTCAGCCCCTGCTTCATCGATCACCCCAAACATTTTCCGAAAGTAGTTGAAGTCTATTTTGGAAAAAGTTTATGTATGTATGTATATATACACACACACACACACACATATATATATATATATATATATATATATACATAAATATATATATGTTTATATATATATTCACAACAACAATCCTTTCAATCCAAAGATAACCAGGACACCTCTGTAATGTAAACGTTGCAATTGAATTCAGAAACTTAGTAACTCCAACGTGTTTCGGCCGTACCCTTTGCCACGGTTGGAGGGGGAGTGTAACATGCAGATTTCAATAACCAATTTCAAACCAAAATCTACCTTTCTACTGGCTATTCAGTGCGATGCGTTAGAAGTTTTTGAGCGTGAAGTGACCAAGCATTTGAAAAAGAAGAGACGTAATCCCAGGAATGTGAGAAGCAATAATCTGTCTGTGGCACAGTGGAAAGCCCTACAAGATTTGAAAAAAGATCAAACTATTGTCATCAGGCAATCTGACAAGGGGGGCAATGTAGTTGTCCTGGATTTTAATAAATATTTGGCTGAAGGGGAAAAACAACTAAATAACACCAAATGTTATATGAAAATTGGTTGGGAGGATGTTAAAAAGATGAATGAAGAATATTATGGAATGCTTACTGATTGGAGGTCGAAAGGTTTAATGGAATGGGAGGAATATTTGTTTTTGAAATGCGATTATCCGAGAGTTCCCATATTATATCTTTTACCCAGATCCACAAAGACAGTGTAGACCCACCTGGGAGACCGATTGTTTCGGCTATGAACTCCCTTCTTGAAAATACGTCTAAATATATTGATTACTTTTTACGTCCCTTTGTTGAAACAGTGTCCTCGTATGTGAAGGACACAACACATTTTTTTTAAATCATAGAGGGCATTCAGTGGAAAAAATACTTTCTATTATTTGGATGTTACTAGCCTGTACACCAGCATTGCTCATGATCTGGGAATAAGAGCTATTAGGCATCATTTAAGAGCAAGGTCAATTTTGTTACTATTCCACACAGAGATGCTGTGTGATATGATAAATTTCTGTCTGAAGAATAACATGTTTATTTTTGACAATCAAGTGTACAGACAGCTGCAAGGGACTGCCATGGGTACATTTTTTTGCCCCCAGTTATGCAAATGTATTTATGGGCTGGTGGGAGGAGAAAATATCTGAAACAATGAAAGAATTTGATGACAATGTAATTTTATGGTGTTGGTTTATCGATGATATATTTGTAATTTGAAAAGGTGATGAGGGGTCAGCTATGGAATTTGTCTGGAATTTGAACAACAATGCATTTAATGTAAGATTCACCAAACACCTTAGCTCCAAGAGTATAGAGTTCTTGGATGTTGTAGTGGCAGTAACCAATAATAACTTGATCTCCAAATTACATAAAAAGGAAACGGCTGGTAACAGTCTTCTTTATGCACGTAGTGCACAGCCTGTAAATTTAATTCAGAGTATTCCTTATGGTGAATTGTTAAGAGCTCAAAGAATCTGCAGTAATTTGTCGGACTATCACCGGGAATGTGAGGTGATGTGTAAAAGATTTAAAGAAATAGGTTATGGCTTTAAAACTATCAGTCAAGCCAGAGAGAAGATGTAGAAAATGAGTAGGGATGATCTACTTTACAAGGTGAACAAAGATCAGGAAGAAAGGAAAGAAACAATCAGATTTGTCACAACATACAGTGATCAATCTTACAATGTGCGTAGTATTTTGAATAGGAGCTGGCATATATTGCAGACACACCAAGTCTTGTTCAATTATATGAATGACATACCACAAGTAACGTTTAAGAGGAGCAGATCACTCAGGGATGACCTTTGCCATAATTATATAACACATGAGAAGAGTATTGTGTGTGGAATTAGGACTAGCCATTACATGAATATATAGATATTGATACATATGGAGATGAATATGCTTAATAGTATAGAGAATGTTAAGAGCTGTCTAGGGAAAGAATCAGATAGGGATAGCATATAAAGGAGATATTTTCCCAGTATGAGTTGAGCAGCAAATATGGGATTTGTCGCCATGAGAGAGAACTGAAGATTTCTAAACAATAGAAAAGGAAACCCCAAAAGTGGAGAATATACTGTATGAACAATAGGGATACATATGGAAATATTCCTTTTCTTTCGCTCTTTTACTTTGTAGCTAAAAAACTTGCTGGTGATAAGATCTTTGTCCCCCCTTTCTCCTCTCTCCCCCCCTTTTTCTTCTCCCTTCTTTCTTCTTTCTTCCTTCTTCTTTCCTCTTTTTTCTTCCTCCTCTTTTCCTCCTTTTTTCCTCTGTGTTTCCAATTTCTGAGACATGGAAAAACTTTACAGAAAATATCTATCATCCAAAAAAAAGATTGGAATTTTTGTATGCAAAAAAAAGACAAGGTCAATAGTTGAATGCTAATATATTTGTTTTAATATTTGTAAAATGTATGCTTTGATTTATCACTCTGGTATGTGGGATAGAAGTTTTTTATTGGATTTGTTATAGGAGTAAATGTATAGAATGACAAAAAGGTGTTTATAACTACATTTCCCAGAATGCTGCATAATGGCAGACAAAAGGAAAAAGTATAAATTGAGTGGTAAATGGATCACTCATTCACTGTAATCAAGACCTTTGGTGGTTGAAACGCGTTGGTGAAGTTTGGGTTTCTTTTCTCTTTTGGAAGAATAAATTCTTCAAACACAAGGTTTCCTGTGTGTGCCGTGTTTGACCTTGTGTGATTTGGTGGAGAAAGTAATTACAGGGTTGGCCCGTACCTGACACGAGCACCGACTTAATGGAGCGCGCTTTGATTGGGGCCATTTTGAGAAAAAAAATATATATATATGTGTGTGTATATATATATATATATATATATACATATAAAAAAAATTGACGCATCGTCACTAAATTTTCCCCAAAAATTGTGCAGGTGATTCTTTTTGTGCCTGGAAAGATTTGGTATTGAACACGACTACGGTCCAAACTGCTGGACAGAATTACACCAATTTGGCAGAAAGTTACCTTTTAGTCATCAGATTATGCTTTTTGTTATGTGGAGTAAATCCATTCCGTAGTTTGAACAAAAATTAAAGGAAAACCAAATTTGTATGTCTAGACCAGCGGTTCTTCCCTGGCGACTTCGCAAATAATAACAAGCATGTGCAGTGATCTGCAGAGCTCTGATTGGCTGCCCACACTTCAACCAGGAAGTGTTGGCAGCCATCTTGGGACTCTGCTTCAGCCGAGTCCCTGAATAAAAGTGAAAAGGTCTCCAGTGCTTGTTTTATTAAAGCCCCTGGGTGGGCCAGGTCCTGGGGCCATATCAAAATACAAAGGAGGGGGCGCACGGGACCACAGCATTGGCTTGTTTATGCCCCAGGGACCACCGCCTCCCTGGGGCCTAAATCAAATAGTATGCAGGGGCCACGCAGTCTGCTGCGGCCCGGGGACCACCACCTACCTGGGGAAAATTGCGTAATTATAGTAGGGGGTGTTCCGCAGACCCCTGCAGCCCTGGGGACCGCCACCTCTACAGGGCAATTGTTTGAAACTAATGGGGGGCTGTGCAGCCCCCACAGCCCCAGGGATCGCCACCTCCCTGGGGCTGAAATAAAAGAAGACAGGTGGTCTGTTGCGGTCCCCCGGCCCTGGGGACCACTACCTCCTCAGGGCTGTTTAAATATTGGAGGGGGGCACGTGGCCCCCCTCACGGAGCTTATAATGGCCCTGGGGACTTCCACCCCACGGGACCAGCTCCTGATATGGCCCAGGATATCTAGTCCCGGGACATAGCTATTTGCTCTAACTTGGTGGAAGCTTTGACAGCTCCCACCAAGTCTGCGCAAACACAATTTCGCTCCCATCAAGCAAGAGCTATCAAACAGCTTCCACTTGCTGGGAGCTGAGGTTTCCTCTGTTTCCCTGCTCACAGACATGCAGGAAAGGAAACAGAGGAAAAAATTGCTTCCACAGACAGAGAGCTGCATGTTTTGCAAGCTTAGGCTGTGCGTGACGCGGGGAGGATGGCAATATGGGTCTGACCACCGGCCGTGGTTGGATTAATGTATAGTAATGAAAATTACTTTACGTAAAAAAACAAAGGTTACTGGGACATTATAGTTAGGAAATAGAATTAGAAAAACATGAAATTATCTTAAAAAAACAATGGTTACAGGGACGTTATGGTTAGGTTCTGAATTAAGTTCAGCAGTTATAGTTAGAGTTATTTCCAGTAACTATACCTTACAGCCTTATGCAGCACCTCTGCCATGCACTACTAATTAACCCGGATATTAGAGCACTCATGGCAAGTTTTTTAACGTCAACAAAAATATAAATGAAACATTAGTCGTCAAATTATTGAAGAAAAAACTGTGCATGGTGGGGGCGCGAAGGTCCGCCATGGAGCCCCTTCGTCATGTTATTTCAGCCCTGGGGAGGTGGCGGTCACCGGGGCTGTGGGTGGGGCTTCACACCCCCCTCAATTGCAATCAACTGCCCCAGGGAAATGGCAGTTCCCAGGGCTGCGGGGGCCACGTGGGCTCCCCACCTAAATTTCATATTCAGCCCGGGGGAGGGAGCAGTCACTGAGCTGTGGAGGAGGCCATACGGGCCTCCCCCATTATAATTAAACATTTTGCCCAGGGGAGGTGGTGGTCCCTGGGGCACGGGGGGCTGTGGTCCCGTGCATATTTTTACCTTATCGCCCAAGTGAGGTGTGGTCCCTTGGGCTAATATAAGCACTAGGGGGGCGGCGGTTCATTAGGCTCAGGCAAAGTTCATCGAGTTCTACTTTGTGGAATTCTGTGGAGTTGGTTAACAACTCTGTGGAATTCCATTGAGTCCTGCTTGCAGCAAAGTGCGGCCTTGCTATCAGTACCACCCTGGCTTATTATGCACCCGATCTCAGAAGCACTAAGCAGGGTCAGACTGCTCGACCCTGCTTAGCGCTTCATAGATCGGGCACAAGTCTCCACCTGTCCTGCACACTTCCTTTCATAAACTGCCCTCCTTCACAAACTTGCTACGGAGGGCCAAGCACACCCCATGTCTTGCCCCCACCTTGCAATCACTTCCTCTGCATTCACACACAGTGTCAGACTGCCCTTCCTTTAGGGCCCAGCCAGCGCTAGTCAGCAGCAAACCAGCTCACCACCAGCAGCCTGGTAAATTTTCACAAAGTGTCTAGCCTTGATTGGCACTGGGCTCTAAGGCACTGTCTCAGGCCACAGACATCTTGTGGGGGCTGCCGGACTGCAGCTGATGCTCCCCCGGTCTACACCTCTCCATGCTGGCCCCTGCTCCGTACCCCATAACACCACTTCTTTTCCCAGGACTCTGGGGAGACAGGTTCTTTTTAGGTGGACCTCTGATTGTATGTTTCTTTTTTTTCAACCACAGACCACCTGTTATATGCAAATGCTGTCCATGCCCAAAGCCGGCCTCCGTGTACACACAGGAGAGACAGCAAAAGTCCTCAAATACTGTCTGGGTCCAGGGTCCCCATTGCCAGCAGCCAGTGGCCTGGCCCTTTGCTCCCTCTGCCGTGGGCTGCTGAGGACAGTGAAAGGAGGGAGGCCTGGTACTGGAGCTGGCGCCGGTGCAGCCCTCCTCATTAGTAGCAGCTCCACACTGACCAGAATAACGTGGAGCCCAGTTATTTGCCACACAGGGCAAGTGCAGATTGTCTGCGCTTGCACTATGTGACCCCTAACAGGGCTGCCGAGTAGTTATGGACCACACAGCACAAGCGCAACAATCTGCGCTTACGCTGTGTGACTCATAACACTAGAGCTCACCACCAACCCGTCCTTTTAAAATCCCCAAATGCCCTTGGGACTTGGCTTACCTATGGGCAAAATAAAAGAAAAGGGCAGAAAAATCAGCAGATCCAGATATGTGGATTTTTCTAAAATTTAAAAAAATGCTTATTAGCCCTGGTGGGGTCTGTGAGGGATACTTAAACCAAGGCTAGGTGCTCAGGGTGACAGGGTGACCCTGCCATGGCTCCTTTTCTTTTTTTTAACTATTTTTGTGGTACCCTGCTAAAACCGAGTCCCAAAATGGCTGCCAACACTTCCTTGTTGAAGTGTTGGCAGTCATTCAGATATCATCAAGGGGACAGTTGGAACCGCAGAGGATCCGCATACCTAGATATCTGTATTGTTTAAAACTCTAATACCTCAAAAACTACTGAATGGGTTTTTAAACCAAATCACAAAAAGCACACTTTCTGGACCAAGCGCTAGCTTTCTGCTTTTTGGTGAAATTCTTCCTAGTGGGTCGGGCTGTGCGTCGTGTTCAAAATCCCTAAGGGAATATGCATGATGAATATACATTTTGGGCCCACCCTTTTTCTCGGCCCTCACTTGATGGAACACACCGAAATTTTCAAGACAGCAGCTGAACCCACTGAAGTATACATTTTAAAGTTTTAAAGATTCGTCAAGCGGGGCCAAAGATATTGGCAAAACAAAAAACATTCTTCCAATGAAAACAAGGTCCTTACTGTAACTACTTACTGGCTACCGTCAGTAGATAATATACATAATACAAATATATACATATATATATATATATATAGTGACTAAAAAAACAAAGGTTAAATTAACGTTATAGTTAGGTGAACAACATTAACGTTTTGAACAAAAAAAAACACAGAAATGTATCAGTTACAGTTAGCAATATATTTATAAATCTCAAATAACTATAATTCGTGCCCTAAGGTAACTATAACTCATACCGCTGGCATGCACTGCTAATGGCCCCACATATTACATCACTTATAACATCTTCTATGACATCATCGAAAATGTAATTGCACCATTTGCAGTGAAACTATTGATTACAAAACTGTGCATGGCAGAGGTTACCTTGGGGCACGATTTATGGTTACTTGAGATAACCATAAGTATAACTGCTGAATTTCTGTGATTTCTGTGGGTTTTTGTGTGTAAACTCAGAACCTAACTGCTTTTCAAATGTTATTTCCTAATTATAATGTCTAAACGTATTAAAAGGGATGAGCTCTTGGTGCTCTTGAGATGGCAATGCTTAAGCAACTTATTGGCTTTGGTGTTATCTTGCGTCCAAGATGGTGCTATATTTTGTCCATAAAATGTAATGTTGATGTAGGTGAAAGAAGAAATATATATTTGCTTTTTATATCTTGTGGGAGTTCTCATGTACCAGAGTCAAGGTGCCACTGTGTTTTTGATAAGCTTATCTGTGCAGCGCTGGAAGTATGTGAAATGTTCTTCCCTTCTTTGTTCTTTTGGGTGCTGTTTTTCCTGATGGTGAAAATCAAGAAGAGAAAACACTGCAGGATTTATATGCTTTTGCATGCAAGCCCCCACAACTACTCAGTTATATTTGTCTCTGTGTGTGTTGCATCAGGCACATTTGTGATCACAGTCATGGGTGTTCATTCAAAACCCTGTAATGATTTTCCTTTCTATGACATGAGGACCCAATCAGTTCCCAATACTCCACACATCAGGCTTGTAGATGCATCTGAAGATAGTCACCTGATTTGCAAAGAAATGGGCATGACCAGACAACCAATTGCATAGAGTCTATGCTCCATTACAGCTTCTGTTATAGAAGATTACCAAGATGTCTGGAAGTTAGCACTCTGGATATCAGTAACTATCATTGACTGTGTAGATATATACATGTTAAACTAGCACCTTCAGCCCCAGAGACAAGTAACCTATCCATGCTTCTCTACACATCTGATATGTGTATGTAGAGGCATGATTCCTGGTTGTAGGATTTTTGCTTACTAATATGTCTTAGCCATCAATATGTGCCATCCTAACAAGGCTCAGAATATGTTCTGATTGATGTGGGTACTCCTCATCTTTCTTTTGCACTTGCCCATTTTAGTGTATATAATTTCAAGACCATAGAAGTTGCATCCACAACATAAACAGCTGTATCAACACAGACCTTGCCTTGAAGTCTATGTGTGAGATACCAGAGCATAAATATGGGTGCATGGGTGCAATACTTGCTTTTCACCGCCTGAATTCCCATTTTCCGCTTGCAACCACAAATGGTTATTCCATAGTGTTAGTGCTAGTTAGTGCTAACTAACAATTGTTAACAAGTGCTAGTTAGTAATTGTTAACAAGTCCTAATTAATAATTGTTAACAAGTGCTAGTTAGTGGTACCTAACATAGTTAGTGCTACCTAACAATTACAATACACAAACATTTGATGGTTTGAATTGTCCTCTTACATTCATTTCTGCATAATTGGTCTGCTCTATTAACCTTTTGGCATACCAAGTATAACATAGTGACTGCCTCCATTTCTGCCATCTTATTCGAAGATTGAGACGTTATGTCCCTTGATGTCCGACCTATTACCTCTTTAGTGGTCTAGAATACTCTTTTTATGACTATTTATTTAATAGGTTTCTTTTCTGCATGCAAAGACACCTGTCACAGTTCTGTTATTTCAGATATTAACCATCAGTCATATGAATGGACTATTTAATAAGGTGTCAATTTACAGAAAGCCTGAATTATTGTTTTCATATTTTCAGTGTTGGTAGAATGGTCTCTCAAGATTGGTTTAGGGCAGGCCTTTTGAAGAGTAGCCCTATAACATGGTTGACTCTCCTCATTCATTTGGCGGCAACACATAATACATTTATCAACACTTAAGATAAGACTTGGGTAGTCTGGCAATCAGAGAATTTCATATGTCTACTCTAGATTTAGCTAAAGCCAGAATTACTCTTTTAAAGCCATCTTTAGTTAGAGAATATCTAAATTCTCAAAGGATAGAGCATTTTACTCCCCCTTTCCAAGTGAAATAATATGGCTGAGATGATTATACCAGACGATCTTGGCCAGAGGACTCTGATGATGGAAGCACCTCTTTCTTACTAGGCATTTATTTTTCTTCCACAACTTCCAATACCACTCATCCCGATGGACCTCATCTAACCTTTCTGGGTTGGACCGCTCATTTGCCAGTGCAGTAGAGGAAATATTTTCCTCACATTAGCAGAGAACAGTGTCCTGCACTTAGGCTTTCCTACTGTTACCTTAGGACTGTTTCCCATGAGGAAGCTCATACAATCTCTGCAGGTATTGCCTGAAAGAGAAAATGTTGGCAATGAACATTCCACTCTGGGTGTTCGACATGTTGAAATGGCCATCACTAATGTGGATAATTTAAGAGAGGTACTCTCCATGTCAGGGTACATTTTTAATACCAACTAAAACAAGCATTTGCAATGCAATGGGTCTCACAGTTGCTCGAGTTAGAGTTATTAGCATTGTAAATTCCTAACTGGATTTTTCTTGACACATAAATTGAAAATGCAAAGTAAAACAGTTGACATAAGCGAGCAGATTCAAAGCACCAGGGCCGACATAAACATGAGTGCGAAGGAGACACACAAAAGGAAAAACAAATTTGCTTGCAGTCAAACGTATCGGCAAACGTGCAATTATTTATGTAACAGGGTCGGTGTCCTAGACGGTAACAAAACCACCCCAAAGAGGGACAAACGTAAAGCGTTTACTAATGATAACAAATGATTTTTGAAAGGCAAGCCCATGAACGAGTAAAAGTGATGAGCATGCGGTGAGTGTGGTTAAAAGCCCACAATACTTACAACAGGTCAAAGCGCTTGCTAGCTCAACGTAAAAAGGATGACTAAGAACCAGTGCTTTATTTGTAAAAGTTTGAGTGTCGGTGCATAAAGTGCTGCTCAGACACCCATGGCTTGCGCTATAAAATGTCACAGTGCAAATAGCAGGGGTGCACAGTCCCAAATCCCCTTCAGGCTTCGACAATTCAGTGCAGCCAGTCCCTGATCAGTTTTCTCACTATTACAGGTCTCTGTTTTCTTCCTTGGTGACGCATTTTCTGCATTTCTCTTCCTCCGTTTTTTTGTTTTTCCCTACTTTGGTCTTAGGAAATGTCTTATGGGCATAAATTAGTGCTAGATCCCAATCAAAAGTGCAGGTGCCGCCCACCAGCAATCACTGGATCAAACTAAGCACTACTAACAACATTAAAATGATGCCAACTTGAAAGAAAAAGAAACATTGTTAAAGTTAAATATTGGCCAATTATGTCCAGCATTGATGTGTACTTCTTTTTAGGTGAATGTGCATGTGACAAGTACAAAATGTTGTTTTAGTGAAAGTAAACCAGTGGTTAAAGTAGGTTCCCTACTGGCCAATACTGCAGTAGGTGGAAAAAAGTGAATTGCAGTTGAACAAACTAGTGAATCAAGGGGGTTCAGTCAAAGCCAGCTCCATGTAAGTATATATGTATAAATATTTTAATTATGGCTTTTTTTATTTGATTACATGAGGTTAGTGAGACAGAGCTAAGAAAAGCACTTTTGTCGATCCTTTGCATGATGCTCATTATAGCAGGTAGCTCCTTGAAGTAATACTCTTTACAGAGCCATAGCATTCACCCTAAATGTGGCTGAGCAAAGCAAGGGATGTTTGTGTATTTTAAGACCTTGCAAAGCACTTTAATCATGTTTAAACACATGCAGTGAATGTTCCGTCTGTCAAAGTTCACTGCTGTGGCTCAAAACAACACAGATCTGCACATCCCACTCTGCTTGTTTGGGTATTTTTCTGCTGCACATTTCAGGAGCAATATAGAGTGTGAGGAGTTGGCTCTAAAGTTCCCGGGTTTCTCTCTTCCATACACTACTCTCATATAAACTTGTCAGGATGACCTTTGGAATTCGAGCGAGGTAGGAGGAACTCCGGTACAGCTTTCACAAATACATGCTTTTTTCATTATGGAGGACTCGTTCATTCAATTAGTTTGCAGTCTGAAGCTGAAAATGTCGCTGTGCAGGCCTTTGCCAACCTGGAATCACTTCTAAACAAGCATTTTTGCCTCCCCTTTCAACAAAGCTCTAATGAAGTTAGCAGAGCAGCCTGAGAAGATTTATGGCCCCAATAAAGGAGATAAGCAATGCCCTGTGTGTGATGTCATGAGTGCTGGTAGGGCGGGCCTTGGAGAGAGACTCTGCAATGAGGTGCAAGGGCATTTTGTGGCTTTTGTGAGCAGTGAACTGAATACCCGGGTATTTGTTTAGTAAAATAGGCTTATTTTAGGAGCTGTGGGTAAATGAGGACAGCACTGGAATAAAGCTAAAACAAATGTCAACGACATGGGAGGAGGTGGGAGGAACACAATGCTGCAATAAAACGCAGGAAGCTACCAGCCTAAACCACCCACAGTGAAAGGGGAGCACCAAAGAAATGTCAATACTAGTCCGTCACAGCAACAGATAAAGAAACCAAAGTGGAACAGTACAGTAGTTGGTCACTGCTCTGAAACAGAAAATGAAGGGAGAAAAAGGCAGATCTGACCACTAGCGAGCAAGAATTTTTAAAGGACACTGCAACCAACAAAGAAATCACTTAAAGCCCACAGTATAAGTATACTTAAGTATACACCAGGTCACATGCTTACACTCGACCTAAAAATCTCTCTGACATGTCCTTGATGTATGTGACCAGTAGATCAGGAACACCTAAAGGGTTTTATGTGCAGGATCTCCCTTTCAAAGGTCTTTAAACAGATTATTGAAAATAGGTATGAAACCCTAAAATTCACAAATTCACTCACCTGTGGCGAAGTGTCTGCAAAATATGATCTAAACTTTGGGATGCAGAATGACCTATGAAGATGTAGAACCATCATTTCCTTCTTCAATTAAGGCCCACAATCACTTCCTCTGCCTTGTCCATCTTTATCATTGTCACTATCTTTAGAGTTAAATGGAAAACAAGGAGGTGCATATGAAAGTACCAGAGGTCATAGTATCTTCAGAGCATCTACTTCCAGGCCCCTATTGGCTAGAAATTGGGAGCAGAAGGTCTGTGCTTCCACGTTGTGTCTGATCAAAAACATAATCATGGATAGCAGACTAAAATGCAGGCCTCACTTTCTGAACACAGGTTTTGTCACTCAAAAGTCATGAGGCAAGTAGTAGATGATTGCCATGCAATTTGATCTGATAAAGACAGTAAACATCACCACATTGCTTAGAGGAGACAGGGAACCCATTGGTAACTCCTCCTGCCACCAGCTTCCTAATATTCCTGGCTATGTCCTAACAGTATTATACTAGCATCTGCAGTGATGACATGAGGTACCATAGACTCTAACTGTATGCCTTTTACGTACTTTGTGCTTGTATCCACCCCGCCACTGCTGATACAGGTATGGTCTACAGTCTAAATCCCTGGATTCGGGAACAGAATATGCCAGCAGATGCTGGCCAAAGGGCTGGATGTGTATCCTGACCCAGTGTATTATGAATACTTAATTGGCATATGCCACTACACCCTGAGCCATGACCAATCAGGTGTTTTTTGTCAGAGACATAACTCTAGTATGTGTTCCTGTAACACCTGTAGACTTGCCCTGTAAAGAATATTGCTAATACATTACCTGGGTTGTTGTTGCAATGAAGTCCAGTGCTTTGATTCCCCTCATTCATATGTATTCCATGATGCTCTGGAATAAGGCAAACCCCCTGAGAGTCCAAGGATGGCTAATTGAATGATAAAATATAACTCATACCTTCTCCATGCAGTCTGCCAGTCAGTGGCACCTTTATCTTTATGAATACTACCTACACCATTTGAATCCAAATAGGAGGACAGCAAACTTTAAATACTGCTAACCAATGGTTAACTAGAGAAAGCTCTGGTGATGGTATAAATTTGGCACATCTGTTACTTTGGTCTGACCATTACATTGACAGGTGGAACATTTCTTTTCTAAAGTGAATCTGTAAGTTCCATTTGCTCAGCTTTTTAAAAATCTTAGACGAGGTAGTCCTTTCTTACCTTCTGCACTTTAAATATTGTCAAAGAGAACCAGGATCATATCTCCTGGACTGGACTGGAACCTCTTTTTGTTAATTTTAGAAAGACCTTTGGCAAAGCTTTTCTCTAATCTGTCCCACTGAGTTGCTGCTTGATGTCAGTGTAAGGGTCCAGTTCTTACGGTGTGAATGTCTACATTTTCCATATATTCCAGTTCCATGCCACATAGTTCCTACATCCACAGAAATGTCATCAAACAACCTGTCTGGAATTGCATGGTCTACATCACAAAGAGCTTTTTCCATAATTCACTGATAATGGCTGTTCTACCTGCATGCAATGTCCGAAGCAAGCAAGTACAGTGATTTTCCACTTACACATCAAATTCTTAGGGTCCTGGCACATCTGAAAAAGAGTAACTCCACTTTTAGACAGACAGGACAGTAAGCAATGTGGGGGCTACTTCATCTTATAGGCTACCTAAAAGAGTGATGCCTACGGGGGAGGACACGCCCAGTGTTTCCTCTACCTGTGCAATAAGCCAGGTGGATTCATAAGGCCTGTCTTTATAAATGAAATACACGAAAAGCAAGAAAAGTGATGAGGAGGAGAAGCAAGAAAGTAATTGGTTGTTTGCACCATTCGTGTCTTGGTGGATTCCTTTCTTCAATCACCAAAATATGTCCCATATAAATCAGCTGCCTAATGGTTATTTTCCCCCTGATTGGGATCCAAATATTCTTCTGTTTTCTAGCTACATTGTACAATCCAGGGATGTCTTTGGATAGCATCTATCTTATTATATGCATTAATATATATTTTGCACAGTTTGGTGGGAGTCTGAATCTAAGATTCATTAATCACTGTAGCACTGCAGGAACATTGCAGCAATGTGATTCTAATCAATTACAATATACTGAACAAATATGATATCCCTAATAACATTGAAAGCACTGAGCCAAAGAAAAATACTCCTGGCACGATGAAGATGTTAGTGCAAGCAAATGTCTTGTCAGAGGAATAGAGAAATGAAGTTGCCATTTGCAATCTTCAGACTTTTGGACTACAAATCAAAAACAGCAATACATTTGCTCTTATCCTTGATGCAAACACATCTTTCTTCCAAGACAAAACAGTTGGAGTGTTAAAGAATTTGAAAAATCCATAGTTGACCCCCAGGCATAACACAGATCCTATTGTACCTGAATCAACACTGATAATTACTTGAATTTCTTTAATAGCAGAATACATAATATCCACACATGCACCTACCTCCAGTGCCTCCATAAATCACACCTTCATGCCTCTAAGGTCTTCTATAGAACAAGGATTTTCATTGCTTCTCTTTTCAGTAAATTCTACCAAACTCTCATCCTGTTCTAATGACATCATTCCGTCAACTATCCTTCCAGATCCTTAAAGTATCCTTCAAGACCAGGTAAAGTAACGATTCATCAGTGTGAAGGCTCCCAGACGAGATTTCATCCCATAACAACCTGAATCAAGCAAAATGATTTTTTCCTACTCATCCAGAGAAACCACCTACCTCCCATAAAGAATTATTGAATCCATTCCCACCAATGGGTTCTTTTCCCGCATGAACCACTTTCCAAACTTCCTGGGCCTCTCACTCAACACACAACTCTACCTACATAACTACATTGTAAACATCACAAAATAGTTGTTCTCTAAGTTTTACCTGCTGCACAGTGTAAAATGTATGGTTTTTCTCTCACATTTCCAAACAAAAATGCAATTCTATGTTCTGTCAGATATTGCCAGTGACAATGGCTTGCTTATTATTGAAATCGCATCAGCCCAAACATGCACTCATGGTTCACACATCGGAATTAAAATATGCTGGCCATCATCAGAAATTATTTCCTACCTTTATCCACCATAGTTTGCAAATAGCAGACCATCTCAGGGTACACGATGTGTACCACAAGCACACCATCTCAGTACTCGCTACACCCATAGTCAAAAATAAAAAAACTTGACAAATGCTTTCTCAAGGGCATTATGCATGGTTTGTAACTTTATAGAAATCCATGCTCCACCCTCACATTTGCCTTTAGAAAATTACCTTTTATTTTGCAACTAACCTCAACCCTTTACATCCTCCATAATAGTCACCTTTACGGCGAGCTAGAAGGTCTGCAACACACTGCAATCATGTAGAAAAAGCCATTTTGGTCAACATGCTACAGTTTGGCAGAAACCATTCATCAGATTTGGCTAGTTTCAGATCCTCTGGATACAGAAAGCACCATAAAATATCAGCACTTCTTCATCTGAATTCATTTACTTGCTCAAGCACAGTGTTTGTCTGTGGAACCCGACGAGCATGACAATCCTTCATAGTGACCCACGGAAAAAGTCATGCATATAATGGTATGCAGCTTCATACCTGCATGTCAACAGACTATAATTATCTATAACAATTAGATCAACCATTACGAACAAGTAAACTGCAAAGTATCATTCTCTACACAAATAACTTTATTTCTACACACAAATCAAGTTTCACCGTCAGTTATTACTATTTCTCATGAGACACAACATGCATGCCCATCTTGTCTTTTTCTTTTCAACCAATAAGGAAACTCCTTAAGCAGAAGCAATATCTGGAGACAGAGGCCCATGTTAACATTTTGCACAAATTTTGAAAAGTTAAAGTGTCACATTTGTGCATTCACAAAGTTCAAATAAAAAACTAGATTACAACAAGCATTAACAATGCCAATAGGTCTTACTTATGAAGTAAAGTCTCATTTGTGTCATTTATGAGGGAAGGCATTCATTAGGTCATCATACAGACACTCATTGTTGAACTCGAGCATCCATGTATTCATTTGCCTACTTATTCTTGCATTCACCATCTGACACATTCACAACAAAACACATACATACTCAACATCATATGCAAGATAGATTTAAAAAAGTAGAAAACTGTCTAAACAAGGCAGCTATAAACTTGCAACGCCAAACTAAACATAGCAGCAATTGTCCTTCATACACTGGTATTGGACATAGTCTATTGTTGCTTTAAAGTTCCAAAAAGGCTGCCAGGTTACAAACCAACATGTTGACCATCTTGGAATGATAAACAGTAAATGATAGACAGTAATATAAAATGGCAGCAGCATTCCATAATGTTTTTCCTGGTTAAAAGGAAATGGGCATATGGGATGTTGTGCACTGAAATGAGTGGCAAGCAAACAGTGATGAGAAGAAAATAAATGAAAGGGGAACTATAAAAGGAGAAAATTGACAACTAAAAGATTGATTAACCAGCCTTAGTATTGAAACACACTCCTTTTTGGGTGGATGTGCATTTATGATCAGAAACTGCAATCATGGTGCTATGTATATTTATATAATGGGCATATGTTTATATATATATGGATGTACAGACTAGTTATTTATTTTTAATTACACAATCCTAGCATACAGCTAAGCCATTCAAGCCTTCCAAAGAGATTCTAGCAATAATCTATCCCTAGGGTTTGTCAGAGGGTTATCTAACATCAAAAATATTCCCTACAAAGCTAATATGTAAGATTTCATGTGAGATTTAATACAACAAAATACATACCAATCCACCCATAAAGGCCTATTAGTTTTAACATATGTGTTATATTGTAAATCACTCAGGCTTACTGATTTTGCTTTAACTTGTCAAAATAAACAGGTAAGATGTATGATACCTGAAACACATTGTTCTAGTGAATCTATCAGGCTGTTAGCTGTTATCATTAGCTTGCCTTCATAAATATTTCAGACCTACTGTATTGAGCTTAACCTTTCCCACAAGGCAAACATCAGCCATGTCACCGTAAAATTGCAACTGTATACAAAATTACAGTTGGTAAAGCAAACAACTATCTATCCTAACAGGGCCTAGCAAGGATTCTCACAGTGCAACTCTTCAATATATACATTTTTTCTGAAGGGGTAACAAACATGAAAGCTCTTGCCTTCGGCACTAATCTGTGAAAATACATATAACAAATTACCTACCTAAAGTCTTTAATTAATACAGGGTAATACCAATCAACCTTTAAACGGCTATACATTTTAACATACGTTTTCCACAATAAATATGCCAGATGTACAGCCTTTATTGTTAGTTTTCAGAAAAAACAAACAGGCCTATACACTTTATCATTGACTTATCACCATAACCAACAATGACCTACTGTGTTGGACATATATTTTCCCGCAAGGGAACCATTAGTTATTAGCAGGTGAAGCCTTTTCTACATACACCCTTTGCCCTGAACGAACCTGTGCATCAAGACTCCAGTCCCCCACCAGACACATCACCAACTAGCAGGCTGGGCATCTTCTACATATAGTTGACATACTGAACAAATCACTGCATTAAGAGGCCAGTCCTCATCAGACACATCACCTATAAGTCAAGCCTCTACTGCATATTACTCTCACTCTGAACAAAGGTCAAGGTAAGAGGCCAGTCCCCCACCACACACAGCAAGTATTAGCATGTCAACATTTTTTACATGCAACTGTCAACCTGAAAAAAAGCTCTCTAAGAAGGTATGAGTTTCCCACTGTACCCATAATGTACTCATAGGCACAGCCACTACTACATACACCTGTCACTCTGAACAAAATTGTGCTTAAGGAGGCCACTCCCTCACCACACAAATCACTTAGTAGTAGGCGGGACATCTTTCACATACAGAAGTTACCTGAACTAAGCTCTGCATCAATAATCCAGTCACCAATCACACATATACCTTCCAATAGTTGATGTATCTTCTACATAAAGGTTTTACCCTAAAAAACTCAGCTTGAAGAGGTCAGTCTCCTTCCTCACACATCAGCTATTAGTAGTCCAACTCTCTTCTACATACAGCTTTCACCCTGAACAGAGCTATTGATACAGACACCAGTGCCCTACCAGACACATCACCTACTAATAGGCTGAGGTTCTTCTACATGCAGCTTTTTCCCTAAAGAAAGCTCATCATGGAGAGGCTAGTCTACCACCATGCATGTCACCTATTAGGTCAAGCATGTCCTGCATAGAACTTCAACGTAAACATAGCTATTGATACAGAGGACAGTCGCCCACTACACACATCACCTATTGGTAGGCCACACCTTTCCACACACACCTCTTTACCTAAATGAAGGTCAGCATCAAAAGGCTAGTCCCCCACCAGACACATCAGCTATTAATAAGCTGATCCTCTTCTACATACGTCTTTCACCCTAAATATAGCTAATAATACAGAGGCCAATCTCCTATCAAACCATTACCTATTAGTAGGCAAGCTTCTTTTACATACAACTTGTGCCACAAAACAAAGCACATAGGTCTACTTAAGGATACCAGTTTCCCACTATAAACATCATGTATTAGGAGGCAAAACCGCTTATTCATATAGATGTCAGTCAGAAGAAAGCTCCATAGGAAGTGGCTAGTCCCCTACAAGACACATCATCTATCAGCAGGTTAAGCCTCTACTACATACATCAGGTGCCCTGAACGAAGCTCTTTATGAGCTCTTAATGGTGAGACCAGTCACTGACAACACCAAGGCACCTGCAACATTTTACTACTACGCTATGTGTATTCTAGAAAAATGTATACAGTGTGAAATTGATAAATGTATACATACTTTCAATAAAATGTTGTTGGTTGTCTCATCTGTGTACTGCTGTATTCAACTTTTTGGAAAATGCCTACTAAACAACAGCAGCGGAAGAAGGGTGGCCAAGCTAAGCATGGAGAAGGCAGCAGATCTCCAAGCTCCTTTCCACTCTGGCCTTGTTGCCATGTTAAGCACCCCAAAATGGACCCTACATGGTGCCAGCATATCCCAACGTATCGAGGGGCACTCAGTGCACTGCTGAAGACATGGGTGGTCCCCTCTGCAGGAAGGAATCTTCACGACTAGCGACCTGGCTGGGCCTGGAAACGTGACAGGACACAACAGTCAGGCCCCGTTAGGTGAGACCAAAAAGAGATGATGGAGCCCTTTGTTGGGTGACTCAGGGAACCCAGAAGATCCAGTGTGGCCACAAGACTCCCCTGCACCCATCAGCATTGACCTCGAGGCTAAACATTTTTGGATGAGGCGGAGTGCCAAAACTAAGACTCCCTGTACTCTCCACAGCATTGCCGGCCCAGGTGGGCTCGCTCCAACCTGCCACACTGGGGCCCATATTTATACTTTTTGACGCAAAACTGCGCCTGCGCAGTTTTGTGTCAAAAATATTACCGCTGGCTAACAGGTGTGAGTCATTATTTTTTACGCACACCGCGGCGTCAAGTCGTAAAGGAAAACGACGTTAACGTGGCGGAAATGACTGTGGGTCGATTTACGACACCGCAAACCGGATATGCGCTGTTTTTTGACGCAATAGCGTAAAAAAAAAACGCGAACACTGCCAGTTCACCAGAGGAGAGCCAAAATGGATCCCAGATGCCACTACAGACCCCAGGAAGATGACAGCAGACCAGGAACCAGCCAGGAGGATCCACACAAGAACCAGGACACGTTTAAGAAGAAAAGAAAGTGTTGCTTCAGTGCAGAGGAGCAGGAAATCCTGGTTAAAGAGGTGACGGAACACCAGCACCAACTGTTTGTCACCTCAAAGTTGCCAATCAGTGGGAGAGAGGCTATATGGCAACAAGTTGTCGACAAGATTAACAGTGCGGTTGAAGTACCCAGAACAGTCATTGAGTGCAAGAAACGCTGGCATGACTGCAAGCGCAGGACTAAGGAAAAGATGCCAGAAACAGGAAGGCAGCACTGCAGACTGGAGGGGGGAGTCCAGCACACCAGGATGCCCTGGACCACATGGAGGAGATGGTTGCAGCCGTCATCCCTGAGGAGATCGTCACAGGGATTCAAGGACAGGACAGCGCAGACTACCACGAGACAAAGCACTTGCAGGGTAAGTCGCATGGGGAATTGAAATGCACTAATGTCAACTGCAACCGGGGGGGGGGAAATACCTACTACACATTGCATGTAAGTCATCATATACATGGAGTGGCATGGGTAAAGGGGCACGGCCTGGGGGCATGGCCTGCAAAAACATAAGCTGGGGCACACCATTACACTACACCAACAACAGTCCCATGGGGGCATGCTGTCATGCCAACGATGGAGCAAAGGGAAAGCCACGACAGGAGGGAAGGCCACTGCGTCAAACTGACATCCTGGCACTCGTCAGCCAACATACCTCCTACATTAACTAGGGCCCTATTAGCAATCCTCTAGCCAAACCGACAACTGCAATGTAACTGCAACAACAGTTGCCACTACCACCTCTGATCTGTGTGCAGCTCAAGTAGCCAATGGCAGTAACCTACCCATGGAACATACATACCTAAATTAGGGGGTGAGGATGGCATCTGCAACAATCTCCTGAAACAAGACAAAGCCCCCAGTACACTCAAATGTCAATGCCCATAGTTGTCACATACATCAGCCAATGTAAACAACAATAGGAGCGACACAGCACTAAGGACACACCCATGCTGCATATGTCAGGGTCCATCCTGTGCCTGGGTAACAAGGCAACATCACAAATGTCATACTGCTCAGACAACAGCATTGAGGAGGGGACACATGTAACTGGTCACTGAAATCCACCTGCACAGTCAGAGGACGAAATAAGACACTGATACGACTATCAGGGCAATCCAATGTAACACACATAACCCAACATTAGCAGGACACATTAACAATGTCAACATCCATATCACATCATAACATTGCCATGCATAGGATATGCAACATGTCAATTACAATTAAGTCAATGTGAATGATCAGGGATTGGGGCAGGTCCTGATAGTTAAGTGTGCTGCCAGGGCCATCAGAACACCCACAGCCAGTGAAAGGTCTCACCATGAGAATGGATATACACGGAGGGTCGAGTAGGACAAAAAGGTGGCAATTCTCTATTTGGTGGTAACGCGTCCCTTTATGTCAATTTTATACACATCAGGACTCGTTTTAGGCCGATGAATCTTTTGACCCAGTGGTGAGACACCGTAGAACGAGATAACTGATCAATATGTCAAGCAATATGTCAATGACGTTATCAACATATATCACCACAATATACTTTACTTTGGATAAAGACATTTATTAAACTGTTGACGCAACCATGACCTTTCAGCCATGAATAACCACACCTTTTATTGGAGTTTTGTGAATTTTATTCCCTATTGATTACAATCTAATAATAGAAGGGTCAATCTCAAAACCAAGCAGCATAAGAGCAAAGTCACAACATGACAGCTATGATAAGACTTCAATGATGCAAAGATCACAAACATAAGAGCACCAACATAAGATATGCATATATCAGAGTGCATAGCATATCATATACGTCTCAGTTCAGCATAGCACAAATGTCAGTCACGTCTATTGCGTCAGTCAAAGTGATCACCTAGCCTAACCACTAATTAGCATCAGCATGTTGGACTTCATGCAAAATAATTTTGAACATAAATTTGGAAAACATCTGACTAAGGTCTCTATTAAAAAATACAGCAGTTGGTACCTAGAAAGGAAAAGCAAACAGACAAATCACAATAGCATTGTCATAATTACCGTCCTCGGAATAAGTCAGCATACAGGATCAGTCTTTGTCTTCAGGACATCAGTTAGAAGGCCAATAGTCTATTTCATCTAAGGACAGGGAACACTTCCATCATAAGGAGGAAAAGTGTAAAGGGGCAGTCTATGGATGAGGATGATCTTGTTTAAGTCTTAAATCACCAAACAGAGTGACAGAGTTTCTGGATGCAATCGATATCATTCCCTACCTAATTCTAATGACCCTTCTGTGTCATGAGTTTTTATCCCTTTTTCACAATACATTCCCCCAAAATTCTATTGGATAGTCGCTATACCCCACTATCTTTAGCCTATCAAATTATACATTAGGTAATCCAAATTGTCACCCCACAATAATTTATAACGCTTTGATTGGTCTTCATAATTGACGTCTTCGTAGGTGGCACATCCGGAGGATGTCATCTTCTTGGCACGTTTCTTGGGTCAAAAGTTCTCTTTTCCATGGTTAAATGTCCTTGAATATTTCTACTTTGTTGCAAAACGTATAAAACTTATACTAAGGCAGCTAGCATGCGGATGGGAACAGGGCAAATCTTGCAACATAAAACAAAGAAAAAGAACACATGCTGGGTCATGGCCTTTTACGAGTCAGCACACTGCAAAACAGAAAAATATGCTTTAATATGAGAGTTACACGGCTAAAACTTCAACTCACGCTAACTTAAGGCGTATGGGTTCTAATACAAATGCAATCTTCATAGGTGTTAACTTATTCAATTAATCATAATGCAAGCAATTATTTCTTACAGTCAACATTAGTTTATGTGCACAATAGTAACTTCACACTTATAATCATGTTGAGAATACATTTAAGCAAATAATATTTTATGATCGTTTTTATATGCAGCATTGTTAGGTATTTATATAAGCATTTCACATCTAATATATGTAATATTTAAACTACGCTCTCTCAGTCCCTCCTCTGATGATGCTCGTCATCACACAAATCTTTCTTTTGACTTTTAATTTTTAATTTTTCACCTTGCGCATAATGCGCATTTCAACATCCTGGCCTTTATGTGAACTTTCCCAAATTTCATTAAACATTTTCTCTCTTTCACTTTCTTCATTTCTCTTGGTTCTTTTGGTCCAATTTCTTTTTATTTTGTCATTAATTTTGCATGACCCCCATAATCCTAATAGACAGACCAGAACAATTAATAGACCCATCAATATTTTTGCAAGTACCCCATTCCAAATGTTGGTAAACCAGCTCCCAACTCTGGCAATTCCCTTTCCAAATTTCTCCCAAACACCGAGTTCTTTCAAATCCCTCAAATCTGTACTATCTCTAGTAAGGTTAGTAAGCATACTTCTAATCTTCTTACTGTTATCTGGTATGAATGAACAACAATGACGCTCATTGAGCATCTTGCAGACCCCTCCACTCTTAGCTAAAAGGATGTCTAAAGCAAGCCGATTTTGAAGAGTCATAGCTCTTTCTGCACACGTTCAGTATCCATCAGGAGTATAGCCCCTGTAAAATTTGTCAGCATGTTATCCACTATAGTAGACAACTTTTGAATCTTCATAGAATTCAAGATAACCCCTACTGATGGGATTATAGCTCCAAATATATCACCAATGACAGCGGCCACTGATTCTCGTTTCTGTCTGGGATGTTGTAATTCAGACGTCTTAGGTATTTGTGTTAGGTCATCAATTTGGTAAATATTTGGGAATACTATCCCCAAATAACATGTCCCATACCATCCCTTAGAGAGACGGTAATAAGCATTTAGCCCACAGATGTAATACATTCCAGGAATCGCTGGATCTTGTCCATTTAGCATAAAAGGTCCATTTACTCTGAAACAAAAACACATGCCTGCATTCACTCGTTCCCACAAACAAATTATCCTGTTCAGATTTTGGCCCATATATACAAAGCCTACCTACATGTAATGCATCTATAGCTAATTTGCCTTGTGTCTTGATTGCAGTGTAAGCATAATCATTTGCGTATGTGCGTTTCTCTAATCCTTTTTCTAATCTTTCTTTTAATGCTTTGCGTCTATCATCTGTGTGATCTAAGAAGCTTTTCTCTACAGGCGATAATAAGCAGGTCAGATTATTGCGATGTGCATAGGCAGTTCCAAATGTAAGCGTCGGCTCAAAGAATCCCCTAACTATTTTTATATCATGTTCCTTAGCTAACTTGTTCAAAAATGTAATCACAGGCACAAAAGAAAACACAACATCCAGATTTGAATAAAAATATTGCACATGCTCTTGATTATAGAATCTTGTTAATAACAAACTGCAACTAATTCCATAAGTAAGAGGGAGGCTGTGATATGTAACTCCCTCCTGCACAGACAAAGGAATTTTAGTACATACATAAAAATCTTTTGCATCCATAGTTTCCACATACTCGTTTAGTAAACGATAGAAGACATTAGTAGAAAGTTCCCCTTTTGCATTAGCTCCCTCATGCATGTGTCTTGCATCTTGCTCAAATCTCTGCCATGGTGTTAGTGTGGTAGATTCAGGTTTTGAAGTAGCGTTAATAGTTTATTTCTCTATCCATGGCATTCCTACAATCACTCCCACAATTATTACTGCACACACAACACCTATTATAAGACCTAACCAACCGCACACCTTACTTCCCTTGCTACTATTCCTATTGTAAGCCATGTTTGTATAGAATCGGACAGCAGATCAACAACCAACTTGAGGATAAACTCTTTTTTTTTTTTCTTTTTTCTGCGTATATTACAGCGTCTTCACTCACTCCAGGACCTCTTGTCAAAACAGGTTAGCAGCTTGTCGTATTCAGGTTTAAAGTCAATCCAGTTTTAGTGTCGCTTCCGGTAGTTTATAATGTCTCTTTTCAGTTTCAATATTTTCAGAATTTAACCAAGCTTCCCTCAGATTCATTCAGGTACCGTAGTATTGGCCTGTTACTTCTCGATCAAAGTAGAATGCTAGAAATTCTTATTGCCATTCAGAAATTGTAGCATATGCCCATTCAGGACCCGTATATCTTCTGTTTGCGATTCTTTTTCTTTTTAACCTTCGCTCACCTTCTTGTTCTCCTTCACTCAGATCATCCACTCTGGATGTATTGTTCTCTTCAGTTATTGTGTCATTTGATAGATCTCTTATCTTGAAGAGTGGCTTATCTGGCCAATTGTCGCCTCTATGGGTCTTTTCTCGATGTGTCCTTTCAGGATGTTGGACAGTACCCTCCTCTTGTGATATGGTGTTTTCTCTTGATGGACCTGCAACTGGTTCAGGAGGTTCTGATACGTTCTGATTCCTCTTTACAATTTCTCCTTCTTCTTCTTCTTCCGGTTCTGTGCCGGGTTCGAACTCTAACCCGTATCCGTCTGCTTCTGGGAGAACCTCTCCTTGACTTAGTTCTCCTGTCGCTTCTTCTGAGATAGGCACTCTGTCACCTCTCTCGAACTCATTAACTGTTTGAGGGACAAGGCTGTTCTCAGTGGGCTCTCGGGTAGTCTCAGTTTCTTCTTGACTGTTCTCTGGCCCTGAGACTTCTCTTTCTAGAGTTGTTGTGCCGGAAACTTCAAGTTCCTCTTCAACAGGACACGTTACCCTTTTTGTATGACTGGCATGTATGCAGTTGGGAACCACGGCACACTTTACAGCAGTAGTAGTCATCAATATTACTTGATACAGCCCTTTCCAATGTGGTTCTAGACACGATTTTCTCACATGCTTCTTGACAACCACCCAGTCACCGGCTTGAAGAGAGTGGCCTGGATCTCCGATCGGTGGCAAAGTGTTAGCTTCCACCTGGTGAGAGAAAGAGCGAATCACATCAGCCAAACCTTTGCAGTAATCCAACACCATATCATCTGTAATATTCACTAGTGCATTTGCAGGTACTGCTGGTAATCTCATAGCTCTGCCCATGAGGATTTCATGGGGGGATAATCCCGTTTTCATTGTCTGGGGTATTTCTCATTGACATCAGCACTAGAGGCAAGGCATCTGGCCACTTCATGTTAGTTGCTGCATACATTTTTGCCATTCTCGATTTCAAAGTAACATTCATTTGCTCTACTAGTCCTGATGCTTCGGGGCGATAGCTACAATGCAGCTTTTGTTCAATGTTGAGTGCAGCACACAGGAGTTTAATCACCTCATTGTCGAAGTGTCTACCCCTATCCGATTCTATAGAAACCGGAAACCTGAACCTTGGTATCAGTTCCCTAAGTAGTAGTTTGGCTACTGTAAGACTGTCATTTCTGCGTGTGGGATATGCCTCAATCCAATGACTGAAAACACACACAATCACCAACACATACTTCAGTCCTCCACACACAGGCATTTCAATGAAATCCATTTGCATTTTGTTAAATGGACCTCCAGCTCTTCCAATATGGCTCAAAGTTACCACAGTTCCTTTTCCTGCATTCATCTGTTGACAGATAATGCATCTGTGACAAGTAATTTCTGCTGCATGTCTGAATTTTGGGTTAAACCAATCAATTTGAAATGACCTGATCATGGCGTCTCTTCCCAGGTGTGCCTGCCCATGGTAGAGCCTGGCGAATTGGGATAGAAGGCTGTTTGGCAAAACTAATTTTCCTTCCTCTGAAACCCATAAATCATCAGCTCTCTGTACACATTGCATTCTTTGCCAAGAGCCTTTTTCTTCCTTACTTGCACGGTTTTGTAATGTTTTTAGTTTGTCCAATGTGTCAACTACCCACAATGCTAGGTTTAAACATGTGTCATTCTCAGTTTGTGGTAACAATTCCCATTGCTCCTTGAACGATATACAGTTCAATGCGCAGAATCTTGCGACTTGATCTGCATAGCCATTTCCCATGGACACAAAGTCTTGCGATCTAATGTGAGCACTGCATTTCACCACGGCAATTTCGAGAGGTAACTAAATCGCATGCAACAAGTCCTTTATTTGTTCACCATTTTTCACAGGAGAACCAGATGAGGTCATAAAACCCCTCTGTGACCAAAGTTGGCCAAAATCATGTACAATTCCGAATCCGTATCTGCTGTCAGTATAGATAGTGACTTTCAAATTTACAGCTGCGTGGCATGCCTTAGTAAGGGCGATCAGTTCTGCCACTTGTGCGGAAAACACTTTTTCGAGCCAGGAGGCTTCGATGATGCTGGTTATAGTGCATACCGCATAACCAGCTCTCAGTGTTCCGGCAGAGTCTCTAAGACAGGACCCATCAACAAACATGATGCAGTCATTTTCTTTCAATTGAGTGTCCTGAATATCTGGACGAGGTTTGGTGCACAATTCGTTCACCTCAAGACAATCATGTTAAAATTCATCTTTGATTTCAGTATTTTCATTAGGAAGTAAAGTTGCCGGGTTCAGTACGGTGCATCTCATAAGCGTGACATTTGGTGACCCCAGTATGATCGTCTCATACCTAGTGAGACGTGCATTTGTCATATGCTGAGTCTTAGTTCGAGTTAACAGAATTTCAACTGAATGTGGAACCATTACTGTTAGAGGGTATCCCATGACTATGCCTTCACATTGTAAAAGGCTCTGACCAACTGCTGCAACTGCACGCAAACAACCCGGTAAGGCTGCTGCGACAGGGTCCAAGGTAGCTGAAAAATATGCTACAGGGCGATTTGCATCTCCGTGGACCTGTGTTAAGACAGACAAAGAACAAGCATCACGTTCATGACAAAACAACAGAAATGGTTTCTCGTAGTCTGGCATTCCCAGTGCTGGTGCCCTGCACATGCATTCTCTCAATTCCATAAACGATTCGAGCTCTTCTTTTGACAAGGTTATAGTATATGGCTCATCCTTGATTTCCTTTCCTGTCAGTTTTATTAATGGCTTTGAAATGATTGAGAAGTTGGGTATCCACTGGCAACAGTAGCCCACCATTCCCAAAAACATCCTGACATCTCTTTTTGTTGTTGGACGGTTAATTTGCAAGACAGCTGTTATTCTTTCTTTTGATATTCTCCTGGAACCCTTCTCAATCAAATGTCCCAAATATTTCACCTCCTTCTGACAGTATTGTAGTTTTGTGGGTGACACCTTATGTCCGTTCTTTCCCAAATGATTCAGTAATGCAATGGTATCATACTTACAACTGTCCCTTGTTTTGGACGCAAATAGCAAATCATCAATGTACTGCACAAGAGTTGAATTAAAAGGCAGCACCAGTGGCTCCAAATCCTTCTTCAATATTTGATTGAAGATGGATGGTGACTCAGAAAACCCCTGAGGAATTCTGCACCAACTGTACACCTTATCCAGGAATTTGAAACTGAACAAAAATTGACTGTCCTCATGAAGAGGTATTGAAAAGAAAGCTTGTGACAGGTCTACTACGGTAAACCATTCTGCATCACAGGGGACCTGAAACATGATTACTGCTGGGTTGGGCACCACGGGACAACACTTTATCACAATTTCATTTATTTTTCTCAGGTCCTGCACAATTCGAACTTTTCCACAAGGCTTCTTTAACCCCATTATGGGAGAGTTACATGGACTGCTCAAAACCTCTTTCAGAACTCCCTGTCTGAGAAAGTCTGCAATTATTTGTGACACTTTGATAAGAACATCTTGGGTCATGTGGTATTGTGGCACTTGTGGGAAGTCTGCATTTGGTTTTATCTGAACTTTAACTGGTTCTACTCCTTTTATCAATCCTACTTCTTTCCCAGTTTAGTCCCACACTTTTTCTGTTACTGTCCCTTGTAGCTCGACAGGCAAGTCGATCAAGGTATGCATTGGGAATAAAGTAATCAGAGGATAGTCCTCATTTGTTCCTGCTTCTTCCTCAAAAATTTGACTTTCATCTCCTTCATCGTCACTATTTGTCTGTACTTCAATTCCATCATTGGAACAGGTAATTGAGCATTTTGTTTTGCACAGTAAGTCTCTTCCCAGTAGGGATACCGGACTTGAATCACATACTGCAAACCTATGTAGTCCCTGGAAGTTGCCGATCTCAACCTGCACTGGATCCGTAATCGGGTTGGTCAGATACTGATTTGCTACTCCAACCACTCGTATGGTACGCCCTGACAGTGGCAATCTCAGAACTTCCGCACTTCTGACTGTAGAGCGTTGGCTCCTGTGTCAACCAGAAATGAAACCTTATACCCCATCACTTTTCCCTCGACGTATGGGCCTCTCTGATCTACCTCTAAGGATGCTGCAAGCCTGCACTCTTCACTGTCTGAGCTATCATCTGACCAATCTTCATTCATGCCATTTTCACCTCGTAATGGGAACTGTTGTACAGTATTGTTTTGATTTGTTACCTGGCCTGTGACCTGCTGAGGAAGCATCACCTGTTGCTGTCCCATCGGAGCCATAGGTATTTGCATTTGCTGTCTAGGCACCATAGGAATCTGCTGCTGCACTGGTTGCATTTGTATTGACTGAAAACGTGGCATTTGCATCTGTTGCATGGGCTGTACCCCTTGCATTTGTACCAAGTTGTTCTGAAAAATTGGGTTCTGATGTCTTATTTTTGGGCCTCGTGAATTTTGTAATGCACCAACATTAGTGCTCTGCTGAACTGCACCATCCTGCACCATATTCGGGCACTCCCGTTTCCAGTGCCCCACGTCCCCGCACGCGTGACATGGTGACATCTTTTTTGCCCCTTGAACATCATTTTGAATAACTACCGTATTCAAATCTGAACCGCGGTTTACAAACCCTCTGCCTCGTCCTCTTGGTTGTGTCTGAAACACACCATTCATTTGCGGTTGTTGCTGTATCATCTGTTGAACTCCATTTCCCTGTATTCCAGCCTGTGCAGCCCTTATCTGCATCACCATCACCTTTTCCTTCAACTTTTTCTGCTTTAACTCAATCTCATCATTACAGTACTTTGCATACTGCAACACCTCATCAATCGGTTTAGCTTGCCAACAAATCAAGTGATTCTTAATCAATTGGCTAACTTCTGGTCTCAATCCTTCGACGAATCTGAACACAAGGTGGTTCATGTCCTTTGGTTCAATAGTCTTAGTACCACTGTTGTGCTTAAATGCTTTTAACAATCTCTCGTAATAAGCATGTATTGATTCTTTAACCTCTTGGGAGGTCCGGTCGATTTTCTGCCAGTCAGTTACTTTCGGCGAAACCTTTTGTTTCAAAAACTCAATCACTTTCTGATAATATTTCATCACCTCTTCAGAAGGTGCTCCAGTCACCTTACCCCTTGCTGGTTCTTTTGTTGGCCAATCAACACCTCTCTTGCACTCGAGCCACAAATCAGGCGGAACAATGATCTCAAACAAGGTGTTTAAGTCTTCCCAGAGACACTTTGCAAGTTTCACAACCCTGGGCTGTCACCCTTTCCCTTATCTCTTTTCTTTGCCCATCTGCCTTCCCATTTTTCCAGTGCCCCCCAAATTTGTGCGCTTTGCAACAGTTCTCTCAAATGTGCCTTCATTCCTGCAGATCTCATGTGCTCGAAATCCTTTGAATCAAAATCTAATCTGTAACTTCTTTTCAAATGTTTGGTGTTTGCGATATCGATATTGTATTTGTCTGCTAAATTCGCTAATCTCTGATGTACTTTGCCTACCTCTTTGGTAATCTTGGGGCATAAGTATCTCAATTCTGCCTCTGTGTAGGACTCCAATCTATTTACTCCCATTGTCCCTTCTACCAACTCGGCAGCTTCCGCCCCTAGTCGTACGAAGTTCAAGTATTCATCTTGTTTTTCTTTCTCTGGTTCAACTGTAACCACTGCGGTTTTCTGTGAAGTATAAGTTTTTTCTAAACATTCATTTAACTGTTGAACTGTAAATCCTTGCAGTGAAATGTTCCCTGCATGCATCATTGGGGAATGTGAGGTATTTGTACTCATGGTTTGTGGTGTTAAAACTCCCAAACCTGCCTGACTCATTGCTTCGAGAGGTGCTCCTACTGGACTAAGGTCCATTAAGGGCCTAGGCTGTTCAATCACTTGTTCTCCGGGGGACATTATCTGTGGAGTTCCTATGGACCCTCCTCTTATCGCCTCCTGAGTCACCACTCCCTGATCACACACGCCCGTTTTACCCTGTGCATATAATGGCACTGGTGGACCGACAGTAATGGGTAATGATATAGCGGCAGGTGTCTGACCCGAACCCAGACTTCTTGGAGCAGCAACTCCATAGGTCTGTTCCAATGTACCCGGAACCGGCACTAATGGTGGACCTGCTACAGGGTTGTACCCTGGTATCAGCTGTGGTTGTGGTTGAGATATTAATTTTGGAGTTGATTCAATCTGTATTAGCTTTGGCTTCGTGTATATCGGGTCTGGTGGCACTATCAAATTCGTAGTTGTCTCAAGCACTGGGACGTCAGGGTAGATTCTCTGCATCTGCGGTGGAGGTTGCAACTGTATCGGTATGTCTGGTGCAGTGGGTACACTGACACCATTCTGTGTCAACGCTGTATCGCTAGTCTGTGCCGTATCAGTAACTCCCTTTTCCTGCGTCTGGTTCCCAGGATCCAAGCTAGTACTTGGAGCATTGTCGCTCACCGCATATGGTGGCGGACGATCATGTAATAATCTGTCCATAAATTCCTCATCGTCTGAATCATCTTCCTCTTCCCAAGATCTTTTATTCTCTTTAGAGTTCCCTGAATCTTTGTCGGTTTTACAGGAGGCTTTCTTTCCCTGTGTCTCTTCACCCTGTGATATTGCTGGGAATAATTTTATCCCATCAACAATCCCCCTTCTCCACATTTTGCTCTCGCTATCCCATCTAGCCTCTGCATAAGATTTTTCTGCCCTCCGCAGTCTTCTCTGAAACCTCTCTTGTCTATGTTTAAGAGCCATCAAATCCCAAATTGCCAAAGCCTCATACTGGGCTGGTCTCGGAGGTGGTTTCTGTGTACTTAACATCCACCTCAAGTTTTCAAGAATCCTCGTATTGAACATTCCATATTCTGGAAACGCTAAACATCCCTCCTTTTCTGTTAACTTGCGCCACTGTTTCATCCATAAACAAGGTGCGACACCCTTCTCTTCCATGACTATATAAGCTGGAGTACCCTCTGGTGGTGTAGGCTCCCCATCGGTTGCAACAATATATACGTCTCCTTTCAGAGCGCTCTTAAATGCTTTAACAAAATTCATTTTTGTGATTCTCTTATTTTGTATTTAATCAGAAGTGACTTGGTTCCCAGGACACTCTTCACCCGTCCTTCTCAATCTATTGCCTCTCACGGACGGCAGCCAATCCGTGCGCGACCCCTCTCGACAACCAACCTATCTCAGCGCGGCACCACTCACACACACTGCAGCTGACAAAGTCTTGCAGCTCATCCGCTCCTCGCTGAACCTATACAATCTCACATAAACTAATGCGTTTATTGCGAGCACTTTAAATGACAAAACAAATCTGCCAGTTTACTACAGGAAGGGTAACACATTCGCTTCAGAACTTTACAGAGATTTCACTTGAAGCCTCGGCCGCTACTCTCTCCTTATCAGTTCCCGCATACGCAAGCAGAATTCGACACGCAAATTCTACTCTCGACTTGTCAATGACTCCTTCTAGTGCACCTTAGAATTTGTCAAATCTCCATCGAAGTTTTCATACACACATTATGACTCAAACTTGACTTGTCAACCACGCCCGATTGACCTATTAAACCACACAGATTACAACATAAACCACATTTGTCTTCATACTCCGGAGTCTTAGACCTCAACAGGTCCGTACACAATGACCAACCACGTGGAAATTTATTTGAGCACCAAGCTCCACACTCATATGAAGTACGCCGACTTCCCTACTCTCATACTGCGGAGTACGCCGACTCCTACTAAACAACACTTAGTTTGGCCTAAATACACACAAATCTTCACAATCACCTGCAAAATGCATAAGCTTAAGCAAGCGCAGAGACCCTAACCACATACTCTATGGCGCCGAGAACATTCCCAACTTATTCAGGCAGGCTCCGAGATCCCGGGAAAGTCACGGTGAACTTAGAAGCCCATCATATCTCCAATTTGCATTATCACACAAAAACAAATTAAACAATGAATCTCCGTCCTAGGGCCCCCAAGGGCCAAACCGTCGCTCTGCTACCAGAACTGGTAACGCGTCCCTTTATGTCAATTTTATACACATCAGGATTCGTTTTAGGCCGATGAATCTTTTGACCCAGTGGTGAGACACCGTAGAATGAGATAACTGATCAATATGTCAAGCAATAAGTCAATGACGTTATCAACATATATCACCACAATATACTTTACTTTGGATAAAGACATTTATTAAACTGTTGACGCAACCATGACCTTTCAGCCATGAATAACCACACCTTTTATTGGAGTTTTGTGAATTTTATTCCCTATTGATTACAATCTAATAATAGAAGTGTCAATCTCAAAACCAAGCAGCATAAGAGCAAAGTCACAACAAGACAGCTATGATAAGACTTCAATGATGCAAAGATCACAAACATAAGAGCACCAACATAAGATATGCATATATCAGAGTGCATAGAATATCATATACGTCTCAGTTCAGCATAGCACAAATGTCAGTCACGTCTATTTGCGTCAGTCAAAGTGATCACCTAGCCTAACCGCTAATTAGCATCAGCATGTTGGACTTCATGCAAAATAATTTTTAACATAAATTTGGAAAACATCTGACTAAGGTCTCTATTAAAAAATACAGCAGTTGGTACCTAGAAAGGAAAAGCAAACAGACAAATCACAATAGCATTGTCATAATTACCCTCCTCGGAATAAGTCAGGATACAGGATCAGCCTTCGTCTTCAGGACATCAGTTAGAACGCCGATAGTCTATTTCATCTAAGGACAGGGGACACTTCCCTCATAAGGAGGAAAAGTGTAAAGGGGCAGTCTATGGATGAGGATGATTTTGTTTAAGTCTTAAATCACCAAACAGAGTGACAGAGTTTCTGGATGCAATCGATATCATTCCCTACCTAATTCTAATGACCCTTCTGTGTCATGAGTTTTTATCCCTTTTTCACAATACATTCCCCCAAAATTCTATTGGATAATCGCTATACCCCACTATCTTTAGCCTATCAAATTATACATTAGGTAATCCAAATTGTCACCCCACGATAATTTATAACGCTTTGATTGGTCTTCATAATTGACGTCTTCGTAGGTGGCACATCCGGAGGATGTCATCTTCTTGGCACGTTTCTTGGGTCAAAAGTTCTCTTTTCCATGGTTAAATGTCCTTGAATATTTCTACTTTGTTGCAAAACATATAAAACGTATACTAAGGCAGCTAGCATGCGGATGGGAACCGGGCAAATCTTGCAACATAAAACAAAGAAAAAGAACACATGCTGGGTCATGGCCTTTTACGAGTCAGCACACTGGAAAACAGAAATATATGCTTTAATATGAGAGTTACACGGCTAAACCTTCAACTCACGCTAACTTAAGGCCTATGGGTTCTAATACAAATGCAATCTTCGTAGGTGTTAACATATTCAATTAATCATAATGCAAGCAATTATTTCTTACAGTCGACATTAGTTTATGTGCACAATAGTAACTTCACACTTATAATCATGTTGAGAATACATTTAAGCAAATAATATTTTATGATCGTTTTTATATGCAGCATTGTTAGGTATTTAAATAAGCATTTCACCTCTAATATATGTAATATTTAAACTACGCTCTCTTATTGGCATAAAGCAACACCTAGAGGCAATGAGGCTGACAAGGCTGACAACTCAATAACATACATGTAACACACAGGTGGGCCATAGGCCTGAAACAATGCCCATCTGAAGGACTGCAGATATTAATACAAAACAAGATCACAAAGTGAATTCATCAAAAGGCAGGCACGTCACGTCAACATTGTCACAACACAGACACACTAATTGTACCCTGTTTCATTGCAGAGGAAGATGGATCTCCTGTCGATATGCCTGTCCCAGATTTCCCTGATGACATGGATGACGAGCCGATAAACATTCCCCAGGAGACCATCCAAAAGGTCCTTGAAACCCTCCAGACCCCCCCTTCAGTCACAAGGAGGAGCACAGAACAAGCAGCCATCGCAGAGGAACCACCCACCACCCTAATTGTAATACCTGCCAGCTCCAATACAGCTGAGGACTCAGACGACACTGGCACCAGCTTTGAAAGAACTGTAGTTGGAGTACAGCAGGAGCTGGCCAAGGAGGTGCGGGTGGGGATGCAAAATATGGCAGCCAGCCTTGAGGGGGTGCGTTCGTGCATGATGTCATCTGCAGATCAGGCAGCAGCTATGCAAGCCCTAACATCTATCTTGCAGGAACTGCAGAAAACCCAGAAGGAAATCAGCACAGCTGTAATACAGTTGACCCAACACCTACAACAGCAATCCTGTCAACGCGTGCACGAATGCAACATTGAACCCCTCAGGGCCGACCTGGCTGCCTACCATTGTGATGTGGCTGCTATTCTCAAGAACCAGCAGATCCTCCTTGCTGCAGCACTGCCCTTAAGACCTTCACAGGGAGCAGCGACCGGGATGTCTGACTCCACGTCTTCTAACACTGAGGTGTGTGTTGCCCCTTCACAACCAACAACAACAAGGATAAAGCAGGCAACACACACATCAGAAGAAGAAGACATGGAACAGATCACATTCATAAGGAAAAGTACCCGGAAGCACTAGTCCATGCCACATGGCCGACATTTACCAAGGTCCTGCGCTTTGTAACTTGCCAGTCTTGCAACAACTGTACTCAAGCACTGTTCTGCAAAACACTGTATATCTTGTCACCCAGCCCAGTGATTGTCTCTCTCCTACTCATTGGCTAAGTCTGTCCCTCTGCACTGTCTGAAACAGCAACCCCAGCATGACAAAAGCATTTTGGTAAACCCTTGTGTTGGATCCCAATTTAAAATGTCACTCTAATGGACTCACAGTCATGGACAATGTACATATAGCACTACAGCACTTTTCAATAAATAGCACTTACACCACAAATCTGTCTCTGGGTAATGTGACATATCAACTGCGCAGTAGATAATTGGAATGTCCCTACTGTCAAATAATGTAGCTTCTCAATACAACTGTCCAGATATTATGTAGTTAGAGAAATCTGCACAGTGACCATGATTGCATCATACTCTGCCCTTCCTGAGGGAATAATCTGATGAAGTGAGTAACCATAGACCACCATGCTGTGTTGGACAGAAGAATGCTTCCTCAGGGGATAACTAAGTCATCAAATAGTGCCCGCTAAATGTTGTCAAAATGCAAAAATAACACAATAAACATGCCACACTAATCTAAGTAAACACTAAAAAAACTGCACAAATGAAGGTGTCTGAGTTAACGTACAAATAGGTAATCATGCTGAACTGTGCCACAAATGATGTATGAGGGTCATGAAGAGAATATTACAAGGTTGCCAATGAGAACTCATCTTATAAGGGTGTGCATGATCATCACACTGCAGTCAGACCTAAAACTGTTTCCCCAATATCAAGTCTGGAAGCACTGTTAGTGACTTTGAAAACACACTTATCAACAGAAACACATTGTCATCCATATTAACTGTGATTGGTGGTTGCAACAAAGGGTAGACACTTTGCAAGGTAGCTCTGGGTTAGCTGCCAATCGTACAGCTCAGTTGGGATTTGTTTGTAGCATAGGACACAGACTAACACTAACTAAAGTAGCAGCCTATACTAACCTAACACTAAGCCCCCTAAGCCCACTAAGTATAAGAACAAGGAAAGAGGAGGGATGGGAGGGTATCATGTCCATCTAATCAACTGTCTAGAGGTTGGCCCTCCGGAGGGTCCTCTTGATATCCTTCACCCGCCGTTTAATGTGCCGCACGTCCCGGCTCAGGTGGCTCACCTTGCGCAGCACTTTGTCCATCTTGTTTTCTAGTCTATTGAAGGCGGCAGGGTCAACAGCTGGAGCAGTGACAGTCTGGGTACCGGTGGAGGAGGTCTGTGTGGGCTGTCCTGCACCGGTGGCAATGCTGGGGCCAGGAAGTCTAGCAGATGTAGATGCAACAGAGGCAGCTGTGGGTGGGGCCACCTGGCTCTCATTGGTGGTTGTTTCTGTGTTGGCTGTGGTGGGCACAGTAGGCCCACCCTGTGGGAAGGCTCGCCTTGCCCTGGAGGCGTGTTCATGGCGATATCGCCGGGCCATCCTCCGGAACCCCGACTCCACCAGCAGGATGTGCTGGTATCGCATGGCCCGGCGCTGAAATTCACGGACCTGGTCTGGAGTCATGTTAGCTGCTGTGAAGACAAATGCAAATATGCCACATTAGTAACTGCATTGTGTAAAACAGCACAGCAAGTTAATCAGACAATACATCTACTGTACTTCTAACAGCTCATATCATGATACAGAGCATCGAATGTCCCTGAGGAAGTACATGGCAGGCAGACAACAAAGGTCACATCACACAAAGCACATTCAGAACCCACAAGATGGGTAACAACTGGCCTTGACTTGCAATCTGAGTTCTGACAGTTATCAGCTAAGAATCATGCTGCATATCCTCGACCAAGAGCTGGGCTACAAATGTCAGTGTACGGAAAGCAAAACTAAAGCCACATGGTCTGCAAGTTGTAACTGGAATTTCCAGTATGGTACCAAGTGTCAAACCTGAGTGTGTATACTAGTATGCAACCAAAACGTCACTTCTTCACAGGTATGTGTAACATACTGGTAGCATCAATACTAGGTACCCCATTCACAAACCCATGGCCGTGTTTGAGGGGGGGCGGTGGATATACAACTATAATTTGCCAACAACATGTACACCGAGGACTGTATAGGCTAATCCACACATGTTTGTGTCTACAGACACACCACAGGTAAGGTCTATCTACATTTTGGAGTCAGCAAACCCTAGAGCACTCATAGGGTCAGACATGTCAGGAAAATCAGAACTTAGTACACAACATATACTTCCAGTGAGGCCTGACTTACATCAGACACAGAGTTTCTAGAACACCCATGAGCATGAATTGCATGCACACCTAGGCCATTACACTCAGGTTCCACAGACTTGATGCACTACATGTGGAAGTACATGATGCTAGGAGGTTCTACCTACTATTTCAAAATTACGTAGGTAAATAGTGAGGCAGATGTCTATTGGGAAGCTATTAGCTCCACCAATCTTAGAGAATGTGGGTCTGACAGGCTGACTAAATAGGGGCTGACTCCCATTGCGACTCTTGGTGATACAAGTGTCAGACACATGACTATCCCCTGTACTCACAGTGGGGCCTACAGGGATGTCCTACAATCCCTACATGATACCATTGGATACGCATTGGCTAACTCCAAACATGTGAAAACTGCATTCCCACTCATGGAACAAGTGAAAAACTTGACCCCAGCATTACACCTTGGTATGCGTCCAACTCACACGAGTCAATAACCAGCAAACACAACACATAACAGACATATCAACACTTACTGTAGTGGTCGGGGTCCTCAAATGTCGCCACCTCTCCCTCAGTGTAGGGCGCCGGTCCACCTATAAGGTATGGAAGGAAGAAATGTGCTCAAAATCTGTGCACAGTGCAACATTTTCAGTATCATTTACAATGTGTAGGCTGAACAAGTAAATGGCAGCCATTCAGACATGATGGTACTGCATCTGATATTTCACGGCCAACTCGTACATAGCATGGGTCTCCTGTGACACTTACACACATATCTGCACACATACATTGGCCCTAACTATCATGTGGTTGCAAACTTGCCCCATAATTGGTGAGCACGAAAAAATATGGAGTGTAATCGTCTCATCATGTGCAACCAAGAGAAACATCCAACGCCTGGTTACTTGAGGACTGCATTACCAGTCAAACATGCCTTGTGGCCATGACACATTTATTGCACATAGGCCCAATGTACAGAGGGAGGGGCAGGGGCCCATTTAAGCAGCCATCCTGTTGTTACAGTATAATCAATTGATGTGGCCCAGCTATGGTGATTTGCACCAACCATGGAGATGTAAAGCCATGTGCACACACTTGGTCTGCCATCCATATTTGGATTGTGGCTCAACCAATTCCAACAAACATCTTACGATGTTGGCTGAGGGCACCTTACACCTTTACACGATGTATTCAAATCATGAACTGACATTTATCCTAAAAGATTAAGAAACACAATAATCCCACACATTCATAGTACTTCTGTGAACGCTTTCCTTCCACACTCACCAGACTCACATGAGACCAATGTTTGAGCCACTTTGCTATTATCAATTGTTGTGAAGGCAGCACTCATTTTCAGCATCATGTAGTGATTCTAAAGTCAGTCTAGCAATTGCGTCAACATAGTTGGCCTAAATGTTGGTACATCTGTACTTCTCTGTCAATAGTGCCCTATATAGACATGATTGGCTCCTATTTTGTTAGCTGTGCTGACAGAAAGGCCGCACCAATTTCCTTCATGGTAAAGTTACCTGTAAGTTTGCTGAGCACGTGCTACCTGACACCTAGCAATTGCGATCCTTGCCATAGTGCATCAATGATCCCCTCATATGTCCCCAAAATTACACACAGTCATCAAGTTAGGTGGCAGACATTGCACTAATCCACTGATGTCACAACAGAGCATTCATTTTTGCATAATAACAATAGTCGTACTCACCAACAGTGCCACCAATCATGATTCCCAGGTGGTCCAAGAGATCCTGCTCCCTGGTGATGAGGTCAGCCCACCGGTGCTTCAGCTGGTGGTCACTCCTCTGGCTGGCATACACACGCTACAGGTGATGCAGCACCTTTCCCCACCGGATTCTGCGCGCCTCTGTCGGGTAGCCCTGTATGATCCTGCCCCCTGCCTGGATCATGAGCAGCAAGAAATGTGTAACCAGCCAGATGAAGACCCACAACTCCTCTTCCCCCATCCTGCCAAGACTTTGCCTACCAGACATACTTCTAGAAGAAGATAAGGAATAAGGGTAAAAGAAAAAGAAAGGGGAAATGGGTGAAAGTAGGGGTAAAAAGACAGAAAAAAGTAAACCTAAACACTAAAAGAGCCCAACTATCCCCAAATTAACACTACCCACAAAAGACTCCCACAAACAAGAAATACACAAGATAAATGGACAAATGTAGACAAAACACAGTACTACAGTATACACAAACAAAATTTATTTCACAAAAGGACTTTACAGATAGCACACAGGACAAATACAGCACAAAATCTCTGGACAACACTCTCTACACAGCCACACAGTCTAGAAGGATCATAGACTGCAAAGTGAAAGTGAAAATACACCCACTGTACATGATCTGTAAACAGGATATCCTATTACATCACTTCCCGAATGAAAAGTCCCGCCTTTTTCGCGTTATGCGTCATTTTTTGTTGCACAAAACTGTATTTGCGTCATTTTTTGGGATGCACAGACGTGAATATTAACCCGCATCCATATAATGATACATGGACTGTACAAATATCTGGATGCGGGCTATATTTCACTCCTGTGCGTCAAAAAAAACGACGCAAAAACAGTTTTGTGCAACAAAAAATGATGCACATCGCTAGGGACGTCAAAATCACAGTGCATTAACTGGTTTGGGGCATTTTTACATTTTTTGGGGTTATTTTACTTTTGGAACACATCAGAGATTGGCTAATTGAAGACAGTATGGTGTTGATGGTGTATGTTCACATGTGTGACATCATACTGCAGCGGAACATCATCCACTACACCCTTCACAGTATGTTTACAGTGGGCTGACGTCATAGATGGTCATATGTGTGGCCCACATATATGTATGGCACAAATTGTGCATGTTTGCCATAAGGATAGGATAGCAATGTGATGCACATATGTACAATACCTAATTGCCTTTGGCTCAAAGTGTGTGCTTTGACAACTAATTTGTTGGTTGACCAGGTGTGTGTGTACATCACATGAAGCATTATTGTACATTTGGTTGTATTAATGTGATGTCCATGTGTCCAACCCTAAGCTGCAAGTAAATATTGGAATGAGCAAGGGCATGTGTTAGTCATACATGTAACAACACCCGCAAATAAAACTTCCAAGTTTTAGGGTCACGTAGACACCACATGTGACATAGCATGCACCAGATGGATGAAAGACACATGTTCATGTCAAAGGTCCACAATTTCTACATCCTATGTCCTAGAGTATTGGTAAGAGCTTCCTAGGCACGAGTTGATGAATCCCACAGTGAGTCATACACATGCATTGATGAAGTGGGTACCATGTTGTTTGCACAGACAGACAAGGGTCAATCTCATATGTATGATGACACCACAGTTGAGGCCATAGAAGTAAGCCTCAACTATCAAGTGGCTGTGGTGGACCAGCATACAAGACAGCACGTGTCCACATATTTCCAGTGATCAATTGCACATAGGTGTCTTGTTCATGTGTGTGGTCCAATGATGATCCTGTAGATTTTTTGGGATGTAATTTGTCACAGTTCGGACCAGGACTCATCATGTGTCAGTGGCAGCTATTCCTGTAACTACTGAGTACCCTTTGTTGATCAATGTGAGTAGAGTAGATGTGGACATGTGAACCAACATGTGGATGGTCCCACCCTGTCACTAAAGACGTGTAATGAGACAGTCAACAGGGCAACCTTGGTGTGCTGACTGAGATAATGTCTCAATTGTCATGTTCCAGCAGGTGTCAATACAAAATTTGTACATAGGTTGGCCTCTGCACTTCCCACTGCATCTGGGAACATCATAGCCTCTGTGCTGTTTATTCTGGCAGCTATTCAGCACACACGGCCCATCACTATGTTGTGCGAACTGTGATGCTGTGTGTGAACTGTCATGGTCCTGACATTTGTGTATTAGTCATGTACATTATCAGAGGTTGCTGGTTGTGCTGAAAGCCCCGTACCCAAGCCCTGCCTATGACCCTGGGACACTGTCACACTTTGTCGTTCATGCATAAATGCAACCCAGAAAAGGGATGGGCCATGAATTTTGCATTTCCAAGAGGATTGAACTCAAATGGTACAGTTAAAAGGCACATGATGGTATACAATGTATTTGTGTATGCATGGTAGAAGCCCATGCCCAATGCCCCCTGATGAATGGCAGGTTTGACAACGCAAGTGTGGTACATATGTAGACACAGGGATACTTTAGTGTGACACACTGACAGTTGTCAGTCAGGCTGACAGAATGCAAGATGATTCAGGAGCCAGCTACTGGACAAGTTACATAATCAGTGGTCTGACTGAGACTGTTTGGAGGACAAACTAGACAGTTGACATCTGTGCATGTCCTGTGTTTTTGAAGGTGACAAATGAACCCAGTGGCTGTGTTACACGGCTTAATTACTATAAATGGTTGACGATGTATTCGACATCATGGCTACTACTATGCTGTTCCAGGCATCATCAGGGGCAGTGCTTTTTGTAATGGGTGGTGTGCATGGAGGTATTCACAGGTGTGGGCTGCATCTATTTCTCACCAGTCCTGTAGGTGAGACTTGCATTCTAAGGGCCAACAGACATTTTCACAAGGGGAAGCAATCTACATGTGCTAACAGGGCTTTGAAACTAGGAGACAGTGTATAAATTGACCTGACGTCTATGCAGTCAGATGTTCTTTGACAATGGCATACCTTAGGAAAGGGTGTAGCACACTGGTTTGCTAATCTTGGTCTGTGTTTGTAGAGGAGGTATTATCAGGGTACACATCTTAGTATTCCAGGGACCTCTTCCGACAGGTGGGTTGTGACCAGGTGCATGGGTGTGTGATGAGTTAGGAAATGGGCTGACATGTACATGGAATGTCATGTGCGCAATGCATGTCATATGTGTGACACTTGTGCTGTCTATGTTCCGCTTCTATGGAACTCTAGTCACAGATATTCCTTGCAAATATTGGATGCAGTTGGACTAACTGCTGTCAAGGGTCTTGTCAGACATTCCTGTTAGTGATGCCAAAGCACATTGACTGCCTCATGTATGAGGCTTGTATTCCCCTTATTGAGTGATGGTGTCATAGGTGTGTGCCATATGCTGCGTTGGACCTTGCTTTCAACATGTATGTGTGAAATAGTTGTGGTCCTCTGCTATAGGCCTTCAAAGGAGATATGTACATGATATATGTCATTAAGAGTGTGTGTGTATGTGACCATTGTATGTTAGGCATCACATAAGCTCTGGGATGTTCCGTGTCCTACTCAGTATCTCAGCAATGCTCACCGAGGCAACACTCTTATTCTGATAAGTAGAGATGAAGCTGTGTAAAAAGGAATAGCCAGACCATGATATGGTGATTATAATAGGTGTTTATTTAAAATAGTTAACTAAAGTGGTGAAGGTGATCATATTCAGAAGAAATTATTTACAATCTGTTGCCGACTGCGTATACCAGCAGCTGAGTTCTGTAGTTCCCCCTCCTGTTGCAGGCCATCATCCTCCTCTTCCTCCTCTTCAGGCATGTGTGGCTCTGGTTCCAGGAGGGGAATGTTTCTTCTGACACAAATGTTGTGCAATATTGCACATGTGAGGATGATCCTACAGACCATCTCGGGGGAATATAGGAGGCTACCACCAGTGATGTCGAGGCAGCGGAACCTTGACTTGAGGATGCCAAAGGTCTGCTCGACAATACTGCGTGTCCTCCTATGGGCCTCGTTGTATGCACGCTCTGCAGCTGTACTCGGGTTGCCAAATGGTGTCATAATCCATGGCTGGATGCCATACCCCTGATCAGCTGCAATAGAAAATGAATGGGATCATGTTGATGTAGCTGGCACTATTGAAAAGTCCTTTAATGGCAGTAGTTGTCTTGTGTTGTCTGTGTTTTTTGTGTGTACTAATGTGACATCCTATGCTTGTAGGCTATACCATCTGCATTGTGTTGTTTCCTTGGCTAAACAAGTGTTTGTCTGCTAACCGTTTGTCAGCAATGTGTTTTGGGATTTTCAGTACAGTGTGCCCTCCCTAGCATTGTGACTTGTGATACAGGTGTCCGTGTGTCTTCACTGGGGGTGAGATGATAGTTCCATGCAGAGTTAAAATTGAAAGTGTTGTTAGCACGTTTATATGAAAGTACCCTGGACATCCCATACCTTTAAACTTAGGCAATGTATTAATGTAAAGGTCATTGGGACACTTACAATTTGCAAGGTGACATTTAGGCAACCACACTCATTGACGTATTCACATTAGGCTGTACAGTAATTTCCGATGTGTGACAGGTTCAATGGTGAGTTAAGAAACATGGCTAGCGATGTCACGACATCAGTGTGTTCCTGTTGACATGTTGCTGTTGTGGTGTATGTGTTGTGTGTCCTAGTGGGTTGCTGTGCAGTGTATATATATATGTAGGTTTTTGTACTTACCAACAAGTAGTCCATTGCCATACCGTCCATCCTGGAAGTGTTGATTGATAGTGCAGTGACGGAAGATGTATGAGTCATGTACACTCCCAGGATATTTAGCCACGATGTTGGTGATCAATCCTTGGTGATCGACAATGGCCTGCACGTTGATGGAATGTGTGTGCTTCCTGTTGCGGTAGAGGTGTTCAGTTGCAGCAGGTGGCACAAGGCGTACATGTGTGCAGTCGATTGCACCAAGGACGTGTGGGAAGCCACTGATTGCGTAGAACCCCTGTTTAGTTTCCTGCTGCTTCTGCAGTGTGTTAGGGAAGCAGATGTGGCGGGTGTCAGTCGAATGATGGCATCCAGTACTTTGGGCAAAAAGGCAGAGAATGATGGTTGTGATATTCCGCCTACCAGGGCACCAGTTGTTTGAAAAGAGCCACTTGCCAGCATATGAAGTACGGCAAGCAGCTTGGTTTCTGTTGGGATGGTGCGGGGTGTCACCAAAGTGGGGGCCAACTGCTGTTCAATGTTTCGCAGCAGCTGCTAAATGGCCTGCCAGTTCAACCGGTACCTCTGTATGATGTTGTTGTGTTCCCTGAGGCCCTGAAGGGTTGTTCTTGGGCGGAATATCCTCTCCTGCCTTCTGCGCTGCCTTTGGGGTCCCTGCTGGTGTTGTTGTAGCTGCTGTTGTTTTTGCTGGGCTCTGAGTCTGTGTGCATGTTGGATTAGAATGACCTCCATGGCTCCCTGTTGCTGCTCTGCTGCTCTGCTCTTTGTTCTGTGTGTTCTGATTAAATACAGGTGTGTTTGCCCCATTTTAACGCCTGCCCTGACCCAGGCGTTAATTTTTGACGCAAACCGGGCTGTGCGTCATTTTCTGGCTCCGCCTCCCGGCCGTGCGTCATTTTTGCCCAAAAGCATAAATACGACGCACAGCCGTTTAAGCCATTTTTTGGACGGGAACGCCTACCTTGCATATAATTAACGCAAGGCAGGTTGCCGCATCCAAAAAATGACGCACACGGCGGAATTTTGTCGTCCTCGGGCTCGGGCGTCAAAGTTTAAATACAGGGCAACGTTTGCGCTGATTGTGCATCAAAAGTTTTGACGCACAATCGGCGCAGACGGAGTATAAATATGCCCCTAGGTGTCTCCTGGTAGCCGCTCCCATGAACAGCCCCATTGCCAGCAAAGTGAGTCGGGGGACACAGATGTTACAGCTGATCCATCAGATGGTGGCACCACCCTCCAGATCCTGGCAGCCCATCTCACGAGCAGCTCCAGACCCCCCTCTTTCCCCAAGAGGACAATGCACTCCATGTGACAGTCCTCATGAGCCTCAGGGAAGTGAGGAGGACATGATGGGCCTACCCTGTGATAGGTCCGCACCATTGAGCTGAAGCAGCCTGTCTCAAGTGTGGCCCGATCTACTTCACAAGCTGCAAGTTGACAAAAGACTCTCCCTCCCTGCACAGCACCCTAGGCCTGGAGAAATGACAACGAAGTCTCCATTTTGGTGGATGCCTCACGACCAACGCAGCCTGTCACCCTGAATGGGGTTAATCATCCAGAAGAGAAGAGTAATGGTCACTGCTTGGGGGCCCCGGACTAAGGCATGGTCCCACCACCCAAAGAAAAGAAGCCCTGACACACCACCAAAAAGGTGAGGGAAACAGGAACACCCCCAGAAGGCACCTACTGATGCACAGTAATTCAGCACATCCCTCAAAGAGCCTGTTACTCACTGCATGTGACTTTGCGCTCCCTCTCCAGAAGACATTCACCCTTTAAAGCAGCCCCCATTCTCACGGGGCTCCTGAGACAACAACATAGCCCCTACTCATTGTGAAACTGCACAGTGCTGCTGTTGCTGTGTCAATGAGGCTCTCCCACACCACCATGGAGGAGGGCTGTGGGTCGCTCCTCCACTGTGCATTGCATCCATGGAACTCACCCCCTCCAAGCCTTCCCCTTCAGGAGAGCAGGGGGCTACGATGGTAATGGGCAAGCCTGCTAAAGAGGACAGGGTCACGGAGATGTGGACACACCAAGCAACGTCTCCTCAAAAGAACGGAAACTAAGCTCCCACAACACCACTCTCCCGGGATCTATGGACTTCTTCCTTTCTGAAATATGCTAAAAAATCCACTCGGTATATGGTGACTTCAAATCTTGACTCCACGAAGACCATAAGAAGATCACAGAGCTGAGAGACCGAGTAAACTACCTGGAGCAAGCAGTGGACTCACTCACTGAGAATCAAGAAACAATGCGGAGGAGACTCAATGCTTTACAATACCAGAACACTGAGCTAGTGCTGAAACAGGAAGATACTGAAAACAGGAGCCACAGGAACAATGTCCATATAAGAGGAATGCTGCAGGGTGCGGAAAGAACCAACATCACGCCATCCACGTCCACGCCATCAGGGGTGATCCCTCTCCCCCTCCATGGTTCCACAGGATGTGGCAGACCCTAGCTATGGACCACATCATTCACAGTTTATTGAACACAGACAAAGAATTCACTTATCTATGGCAACGTCTTATTGAATGTATGTCCTAGCTTGAATTTCACACCCTCACACCACAAAGACTCTGGACCTTTCAGCTTTTTGACTCATCACAGAACTGAGGCAAGGTCCCAATCGGGATGGGGGCACCTCATGGTGCTCCCACAGAGTCCTGACCTCTCCCCCTAACTCCCCAGCTCCCTCCCTCCTCCGGTCCCCTCTGGACCCAGGCCAGGATCTTCCTGCCAGTTTACATATAGCAGATGATCTTAAAAAGTCATGTTGTGATGCTGTCTGCAGTGGACTGGGACTGGTGGAGAGTCCTAATCTGGTAATTGCTGTACTTTTTATTGTCGAGCGCTCAAGTGCTCTGACCCCTGTTGTAATCTCTCTGTGAGCTTTTAACTACACCCATGTCATGCCCATCAGTTTGGTTGGTTCGTGGGCTTGCTTTTAAAATACTCTTGATTTCATTTGTGAAAGGCATGCTTACTTCATGCCTTTTTTGGTGTTTAGCCCTCCTCAAAAGCACCGGTAAACTACTGAAAACATATGAGGCTCCATGTATTCCACATGGCTTCTGGACTACTTTGTATTTTTATTTCCTATGCAGCACGATCTCGCTGTGCAGTAGTCGTGTGCTTTGTATGACATCGACCCTGTTACATGGATAATTGCACTTTGCCGGTTACATGGATAATTACACTTTTGCCGATACATTTGACTGCAAGCGAACTTCTGTTTCCTTCTGTGTGTCTCCTTCATGCTGATGGCACCCATTGGCTCGCGATGTGAAACTGTTTATTTTTCAATTTCAGTTTATGTCGCAAGAAAAATCTGGTTAGGAGTTTACAACGCTAATAGCTCTAACTCAAGCAAAATGCGAGAACCACTGCATTGCAAATGCTTGTTTCATTTTCTTTTTGGTATTACCTGTGGCTACGAATGTATATGTGTTCCTGTACAGTGAAAAAAAATAAAAAGATCTATTTAAAAAAAGAAGAGGAAGAAAAACAGAAATGTATACTATTATCAAGTGAATAAAAGTACAATTCAAACCGCTGGAGGAAAATGTCAAAAGAAAAATACAATAGTGACAAGAGTACTTTACATTTTCTTATAATTAATTAAAACAAGTAGACTTATTTGTGAAGGTGCAAGGAAGAATAATGGATCTGCCACATTGAAAGTAGGCCCAAGTGGAATTTCTAAAGTAGACAATGTTCTGAAAAAAATATGATCATTCCTCTGTAAGAAATACTAAATTCAAGAAGCTTCAACAGAAGTTCTTTTACAGAAGGGTAGTTAATGACATTATGAAATCAATAAAGTAAGAGAAGAGGAAAGGAGCTAGAAAAAAGGGGTTGTAGATATTATTGTAGGTAAGGCTTTTGCTCTAAAAAGGAAGTTGTTTATTCTCATCTTCAACTGAATTAGAACTTTAGACAAGTTAGTGTCATGTCTAAAACACAAGTGTTGTCAAAAGCAGCAAATCAATAGTTCAAGCTTATGCAGCATTCTGAGGGGTAGTGGAAATACACTTTCAGTAGTGAAGCTAATTTTAATGAAGAAAGCTATATTCAAAACAATAGTTTATTGTTTGCAGATTAAACAGATGGTAGATCGTATAAAGTTAAACAAGGCACAGCAATTCCAACAGAAAACATTAGTACCTAGACATACTGCTGAGAAAATTAGGGATGCAATTTTACAGTGACACCATCCTGCTCCTGTGTATGAGTGGCAATGTAGCTGTAACTGTAACATAAGGCAAGAGTCATTCAAGAAGCATTGGTTATTTCTAACAAAGTTCAACACTGCACCTTTGAAACAGAAAATTATAATTTTGCAAACTCTGGATCTCTGTAGAGTATGGAAAATATGCAATCTGCAAGAACATATGCTGATTTGCCTATCTAAATAGATATGTACTTTTCATCGTGTTATAATGCTATCTGTGCATCACGCACAAATGTACAATCTAGTTAGAAGGCTGTATTTTGTGAAGTCTAGCTCTCCATTTAGAAGGCTTGAATAAAGTTCCTTTGTATGGCACTCTGTCTGAAAAATTGAAAAGCTATTCTGTTAATGTACTTTGGACTTGGAAGTCACCCTGAAGTAAATGAAGCAGTAGTTGAACCTACTACTGAGAAGGAAAGGGTGCTGGTGTTTTGTTAGAAAACATCAGAAAAGAAATAAGGTAATTTAGTGCAACATGTACTGAAATTCCAAACAAGATATGTGTTTGTTGACATTTTACCCACTACATATCACAAACTAGAATAATTGATATCTGTGCAAAAACTGAAGAGGAAGACCTTATTCAAGTGGTTTAGAGCTGCCCTCTCTTTAATTGCAGAGGACAGCTTTGATTTATGTATCCATCAAGTAGTGTGCAAGTATTGCATAATGAAGCATGATGATAACTAAATGCCAGTTAGAGGTCTTCACAATAAGTAAGATATTTTTCTAAAATCGCCTGAAGCATAAGTACTGAATATGTATGAAGGTATTCTGATCCAAACTATACATCCTTTTCAAACAACAGAAAAATGCAAACAAAAAACTGCAAAATGAACTCCAAGTAAAAGGCCTTAAAGCAAAGGCTGTGCACCTTCCACTAGACTTGACCAAACCATTGACACTTTTGGAGTAAGGATAAAGCAAAGAAAGCCATAGATTACCACAAAAAGAAAACATGCCCTACAACAATATAGATGTAGAGAAGCATTTAACTGCACTGGGTACACCCGCTTCCAAGTCCACTGATAGTGGACAGTTTGAGAAAGTTGATTCTGCAAAAGCATAGGAAATATATAAACACTGCAGTATTCACCCTCTGCACTCTGGGGGTGGAATGGGCAATGCATTGGAATTATTCAGCTGATGCATGCCAAAAATGAATTTTATTAGTGTGTGGGAAAAGAGTTTAAAGCTTGCTGCTTTCACGATCTGTTTCCAAAAGGAGAAGGAGGTTGTTAAGATGATCGTCTAATGCATATTCCTGCTTCAAAATACGATCAACTAGAGCGTATACTTAAGATCTGCAATTCAAACAAAACAATCCTTTTCTTTCTCACCTTCTCTTGTCTGCTTTGTCTCATGCTGTTGCACATATTGTGAAAACTGGAGCATGGTTTCAAAATAATAGTACAAGAGACTTTGTTGAGAAAGCTCATGGGAAAGAAGAGAATTTTGATTGCTACCTCATGAATCTCATGGGACGCCAACATGGCACAAATGAGTGCTGGGTCCTTCAGCATGATGAGTTAAACTGCATGTTTGGCAACTTGTGTACACTAACTGGTTTTAACTCTTTGCTTTGTGGAGAATCCGTGGGATAGGAAAATAAGATAACAAGTATCTTTTTGGTTTCTCTAGGCCTGTTGTCTCTAAAGGAAGAGAAAACTGTTTCATATCTGCAGTCAGACATACAGTCACTGGCAAATCTTCAAAGAATATATAGAATGTTAAGAGAAGTGAGGCATCCAAACATCAATGATTACAACATAGTTGTTATGTTTATGTGTAATGCAAGCATGCATATTCGTTTTGCAGCTGACATTTCCATTGCTGTTGCTCAATACAGTACTTCTTAAATGACAAAGATCCTCATTACAACCCTGGCGGTTGGTGTTAAAGCGGCGGTAATATCACCAACAGGCCGGTGGAAAAAAAATGGAATCACGACCATGGCGGAAACTGCCAACATAGACAGCCACTTTAACACTCTGACCTCCACGGCGGTACAAACAAACATTGCAGCGGTCACCGCCAACAGACAGGTGGAAGACAATGTACCGCCCACACTATTATGAGTGGCCAATCCCCACCTTTTCTGGGGAGGAAGCAACGCGAACAAAAACACAGCAGAAAAAGGACTTGGAAGGGAAAACACTCACATCTCCACACCCCACGAGGGACCAGGACGCCATGGAGCCAGAACTCCAAATACTCTCTGCGATGGTATTCCTGCTCCTCTATCAGGAGCAACAAAGACGGCAGCGACGACCACGGTGAGTACTGCACCTACAATACAGGGGAGGGAAAAGAGAGTGACACACACACGCAACATGCAACACCCCTACCCTCACCAAGAACACCATATACACAAATACATGCTGCAACGTTACATAAACACCCCCACCCCCCTTTCAAGAACGCAAGGACAAAAGGAAATGAGTTGAACAATTGTAATCATGAAAAAAACAGTAGTCGAAACTCTAAATACAGTATATACAATTATGTACACCAACTAAACAAGTCCGGATAGAGCACCAATTATTGTCCGTGGACCACTGGGCCCAAATTGCATGGACGAGGCCCACACTCGATACCAGACATCAAACGGAGAGAACACTGCAGGGGCATCAGATCGAAATGAAACAGGCACCTCAGGGGGAAGGGAAGAGGGGGCACCTCAGCCGGATGAGTGCACGACGCCACTGTTCCACGAGGGGTCTCCATGCCCACTGCTTCATCCTGGGGAGTGCAAAGCCACAGTCTCTCAAGTCTCTCCAGTGGGTGGTTTGCCCACTGCATTAAACTGGGGAGTGTAAAGCCACAGTCTCTCAAGTCTCTCCAGTCTGTGCTTTGCCCACTGCATTATCCTGGGGAGTGCAAAGCCACAGTCTCTCAAGTCTCTCCAGTGGGTGGGTTGCCCACTGCTTTATCCTGGGGAGTGCAAAGCCACAGTCTCTCAAGTATCTCCAGTGGGTGGTTTGCCCACTGCATTATCCTGGGGAGTGCAAATCCACAGTCTCCCAAGTCTCTCCAGTGGGTGGGTTGCCCACTGCTGCATCCTGGGGAGTGCAAAGCCACAGTCTCTCAAGTCTCTCCAGTGGGTGGGTTGCCCACTGCATTATACTGGGGAGTGCAAAGCCACAGTCTCTCAGGTCTCTCCAGTGGGTGGGTTGCCCACTGCTGCATCCTGGGTAGTGCAAAGCCACAGTCTCTCCAGTGGATAACAGTGTGGAGGGGACTTTGTGCCCAGAGTGCTTCATCCTGCCAAGGACAGAGCTAGTGGATGTGATACTCCACTGGTTCTGGAGGGGGCTTTTTTTGCCCAGAGTGCTTCATCCTGCCAAGGACTGAGGTAGTGGATGTGATACTCCACTGGTTCTGGAGGGGGCTTTGTGCCCAGAGTGCTTCATCCTGCCAAGGACTGAGGTAGTGGATGTGAATCTCCACTGGTTCTGGAGGGGGCTTTGTGCCCAGAGTGCTTCATCCTGCCAAGGACTGAGGTAGTGGATGTGAATCTCCACTGGTTCTGTAGGGGGCTTTGTGCCCAGAGTGCCTCATCCTGCCAAGGACAGAGGTAGTGGATGTGATACTCAACTGGTTCTGGAGGAGGTAGTGGATGTGAATCTCCACTGGTTCTGGAGGGGGCTTTATGCCCAGAGTGCTTCATCCTGCCAAGGACAGAGGTAGTGGATGTGATACTCTACTGGTTCTGGAGGGGGCTTTGTGCCCAGAGTGCTTCATCCTGCCAAGGACAGAGGTAGTGGATGCCTTCCTTCACTGGTTCTGGAGGGGGCTTTGTGCCCAGAATGCTTCATCCTGCCAAGGACTGAGGTAGTGGATGTGAATCTCCACTGGTTCTGGAGGGGGCTTTGTGCCCAGAGTGCTTCATCCTGCCAAGGATAGAGGTAGTGGATGTGAATCTCCACTGGTTCTGGAGGGGGCTTTGTGCCCAGAGTGTTTCATCCTGCCAAGGACAAGGGTAGTGGATGCCTTTCTCCACTCAAGGTGTTGCATCATGGAAGCTGGCCAGGCTCCTGGAACTGACTACCAGGCTTGGTCGACTGACCACTGGGGATGGCAGCCATGTCTGCGGTGGTGCCACTAGCTCAGGACGTCGCGGGGCGCTGGCGGTGCTTGCGGCGGTGTCAGTAGCGGCGGTGCTTGCGGCGGCCTCTGTGGCATCGGTGCTGGTGGCAGACTCTGTGGCATCGGTGCTGGAGGCAGGCTCTGCGGTGGCGGTGCTGGTGGCAGCCTCTGTGGTGGCGGTGCTGGTGGCGCTGCTGGTGGCGGGCTCTGTGGTGGCGGTGCTGGTGGCGGGCTCAGTGGCGGCGATGCTGGTGATAGGCTCAGGGACTGCGGTGCATGTGGCAGTGCAGGTGGCGGTGCAGGTGGCGGTCTTCTCCGCCATACCGGTTGGCGTTGACGTGGACAGAAGGTGTGACACTGGTCCCATAGTCAGTGCCACCATGCCCTCTCCTGATCTGCCCTTGATTTTCTGGCCCTTCCCCACCTTGGATGGTGGCGCAGCTGTCTTGCCACTATCCACTTTTGTTTTCCCTGAGCCCTTGGTTGCAGGTGTTTTTGCCATCTCCCTCCAGGATGTGGGCAACTTTTTTACTTTCACAGGTGGCGAAATGTCCTTTCCCTCGCTCTGTGGCACACTGGCTGCTCTGATGCTTGGCACATTCCAAAAGCCCGCTGTTTCTGGGACCACTGTGCCCGGTGATGTGGTGGCTGAGGTGCTGGGTTGCAACCTGGAAAGCCTGGCCCTAGGGGACGGATGGGGGTGGAAGGTGTAGGGAAGAGGTCAATGTTAGCCAGGAATTTTTTTTTTACACACACTGGGACGGGTAGATGGAGTGGGTTTGGGATTGGAGGAAGAGGTAGCGGTTGTAGGAGGTGTACGATTGCTGAATTTGGGTGAAGGTGCATGGGCTGGAGGCTGTTGTGAGGTGGATGGCTGTTGGGTGGGTGTGTGCCTGCGTTTGTGTACTTTGGGAGGAGGGCTCATAGACACACTGGTAGAGGACACAGGGGATGTATGAATGGTAGTCGGGGTGGTGAGTGCACGTGAGCGGTGTGTGGTGATGGGCATGCTGGTGATGGAGGTAGTGGCTGAAGATGTTGTGCATGCAGGTGTGAGTGGAAACGAGACAAGGAGGGAGGAGGGAGACGTGGAGGAAGGGGACACAGTGGAGGCAGTGGATGTTGGTATGTCTGCATGGGAATGATGCTTCTGTGAGTGCCTGTGGGATGTGTGGTGCTTATGTTTGCCAGAGCCACCTTTGTGCGATGAGGTGTGTGCATGCTGGTCTGATGGTGTGCTTGGGATAGGCTGAGGTACAAGGGATTGGGTCTGGGTGGAGGAAGTTGGAGGGGGGAGGCTGGACACAGGGACAATGGCTGCCATCAGTGCTGAGGCCAAAGCCTGAAATGCTCTCTGTTGGGCTGCCTGGCCAGAATGAATGCCCTCCAGGTATGCATTTGTTTATTGCAAATGCCTCTCGACACCCTGGATGGCATGCACAATGGTAGATTGCCCAACAGTGAGGGATCTCAGGAGGTCTATAGCCTCCTCACTGAAGGCAGCAGGGCTGACAGGGGCAGGGCGTGAGGTGCCTGGGGCGAAGGAGATGCCCACCCTCCTTGGTGAACGGCCACGGGACACACGCTGAGGAGCTGCTGGGAGGGCGGTGCTGGTAGGGGGGGTGGCGGCTGTACCTGTTGATGAGGGGGGCACAGAGGGGCCCGCCACCGCAAGGGAGCTCCCATCAGAGGAGGAGTCGCTGTCGCTGATGTCACCTCCTGTCCCCGCCCTGGAGCTCCCCTCACCCTCCGTCCCACTGGTGGCTTCAGACTCCGTTGTCTCGCCCTCCAGGGCCAAGTGGGATGCAGCTCCCTCCTGCTCAGGTGCCACTGCTCCTCCACCTGATGATGCTATTGCACACAAGAACAGGGAGACCACAAAAAGGGTGGGGGAAAGACAGAAGAAAGACATGTTCAGTGCATGCAATACCACTACCGTTTGCGGACACTACAGACACAGCAGCTCTCTGTACTACGCCATGCGCTTAGAGTTCCTAGATTGATCACATGCCCATGGGAAACAAGGCCTATGCCCGATTGCTGCACACATGGAAGTCACAGGAGCCTGACTAGGTGTAGATGGCTCTTATCACTGGTGGGGTTGGTGTGCCACATAGCCTGCCTCACAAAGGGCCCTTGCCTACAATGCTCGCCCTGGCCTAGGATAACCCACTGCCCACCTCCCCCAACCAGACATCTCGTAATGCGCGCAGAGTCAGATGGATGTGACGGTACTCACCCCCTTGTGGCTGCTGTGATGCCCTCAAGCGCCCATTCAACTCCAGACACGCCACCGCCAGGATCAGGGGGGTCATGGTGCGACGCGCACCCCTCCCACGTTGGGAGGCCATCCCCAGCTGGGCCTCCGCCGTCTTCTTGCTCCAGCGGCGAATGTCCTCCCATGTTTTAAGGCAGTGGGTGCTCCGTCTATGGTGGATCCCCAGGGTCCGGACGTCCTTGGCGATGGCACAACAAATATCCTTCTTGTGGTGGGTGCTGACCGAGGGGAATAGTACAAGGGAAAAGGAAAAACATCAACCGTCCGGACCGTCACAGTCATTGGCCCACGTTCCCACCCTTGCCCTGACGCACATACACTCACCGTCCGCACATGCAGGCCTCAGTCCCCCCCCCATGTAGCTTCTATCCACACCACTCCAAACAGGCATTGCCCATGCAGCATGCTCACAGTGTACTTGTCGTAGTTTGGACTCTTGCTCTAGGCAAGACTGCTGGTTAAAGGATGACAGTACTTTTGTTTGTAGGCGACTACGTCTTTCCTACAACAAGTCGCAACTGTTGTCCCAACCTTACCGGTTCACTAGCAGCACCTCACGAGAAACACAATAATAAAAGGTGATTTGTGGCAGCCTTTACGCATGAACTCAAGAGTAAGACATCTCAGGGAGTGTCGTGGTTAAACGGAGTTTACCCCTTTCTCACAGATATATCATGTCTTATACAAACACAGGTAATGACAAAGATGCAGTAAAGTTTCAATAGTTTTTATTCAACATAACTGAAATTTGCGATAAGTTTTATGGGCTGCAATGATTAGGATAATGAATAATGCAAGTAACAGAATTGTGAAGATGAGAGTCATTATTACAAAGACCCCCACCATCTTGCAATGCATAGAAAAGACATACGAGATGTAATATGCCCTAATACCCTAATGTGAAAGGCCTAACCTCCTACCTAAAGGAGAGCTGAGTTTGTTAAACCTAATCTGCCAATGCCATGTCCATGAGAGGAGCCCCCAATCCTCGTTACCTTGGAATGAGGTCTCTATCTCAGACTCCGCAGGGACACGAAGACTGGGTCAGTGTCAAGACGACTGCAGCATCGATATCAGCGATGGTGGCGATGCCCTCTGGTCGGAACCCCTCTGATTATCTGTCTAAAGTGCGATATATTTATACAGATCTTCAAGGACCCCTGACATAGGTGTGTTCCCAAACAATAGATAACAGACATGCTTGGGACGGCAATTAATATAAACAATCCCTCGAAAGTATGGAGAGGGAAAATCCCTAAGTGTGAACACCTACTGTTTGTTTGTCTTTGGTGCTTGTTTTTTACGCCTTAGCGCGGTGACACTGATAATGTAACTCATAACAAGTGGCCTAACTCTAAACAAGGCAGCCATTTTAGAAGAAATAAATAATTAAATGTGCTAAGACAGAGCAAGCTAAGTAGGTTAAAAGTCACTAGGTGACAGGGGCAAGAGTCTGCAAACCAAAGGCTAAGCTAACTCCTGTTATCCCATTAAAATGAAGTAGGATTCACTACATACTCACCTGTTTGTATGGAGGACCGTAGAGTAGCGTGTACTGGGAGAGGACCCCATCCACTAACTTCTCCAACTCCTCTGAAGTGAAGGCAGGGGCCCTCTCCCCAGACACACGAGCCATCGTCGCTTCCAGACTTAGGTCACAGCAGCACTTGCAGTGTAGGTCCTCTCCTGTCGAAGGTCAGGTATCAAGTGAGTGAACAGACAGAAAATGGCGGTCACGTCCACGGCGGTGCATACCGTCACCGCTGGCGTACATCGTCATTGGCTCCTGGTACCCATAGGGTCCAATGTTAACCAATGCAGGATTGCACTGCGGTCTTCGACCGCCCACCGCAACGCTGTACAACGTCAGCGCAGTTACCTCATATTTCCTTGTCCCACCTTACAGGTCAGGCAGCCGCCATTTCAGGGGCCCATATGGCATTAATATTAACTGCGTCACACCTATCTAGGCCTTGCATACACACAGTAACAGGCACATTTCGGGTTTACAAATGTTTGCTAATGACATGTAGTAATACCTCAGTGTTGGCTGACTCTCTGCTCGGTGATTTCCTCCATAGGGCACGTCCGCTGGGGCAGGTGGTGAGATGGCGGCATCCTCCGGTGTACAGACCGCTGGTGGACCTGTCGACAATGGAAGGGAGACACGTAATAGTCACCTACAGACTTGATCGTGCAACAATCCAAGAACTGTGTGCCCAGTTGAAGCCAGACCTGATGTCAGCAATCCACCATCCCACAGGAATCCCCCCTCTAGTGCAGGTCCTGTCAGTACTCCATTTCCTGGAAAGTGGGTCTTTTCAAACAACAGTGGCCATTGCATCAGGGATGTCCCAGCCTATGTTCTCAAACGTATTGTCCAGAGTGTTGTCTGCCTTGCTTAAACACATGCGCAGTTACATCGTTTTCCCTCAGGTGGAGAATTTGCCTACAGTGAAAGGTGACTTCTATGCCCTGGGACATATCCCCAACATCATAGGTGCCATTGATGGGACACATGTGGCCTTGGTACCCCCCCGCAGGAGTGAACAGATGTAGAGAACCTGGAAGAGCTACCACTCAATGAATGTGCAGATGGTGTGTTTGGCCGACCATTACATCTCCCATGTGAATGCCAAGTTTCCTGGCTCAGTGCATGACACTTACATTCTGAGGAATAGCAGCATCCCTTATGTGATGGGGCAACTCCAGAGGCACCGTGTGTGGCTAATAGGTGAGGACAAGGACCCTATACCCGGTGAATAGTTGTCTGGGTCTGGGTTGTCCCTAAGGGTTAGTGTGTGTCTAACAGTTGTCCCTCGACATTTGCAGGTGACTCTGGGTACCCCAACCTGTCATGGCTACTGACCCCAGTGAGAAATCCCAGGACAAGGGCAGAGGAATGCTACAATGAGGCACATGGGTGAACTAGGAGAGTGATCGAAAGGACCTTCGGCCTCCTGAAGGCCAGGTTCCGGTGCCTCCATATTACAGGTGGTTCTCTCTACTACTCACCAAAGAAGGTGTGCCAGATCATCGTGGCCTGCTGTATGCTGCACAACCTGGCTTTGCGACGACAGGTGCCTTTTCTGCAGGAGTAAGGTCCAGATGGGGGTCCTGTGGCAGCTGTGGAGCCTGTGGACAGTGAAGAAGAGGAGGCAGAAGAAGAGGATATTGACAACAGAAACAACGTTATCCAGCAATACTTCCAGTGAGACACAGGTAAGAAGATGTCACTGCCTCACACCTCTCATACAATTGTTAGACCCATCATATGTCTGTCACTTTCACCCAGTGTATGGACCTTGACTTGTCACTTTGCCTTTCCATTTCACAGATGTGGGTCCCACTGTGTGACCTCTGCTATATTACCTCATGGACTCGAGCTGTGTTCCATCGGTATGTTGACAATAGAATCAACATTGCTATATTCCAGTTATTGCAAATACAAGTTTGTGAAAGCACAGACTTACTCCAGCTTGTTTTGTGATTCAAGGGTGTTTATTTCAGTGCAAAATAGTGGAGGGGGTTGTAAAATGGGCAGGGGTGATGGTGGAGGATTGTGCATGGCAGAGTCCAGTCTATTTGTTTCACAGGTGCATTGTCCAAAGGGGCATAGGAAGTGTAGCTAGGGCAGTTGATGGATAGACAGGGTGACGAAGTGGGACAGAAGGATGACATTCAGGGGGGTCTCATTTCCTTGCGGGGGTCTTGGCATTGTTCTCTGTCTTTGTCCTGGATCTCAGGGACCGTTTGCAGGGTGGTTCTCCATCTGCAGAGGGTGGGGTGCTGGTGTCGTGGTCCTGTGGTGGTGCCTCCTGTCCACTAGTGCCGGCGGAGGTGGTGGGCTGTTCATCATCCAGGCTAATGTCAGGGGCCCCTTGTTGTGCCACAGTGTCCCTCCTGGTGTTCACAAGGTCCTTCAGCACCCCTACAATGGTGACCAGGGTGGTGTTGATGGACTTAAGTTCCTCCCTGATCCCCAGATACTGTTCCTCCTGCAGCCGCTGGGTCTCCTGAAACTTGGCCAGTACCGTTGCCATTGTCTCCTGGGAAAGATGGTATGCTCCCATGATGTTGGAGAGAGCCTTTTGGAGAGTGCGTTCCCTGGGCCTGTCCTCCCCCTGTCGCACAGCAGTCCTCCCAGTTCCTGTGCCTCTGTCCCTTGTACCTTGTGCCCACTGCCACAGCCCCCAGGTCCCTGATTCTCTTGGAGTGGTGAGTTTGCCTGGGTTCCCTGTAGTGGTGGAGACACTGCTGCTTGATGTGTCCTGGGGACAAAGGGATGGGCCCGCTGGGTGGGTGCTGTGCTGGTGTTTCCTGAGGAAGCAGGCTCTGTGGTGGCTTGTGCCAGTGTCAGGGAAACCGACTGTCCCGAGGTCCCAGATGGGCCTGGCTGGTCATCTTGATCCAGTTGGACAGAGCTGCTGTCATCACTGTGGGCCTCTTCTGTGGGGGGAGTGGACATGTCTGGAATCTCCTGTCTGGTGACGTTGGGTAGGGGTCCTGCAGGGGTGTACAGGCGTGATTATTGCATCTGTGTGTGCCATTATGTGCAATGGGTGGGTGACCCTGTACTCCAGTGCTTGCATTCTTGTGTAGGACCTTGTGTTGTAATTGGTTTGGGGATCTGTGTGGGTATCTGTAGTGGACATGCTTTGGTGATGGGTGTCCATGCTTTGGTGTTGCATGCAGGGCTTGGTGTTGGGATGTGTGGGTTGTGATAGTGGGACATTTGTGAGGTGTTGGAGTGATGGGGGTGAGGATGAGGGTGGGGTATGTGATGCCATGCAGGTAGGGTGGAGGATATAATAGTTAAGATTTGACTTACCAGAGTCCATTCCTCCTGCTACTCCTGCGAGGCCCTCAGGATGCAGTATAGCCAAGACCTGCTCCTCCCATATTGTTAGTTGTGGGGGAGGAGGTGGGGGTCCACCGCCAGTCCTCTGAACTGCAATCTGGTGTCTTGAGACCACGGAACGCCTCTTCCCCCGTAGGTCGTTCTATCTCTTCCTGATGTCATCCCTAGTTCTTAGATGCTGTCCCACTGCGTTGACCCTGTCTACGATTCTGCGCCATAGCTCCATCTTCCTAGCTATGGAGGTGTGCTGCACCTGTGATCCGTATAGCTGTGGCTCTACCTGGACGATTTCCTCCACCATGACTCTGAGCTCTTCCTCAGAGAACCTGGGGTGTCTTTGCGGTGCCATGGTGTGGGTGATGCGTGAGGTGGTGTCGGTTGTGATGTGTGAGGGGATGTGTTTGTGTGTGTTGTCTGAGGTGCGTGGATGTTGTGTGAGTGATGGTGTTGTGTGCCTGTGGATGCTAGTGTTGTTGATGGAGGTGTCTCTCTCTGGGCTTCTCTCTCAGTTTTTGTCGTGGGGGTTTGTGGGTGATGTGGGTGTGTGTTTTATATTGTATTGAGTGTGTGGGAGTGGTGTGTGTATGTGTATCAGGTGTGTGTATTTCGATTTGTCCAATGTGGTTGTGTTTTGTAAATGTGTGTGTATTTTGAGCGCGGCGGTGTGTACCGCCAATGGAGTACCGCGGTTGAAAGACCGCTGCGTGGATTCGTGGATCATGATAGTGTGGGCGTATTCCTGTTGGCGTGACGGTGTCGGTTTTGTTATAGTCAGTTAATCACTGACCTTTGGTGTGGCGGACTTGTGTGGGTGTCTGGATTTTGGCGGATTCTGGGCTGTGGGTCGTAATAGCTGTAGCGGAATTCCACCATCGCAGCGGTGTGTTGGCGGTCTTCTACACGGCAGTAAGCAGGATTTACCGCCAATGTTGTAATGAGGGCCAAAGACTGGAATGACAGAAATGAAAGAGGCACTGGAAGAGATTTCAGCAGATAAAACTTTAACAAGGAAGTTTTATGACTTCAGGCTGAAGATGCTTTCCAAAAAAGGGAATTAGGTTCTTATGAGGAATGCAATCAATTGAGTTTGGCCAGTTTATATGGAAAGACCAAATCCATCATTTGTATTATTTTAGGCTGTGCTTCTACTCATAACGGAGTACTGAAGTTTTTTGATGAGATTGAATATCTTGCACGCTCTTATCCAGATAGCACAGGCATTGTCAAATATGCTGGACACATAGGGAGTCATTCTGACCCTGGCCGTCGGTGATAAAGCGGCGGCCAATCCGCCAACAGGCTGCCGGTCCAAAAAATGGAATTCTGACCCTGGCGGGAACCGGCAACAGAGCCCGCCACTTTAACACTCCGACCGCCACGGCGGGACACACAAACAGCGCGCCGGTCACCGCCAACAGGCAGGCGGCAGACAATGTACCGCCCACACTATCACAACTCACCAATCCGCCACCTTTTCCGGGGCGGGAGCACCGCCGATAAAAACACGGCGGAAACAGACTACGAACGGGAAAACGCTCACCTAGACACACTCCACGAGGACGGAGGACAGCATGGAGCCCGAATTGAACATCCTACATGCTCTCGTCTACCTGCTCATCTACCACGAGTACGAACTCCGGCGCAGACGACAACGGTGAGTACCGCTCCTACGACACAGGGGAGGAGGAAGTGTTACGGGCACACACATACGCAATACACCCACCCCCCAACTATCTACACACCAATGCAGAGCACCAAGTCAAAGTGACCCCACCCAAACCCCCCGGAATAATGAAAAGATATAATTAAAGTGAGAAACTAAATTTATGTATAAAATAGGTTCATTGAAGTCATGGTAAAATAGGAAAATGAATAAAAAAAATTCAAGTTTAAACATTGCGTAACCGATAAATAGAGGCAATAAGTCCAGCACAGTCACTGAAATTTCAACTGTCCGTGGGCCAAAGTGTATCAACACATGGGCAAAGCCCACACAGGAGACCTGAGTCCGTTGGAGAGAACACTGCAGGGGCATCAGATGATAAAACTACAGGCACCTCAGGGGGAAGGGAAGGGGGGGCACCACAGCCACATGAGTCCACGACGCCAGATCCACGAAGGGGCCACCATGCCCACTGTTCAATCCTGGGGAGTGCAAAGCCTCAGTCTCTCAAGTCTCTACAGTGGGTGGGTTGCCCACTGTTCAATCCTGAGCAGTGCAAAGCCACAGTCTATCAAGTCTCTACAGTGGGTGGCTTGCCCACTGTCATATCCTGGGGAGTGCAAAGCCACAGTCTCTCAAGTCTCTACAGTGGGTGGCTTGCCCACTGTCATATCCTGGGGAGTGCAAAGCCACAGTCTCTCAAGTCTCTACAGTGGGTGGCTTGCCCACTGTCATATCCTGGGGAGTGCAAAGCCACAGTCTATCAAGTGGATAACAGTCTCCACAGGCAATGGAGGAGGCAGGGTGGCCCGAGTGCAGCGTGAACATTAGCTCGACACAGAACCGGCACTGTCATTGGGCCAGCGGTGCTTGAGACGGCGGGGCCCAGCGGAGCGGTGCTTGAGATGAAGGGCCCAGCGGAGCGGTGCTTGACAGGAAGGGCCCGGCGGAGCGGTGCTTGAAACGGCGGGGCCCAGCGGAGCGGTGCTTGTGATGAAGGGCCCAGCGGAGCGGTGCTTGAGACGGCGGGGCCCAGCGGAGCGGTGCTTGAGATGAAGGGCCCAGCGGAGCGGTGCCTGTCTTGGCGGGGCCCTGTTCAGCGGTGCCTTTCTGCACGGCGGGGCCCTCTTCAGCGGTGCCTTTCTGCACGGCGGGGCCCTGTTCAGCGGTGCCTTTCTGGACGGCGGGGCCCTGTTCAGCGGTGCCTTTCTGGACGGCGGGGCCCTGTTCAGCGGTGCCTTTCTGCACGGCGGGGCCCTGTTCAGCGGTGCCTTTCTGCATGGCGGGGCCCTCTTCAGCAGTGCCTTTCTGCACGGCGGGGCCCTGTTCAGCGGTGCCTTTCTGCACGGCGGGGCCCTGTTCAGCGGTGCCTTTCTGGACGGCGGGGCCCTGTTCAGCGGTGCCTTTCTGGACGGCGGGCCCTGTTCAGCGGTGCCTTTCTGCACGGCAGGGCCCTGTTCAGCGGTGCCTTTCTGCACGGCGGGGCCCTGTTCAGCGGTGCCTTTCTGGACGGCGGGGCCCTGTTCAGCAGTGGCTTTCTGGACGGCGGGGCCCTGTTCAGCGGTGCCTTTCTGCACGGCGGGGCCCTCTTCAGCGGTGCCTTTCTGCACGGCGGGCCCTGTTCAGCAGTGCCTTTCTGCACGGCGGGGCCCTGTTCAGCGGTGCCTTTCTGGACGGCGGGGCCCTGTTCAGCGGTGCCTTTCTGGACGGCGGGGCCCTGTTCAGCGGTGCTTGTCCTGTAAGTCAAGGGAGTCAGACCTGACCAGGACTCCCTGCTCAGTCGCCCTCCGACCGTGCAGTTGCTGGACCTTTCGGTGACGGTGTCCTGGGCCCTTGGGTGTCCTCCCTCACACCCGGGATGGGGCATGTGGGGCCCTCCTGGTCCGCGCTCCTGCTGGCTGACTTCTCCGCCCTGCTGCCCTTGCCCTCCTTCGATGTGGCTCTCTGGGCCTTGCCTCCCCTGGATGTTGTGGCAGGTGAAGTGGCAGAACTTTGGTCCTTGGGGGCAGCCGTGTCAGTCTTCTCGCGGCGGCCCCTTACTTCACGGGTCCTCTTTCCAGGGGGGGGGCTGGCTGTCCCCTTGCTGCTGACCGATGTATCACTGCTGGCAAAGGGGGGACTCCAAAATCCATGCACTACGGTGACCCTTGAAGCCGGGCTGGTGGTGGCTGAGGCGCTCTTGGGACTCTTAGCAGATGGAGGGGGTGGGTCAGGTGAGGGAAAGAGGTCAACAGTGGAGAGGTAAAGTTTTTTAGGACCAAGGTAAAGGGTAGGTGTAGTGGTTATGGGAGTGGAGGAAGAGGAGGTGGTTGTAGGAGAGTCAGGTGTGCTGTCCTTGGTTGAAGGTGCATGGGCTGGAAGCTGTCGTGAGGTGGTTGGCTGTTGGGTGGGTGGCTGCCTGAGTTTGTGTGTCTTGGAAGAGGGGGTGACAGACACAGTGGGAGAGGACACAGGGGACGTGTAAATGGCAGTGGGGGTGGTGACTGCACGTGTGCGGACTGTACTGGAGGGTGTGCTGGTGATGGAAGTACTGGCTGTTGGTGGTGTGCATGCAGGTGTGAGTAGAGACGTCACAGGGAGGGAGGAGGGAGACGAGGAGGTGGGGGACACAGAGGTGGTAGTGGCTGTTGGCATGTCTGCATCTGGGTGTTGCTTGGGTGAATGTTTGTGTGATCTGTGGTGCTTATGTCTGGATGAGCTGCCCTTGGGTGTTGAGGTGTGTGCAGGCTGGTCTGACGGTGTGGATGGGATAGGCTGAGGAACAGGAGACAGAGACAGGGTGGAGGCAGTTAGAAGAGGGAGGCTGGAAACAGGGACAATGGCTGCCGTCAGTGCTGAGGCCAGAGCATTGAACGATCGTTGATGGGCAGCCTGACCCGAATGAATGCCCTCCAGGTATGCATTGCTACGATGCACCTCCCTCTCTACCCCCTGGATGGCATTCAAAAGGGTAGACTGCCCAACAATGATGGTCTGTAGGAGGTCAATGACCTCCTCACTGAGGGCAGCAGGGGTAACAGGGGCAGGGCCTGAGGTGCCTGGGGCGAAGGAGATGCCCGCCTTCTTGGGCGAGCGTGCACGGAGCGAAGGCTGAGGGGCTGCTGGGAGGGCGGAGCTGGTGCGCTGGGTGGCGGCTGTACCTGTAGAGGCGGGGGGCACGGATGTTGCCCCCACCGCTAGGGAGCTCCCATCCGAGGACGTGTCGGTGTCACTGGTGTCATCACGGGTCCCCGTTGTGAAGCTCCCCTCGCCCTCCGTATCACTGGTGGCCTCGGTGTCTGTGCCATGGCCCACCGGGGCCTTGTGAGTCGCAGCTCCCTCGTGCTCCGGTGCCAATTCTCCTCCACCTGATGATGCTAATGCACACATGCACAAGAAGATAAAGAAAAAGGGTGGGGGGAGAAATAAAAACAGGTTGAGTGCATGCATTGTCAACACCGTTGGCGGAGAGGACAGACACAGGAGCCTCATGCACTAAGCCGTGCAATCGGGGTACACTACTCAGTACTTGTGACTAGGCCAACAGGTCTAGGGACAACAAACGCGCACATGGGTGATGCAAGACCATGGATAGCTGTACTTGTCACCCTACAGAGGTGGGGGGTGGGGGCACAGGAACATTGCTAAAGGAGAGGACTACACTACAGAAAGCGCCCTGGCCTAATGTCACCCACAGCCCTCCTCCCCCACCCAGGCACCTCCACTGCGCGTAAAGATAGCTGAATGTGCTGGTACTCACCCCCTTGTGTCTGCTGTGATGTCCTCACGCGCCCATCCAAATCGGGGTAGGCCACCGCCAGGATCCGGGACATCAGGGGGGTCAGGGTACGACTGGCACCCCTCCTAGGTTGGGAGGCCATCCCCAGCAGTGACTCGGCGGTCTTCCTGGTCCCACGGCCGATGTCCTCCCACCTCTTGCGGCAGTGGGTGCCCCGTCTGTTGTGGACCCCCAGGTTCCGGACTTCCTTGCCGATGGCACGCCAAATGTCGACTTTCTGATGGGCGCTGACCTATTTGACATGTACAGGGTGGAATTGGAAATATCATCAATTTTCCGCATGATAGATGTGATTGGCTCCCCCTCCCCAACCTTGCCATGTGGCACATACTCTCATCTGTCGTGCCTTGCACTCCTCATTGTCTCCCCACCCCACCATCTAATATCCACCCCACTCAACACAGGCATAGCCCATTCAACGTGCACACAGTGTACTTACCTGTTGGTCTGGAGGACCGTAGAGTAGCGCATACTGGGGCAGGATCCCATCCACAAGTTTCTCCAACTCTTCTGTAGTGAAGGCAGGGGCCCTTTCCCCAGTCGCAGCAGCCATTGTCTCTTCCAGACCGAGTTCACAGCAGCACTTGCAGTATAGGTCCTCTCCTGTGGATGATCAGGTCTCGAGTGATTAATCAGATAGAAAATGGCGGTCACGCCCACGGCGGTGCGTACCGCGACCGCCGGCGCACCTAGTCATTGGCTCGTGAAACCCATAGGGTTCGATGTTAACCAATGCGGCTTGGCGCCGCGGTCTTCGACCGCCTACCGCCACGGTGTGTCACGCCAGCGCATTGACCTCACATCCCACTGTCACAATTCTCAGGTCAGGCAGCCGCCATTTCAAGGGCCCACATGGCTTAATTTCTACTGCGTCACACAGGCCTAGGCCTTGCATTGCCACTCATACATGCCATTCAATGCATAGCGATTCGTGTACTGTGCAAGCTGTAGTTACGTACCTGTGGGTTGCTAGACTCTGTACTCCATGTTCTCCTTCCTAGGCACCGTCCGCTGGGACTTGCGAGGAGAAGGATGAATCCTCCCGTGTACCGACCGCGGCTGGACCTGTCAACAATGGAGGAACGTCATATAATACTTCGATACCGACTTGAACGAGCCACTATACATGAACTGTGTGCCCAGCTGGAGCCAGCACTGATGTCCCCCATCCGCCAACCCACAGGAATTCCCCCTCTGGTGCAGGTTCTGTCAGTCCTCCATTTTTTGGCAAGTGGGTCTTTTCAGACAACAGTGGCCATGTCATCAGGGATGTCTCAGCCTATGTTTTCTAAGATTTTGTCCAGAGTGTTGTCTGCCCTGACGAAATACATGCGGAGCTACATTGTTTTCCCTGAGGAGGGTGATTTGGCCACTGTGAAGGGTGACTTCTATGCCCTTGGACATATCCCCAACATCATTGGTGCCATTGATGGGACCCATGTGGCCTTAGTACCCCCAAAAGACGATGAGCAGGTGTACAGAAACAGGAAAAATTACCATTCTATGAATGTGCAGGTGGTCTGTTTGGCTGACCAGTACATCTCCCCTGTAAATGCCAAGTTCCCTGGGTCAGTGCATGACGCGTATGTTATGCGAAATAGCAGCATCCCCTATGTGATGGAACAGCTACAGAGACAACGTGTGTGGCTAATAGGTGACTCTGGTTACCCCAACCTGCTGTGGCTACTGACCCCAGTGAGGAATCCCCGGACCAGGGCAGAGGAACGGTACAATGAGGCCCATGGGCGATCTAGGTAGATCATAGAAAGGACCTTCGGCCTCCTGAAGGCCAGGTTTAGGTGCCTGCATATGACAGGGGGATCCCTAATGTACTCACCAAAGAAGGTGTGCCAGATCATCGTGGCCTGCTGTATGCTTCACAATCTTGCATTGCGACGCCAGGTGCCTTTCCTGCAGGAGGATGGTCCAGATGGTGGTGTTGTAGCAGCTGTGGAGCCTGTGGAGAGTGAAGAGGAGGAAGACGACTGGGACGACACGGACAACAGGGACACAGTCATACAACAGTATTTTCAGTAGCACACAGGTAAGAATCCCCCACTCCATTTTACATTTACTTCAGGCCTCCTGCATCTCTACTTTCTGTGTTTCCCCCCAGTTCCTTTCAACTGAATTGTGACTTTCCCTTCCCTTTTCAGAGCTGTATGACCCACTGTGTGACTTCTGCTTTGTTCGCCCATGGAGTAAAGCACATTGACATTGGTATGTTGTCATCACAATGTAACTGAACATTTTTGAACCGTTATGTGTAATACATTTGTTAAGAATACAAGCAGACTTCTGAGTGTTTTAAGTGCAATTAGTGATTTATTTAAAGTGCTACATATAGGTCCATGATAGTAAAACGGTGATGGGTGGGGGTGGAGTAATGTCCATGGCAGAGTCCAGTTCTCAGTCGCACAGGTGCATTGTCCATATGCCTGTGGAAGGATGGAGCAGGGGCAGTTCAAGGTTGGACAGGGTGACGATGTGGGACAGTGGAATGACATCACAGGGTATCTTATGCTGGCGGGGGTCTTGGCATCCTACTCTGTCTTCCTTTGTGATCTCAGGTTCCTCTTGCGGGGTGGTTGATCTTCAGCAGGAGGTGGGGTTCTGGTGGCCTGTCGTTGTGTGGGGGCCTCCTGTCCACTAGCGCCGGCGGAGGTGGTAGGCTGTTCCTGGTCCAGGCTGGTGACAGGGGCCCTTTGGGGTGCCACATGGTCCCACAATGTGGTGACTATTTGGTTCAGGGCCAGGACGATGTTCCTGAGCTCCTCTCTGTACCCCATGTACCGTTCCTCCTGCTGTGCCTGGATCTCCTGGAACCTGGCCAGTACCGTCGCCATCGTCTCCTGGGAGCGGTGGTATGCTCCCATGATGGTGGTGAGGGCCTCTTGGAGAGTCAGTTCCCTGGGCCTGTCCTCCCCCCCCGTCGCACTGCAGCCCTCCCAGTTCCCCTGTTTCCCCGGGCCTCTGTCCCCTGGACGGTGTGCCCACTACCACTGCCCCCAGGTCCCTGTTGTTGTTGGGGTGTTGGGTCAGCCTGGGTGCCCTGTAGTGGCGGACACACCGCTGATTGACCTGTCCTGGAGACAGAGGCATGGGCCCGCTGGGTGGGAGCTGTGCTGATATTCCCAGAGGGGGTTAGGTCTGCTGTGGCCTGTGTCTGTGTGTGGGGAACCGACTGTCCAGAGGTCCCCGATGGTCCGGGCTGGTCATCAGGTTCTAGGTCGACAGAGCTGCTGTCCTCACTGGGGGCCTGTTCTGGGGGTGGGATGGACATATCTGGACCCTCCTGGCCGGTGTGTTGGCGTTCGGGCCCTTCAGGGGTGAAAGAGTATGGTTATTGCTTCTGTGTGTTCCATGGCGTGCGATTTGTGGGTGCCCTTGTCCCCCAGTGCTGGCATTCCCTTGTGGGAGGAGTTGTGAGGGTGGTTTGTGGGGGGGGATGGGTTTGTGCAGTGGTCATGCATAGGTGATGGGTGTCCATGGTTTGGGTTGGCATTCAGGGTTTGGTTTTGGGTTGGGTGGGTTGTGCTGGTGAGACCTTGGCAGCGAGGATGTGTGCTGGGGGGTTGGGGGTGAGGGTGGGGGTGTGGGTTGGCATGCTGGTGGTTGGGGGGGGGTAGTTGAGATTAGACTTACCTGAGTCCATTCCTCCGCCTACTCCAGCGAGGCCCGCAGGATGCAGGATGTTCAAGACCTCTTGCTCCCATGCAGTGAATTCGGGAGGAGTGGGTGGTGGTCCGCCCCCAGTCTTCTGCACAGCGATGTTGTGTCTTGAGACCATCGACCGTACCTTCCCCCGTAGGTCATTCCAGCGCTTTCGGATGTCTTCCCGGTTTCTGGGATGCTGTCCCACAGCGTTGACCCTGTCAGCGATCCTTTGCCATAGCTCCGCCTTCCTGGCTATTGTGGTGTGTTGCACCTGTGTGCCAAAGAGCTGGGGCTCTACCCTTATTATTTCCTCCACCATGAGCCTGAGTTCTTGGTCCGAAACCTGGGGTGTTTTTGGGGTGCCATGGGGTGGTGTGGATGAGGTGTGGGGTGGTGTTTGTGGTGATGTGAGTGGTGGTGTGTGGTGATGTGTGCGTAGATGTGGTGTGGTTGATGATGTTGGGTTCCTGTGTGTGTTGGGGTTTTCGATTGCTGTGCTCTCTCTCTCTCTCTATCGCCTTCTCTCCGATTTCCTACTAGTGGGGGTTTGTGGGTGATGTGGGTGCGTGTTTTATAGTTGCTTGGATGTGTGGGAGTGGTGTTTGTATGTGTATCAGGTGTGTGTATTTCAAATTGTCCAATGTGGCTGTGTTTTGGAGCTGGGTGTGTATTTTGACCGCGGCGGTGTGTACCGCCAATGGAATACCGCGGTTGAATGACCGCCGCGTGGATTCGTGGGTCGTAATGGCATGGGCGTGTTTGTGTTGACGTGGCGGTGGAGGTTTGGTCATCTCCAGTTTATCGCTGCCCGCTGATGAGGCGGCCTTCCGTGGATGTCGGGTTTTTGTCGGCTTGGCAGTTGTGGGTCAGAATGACCGTGGCGGTTTACCGCGGCCGCGGCGGTAGAATGGCGGTCTTCTGACCGGCGGTAAGAGCCTTTTACCGCCGAGGTCAGAATGACCCCCATAGTATCCAAATTGAAGTGGTAATTTAGAAAACCCATGCCTGTATGAAGTAGTTCAGTTCTACACATACAGAAACAATGTTGAAGACATTGAGAGTCCAGGCAACCAGAGATTGGGTTACAGGGGTACAAATTAGACCACCTAATGCTCTAAATGTTGTAGCAGCTAAACCATTTGTATAAAGTTCAAAGCATTTGTTGTGCTCACAGCATCAATCTTCAAATTCACACACTAAAATGAATAACTCAAGACCAATGTTTAAACATACTTCACATTCTTATGAAACTTTTAAGACCAAGATCATCAGAATTGGTTAAGTACTTTTCGAGATATGAATTTTTGAATTTTGATAAAAATAGTGTTTGAGTGCTAATTACACACCATGGGAATCAATGGAGGATAACCTTTAAAATTGCATATAAAATCGACAGAAGGTTTACCAAGTTCGTCTTCTGCAGGTTAGTCCAGGACATCGGTGGGCACACTGTGCCTGCTGGAGAAGTTTGGGTGGCTCCGGGTTTGGGTGGGAGCAGAAGGGAAAGGTCTCTGGAGCTGGTGAAGGGCCACTGTGGGGGGCCACTTGGAAAAACACTGCACAGGTAAGTTTAAAGGTGAATCCTGGGGGTCCCCTTGTAGTGTAGAGGTTGCAAGGGGTGGGAACACATAGAAAACACAGCTGGATCTTTGGTGCAGGGCATAGAGAGGCCGGGTGCAGAGCGAATCAGTGAGCCACGAGCTGTGCCAAGGACTCCCTCTGAAGCAAGACATAAGTCAGTTCAAGGGTTGATTGCAGGACAACGGGGCACTCTGGTGGGAGGTCCAGGTTGTTTCTTAAGTCCCTTGACTGGGGCTTCTTCCCGGTCCTTTTACAGTAGGAGGTGGGCTGTTTTTCTGGATGTCTGAAGCTAGGTGACCAATACCCAGGGTATTGGTACAGCTCAGCCACTGGAAAACATGGTGCTACCAAACTTGGCACACTGTCAGGGTTTGTCCTTGCAGTCTTTGATGTGAAGTTTGGTCCTGCTGCAGCATCCGGTTCCAGAGTTAGCATCCAGTCAGTGAAGTGGACCTTAAAAACCTGTTGGTTCCTTGTGGATTTAGAGGGTACCTCTCTTCTGGAGGGAGGTCTCTGGCAATTTGTGAAGCCTGGAGGTTCTCTGCAGTCCTTTAGAGTTTTTCCAGTTACCCAGCAACTCCTCAGTGGTGATTGTCGGGTCCTGGTTGCAGCAGGCAGGGTTTGGTGCCTTTTAATTGTGCAGCAGGTCCACAGTTCTCATGCCTTTGGATCTTCTTGTTGCTGATCTTCTTCTGTCCATCAAATCTGAGTCCTTGGTCTAGGGATGCCCACAAAATACTGTATTTATTTGGCATTTTAGGGGGAATCTGGTAGTGACCAATGGGTCATTTACCTTAGGGTGTCTTCACCCACTAAGTGACCACTTCCTGTGGGCAGAGGTCACTTCCCTACACTTGATTGGCTATTTTCCTTCCATCCAAGATGGAGGAAAATGAAATGAAATGAAGAGTCCTCCTTGCATGCAACACCTTAGGGCCACCTCCACCCAGGAATGGCGTTATCCTGCATCCCAGAGAGAAGGATCTCTCACCACAGGGGTGCAGATTTCTTTTGCTGCCTACGGCCCTGGCCTGAATTCAGGCCAAGGCTGTAGGCAGTGAAAGCTGCCGCTTCAGATATCTTGTGCAGGTCGGTGCCTAAGAGGCCTGAAATGGCAGTTTTCACTGCCTATGTCCCTCCTGAATGTGCTCATCTCAGAAGCACCAAGCTTAGCACTTCCCAGATGGGCTAATTTAGGAGGACTTCGCGGGGCACGGAACTCCGGCTTTGCGGAATTTCACAAACTTTTATTTCAACTCTGCAGAATTAGTCGAAGGCGGACTCGTTCACTCCGCCCAGGCCTAATTATGTCATACACACTACTCTCACACACAAACACACCTTCAGACACTCAGTGATACACGCACATACACCCCCACTTATTCACAGGCACACCTACACACATCTTTACAGACATTCCTTTGCATACACACACACAGACACACACTACTAAACGAACATTCAGAGCGTTACACACTAAGGTGGTCATTCTGACCTCGGCGGTAAAAGGCGCCTACCGCCGGTCAGAAATCCTCCATAATCCCGCTGCGGTCGCGGAAACCCGCCACGGTCATTCTGACCCGCAGAAGGCAAACCTCCGAAAATCCGACCGCCACAACAGACCGCCAGACCAGCGGTCGGCGGAAAGGTGGAGGTGACCAAACCTCCAGCGCCACGCCAACAGAAATACGCCCATCCCATTACGACCCACGAATCCACGCGGCGGTCATTCAAGCGCGGTATTCCATTGGCGGGACACACCGGCGCGGTCAGAATACACACAAACGAACAAAACTCAGCCACATTGGACGATTTGAATCCCACACACCTGATACACATACACACACCACTCCCACACACACAATACAATATAAAACACACACCCACATCACCCACAAACCCCTACGCTTAAAAATTCGGAAAGAAGGCAAGAGCGAGACACCAGCATCCAAAACATAACAGCCACAGCCACTCAACACCATCACCCACACACTATCCACACACAAAACAACACACACCACCACACTCAACTCACTTAAATACACATACTCCACCCCACACATCATACACACCACCCCATGGCACCCCAAAGACAACCCCGCTTCACAGACGAAGAACTCAGGGTCATGGTGGAGGAAATCGTTCGGGTAGAGCCCCAGCTGTTCGGCACACAGATACAATACACCAGCATTGCCCGGAGGACGGAGCTATGGCAGAGGATTGTCGACAGGGTGAACGCAGTGGGACAGCACCCCAGAAATCGGGAAGACATCAGGAAGCGATGGAACGACCTACGGGGGAAGGTGCGTTCCATGGTATCCAGGCACAACATCGCCGTGCAGAAGACTGGCGGAGGACCCCCACCTCAACCCCCACAATTCACATCATGGGAGGAGGAAGTCTTGAACATCCTGCATCCTGACGGCCTCGCAGGAGTCGGCGGAGGAATGGATACTGGTAAGTTGAAGCTTCAATACTGCTTCCCCCCCACCTGCATGCCAAATCAGACCCCAACCCTCACCCCCATCCTCGAACCCCACCCTCACCCCCACCCCCATCCTCACCCCCACCCTCACCCCCACCACCATCCTCACCCCCACCACCATCCTCACCCCCACCACCATCCTCACCCCCACCCCCAGCACACCTATTCCCCGCCAATGTCTCACCATCACAACCCACACATCCCAAAACCTAGGCCTGCATGCGTCCACTAAGCATGGACACCCATCACCAAAGCATGCCCAATGCATATACACATCCCCCCCACAAGCCACCCTCACCAAAGCCCCCACACACGAATGCCAGCACTTGGGGACACGAGAACCCACAGATACACCCATATGCGACACATTTAAACTATAACCATACCTCTATACCCCTGCAGGACCCGACCGTCAACACACCGCGGCGGAGGGGCCAGAATTATCCACACCCCCCACCCAAGAGGCCGTCAGCGATGACAGCAGCTCTGTCGACCTGGACACCGATGACCAGCCCGGACCATCGGGGACCTCTGGACAGTCGGTTCCCCTCACACAGGCCCAGGCACTACAGACCCAAACCCCTCTGGGAACACCAGCACAGCTCCCACCCAGCGGGCCCATGCCTCTGTCTCCAGGGCGCGTCAATCTGCGGTGTGTCTACCACTACAGGGCACCCAGGATAACCCACCACCCCAACAACAACAGGGACCTGGGGGCAGTGGTAGTGGGCACACCGGCCAGGGGGCAGAGGCCCAGGGAAACAGGGCAACTCGGCGGGCAGCTGTGCGACAGGGGGGGGAGGAGAGGCCCAGGGAACCCACTCTCCACGAGGTCCTCACCACCATCATGGGAGCATACAATCGCTCCCAGGAGACGATGGCGACGGTACTGGCCCGGTTCCAGGAGATCCAGGTGCTGCAGGAGGAACACTATCGGGGGTACAGGGAGGACATCAGAGCCATCAACACCACCCTGGTTACCATGGTAGGGCTGCTGCAGGACCTCGTAAACAGCAGGGCGGACACTGAACAACACCCAAGGGCCCCTGCCACTAGCCTGGACCAAGAACAGCCATCCACCTCCGCCGGCGCTAGTGGACAGGAGGCCCCCGCACAGCAGCAGCCCACCAGACCCCCACCTCCTGCAGGAGAAGAACCACCCCGCAAGAGGGCCCTGAGATCTCGCAAGAAGACAGAGTAGGATGTCAAGACCCCCGCCAGCAAAGGATACCACCTGATGTCATCCCACTGTCCCACATTGTCACCCTGTCCATCCTTGAACTGCCCATGCTCCATCTCTCCACAGGCCTCTGGACAATGCACCTGTGTGACTGTTACTCTGGACTCTGCCATGGACATTCCTTCACCATAGCCCCCACCCACTTGAAACCACCCATCCCATTTTGAGCACTTCAATAAACACCTATTTTGCACCAAAATATCAGAAGTCTGGCTGTGATTTCAATAGATTGTAATTGACATGACAGTGCAAATATGTCCTTGTACATGGTGAAGTCAACAAACAGCTGCCACAAAGCTGTAGTCCATGGGGAAACGAAGCACAGGACTCGTAGTGGGGACCCCAGATCTGAAATAGGGAGGGAAAAGCCAAAACTCAGTCATCATACACTGGGGCAAATAGACAGGCAGCAGAGATGCTGGAGAGTAGTTAACATTTACTAAATTATCTTTGAAATGTTACCTGTGTCCTATTGGAAGTACTGTTCAATGATTCTGTCCCTGTTGTCTGTTTCAGCCCCGTCGTCTTCCTCCTCGTCACTCTCCTCAGGTTCCACCGCTGCCACAACACCACCGTCTCGACCATCCTCCTGCAGGAAAGGCACCTGGCGGCGCAAAGCCAGGTTGTGAAGCATGCAGCAGGCCACGATGATGTGACACACCTTCTTAGGTGAGTACATTAGGGATCCACCTGTCATATGCAGGCAGCGAAACCTGGCCTTTAGGAGGCCAAAGGTGCGTTCGATCACCCTCCTAGTACGCCCATGGGCCTCATTGTACCGTTCCTCTGCCCTGGTCCGGGGATTCCTTACTGGGGTCAGTAGCCACGACAGGTTGGGGTACCCAGAGTCCCCCACTAGCCATACACGGTGTCTCTGTAGCTGTTCCATCACGTAAGGGATGCTGCTATTCCTGAGGATGTAGGCGTCATGCACTGACCCTGGGAATTTGGCATTTACATGCGAGATGTACTGGTCAGCCAAACACACCACCTGGATGTTCATTGAATGGTAATTTTTTCTGTTCCTGTACACCTGCTCCCTGTCTCTTGGGGGAACCAAAGCCACATGGGTCCCATCAATGGCACCAATTACGTTGGGAATATGTCCAAGGGCGTAGAAATCACCCTTCACTGTAGCCAATTCGCCCACCTCAGGGAAAATGATGTAGTTCCTCACGGATTTCATCAGGGCAGACAACACTCTGGATAACACCTTCGAAAACATGGGCTGAGACATCCCGGAAGCAATTCCCACGGTTGTCTGAAATGACCCACTTGCCAAGAAATGTAGTACTGACATGACCTGCACCAGAGGGGCAATCCCTGTGGGTTGGCGGATGGGGGACATCAGGTCGGGCTCCAGCTGGGCACACAGTTCATGGATAGTGGCACGGTTAAGACGGTAGGTCAGGATAATGTGGCGTTCTTCCATTGTCGACAGGTCCACCAGCGGTCGGTACACGGGAGGATTCATCCGTCTCCTCGCCCAACCCAGCGGACGGTGCCTAGGAAGGACAACATGGAGCACACAGTCAAGCAACCCACAGGTACGTACTCACAGCTAGCACAGTATACGATTCTCTATGCAGTGAATGGCGTGTCTGAGTGGCTATGCAAGGCCTAGGCCTGTGTGACGCAGTTGAAATTGAGCCATGTGGGCCCTGGAAATGGCGGCTGCCTGACCTGTGAAGTGTGACAATGGGATGTGAGGTCAATGCGCTGGCGTGGCACACCGCGGCGGGCGGCGGGCGAAGACCGCGGCGCGAAGCCGCATTGGTTAACATTGAAGCCTATGGGTTTCAGGAGCCAATGGCGAAGGGCGCCGGCGGTGGCGGGACGCACCGCCGCGGTACGCACCGCCGCGGACGTGACCGCCATTTTCTATCTACTTATCCACTTGCGACTTGAACTTTCACAGGAGAGGACCTATACTGCAAGTGTTGCTGTGACCTCGGTCTGGAAGGGACAATGGCTGCTGCGACTGGGGAAAGGGCCCCTGCCTTCACTGGAGAGGAGTTGGAGAAACTTGTGGATGGGGTCCTCCCCCAGTATGCGCTACTCTACGGTCCTCCAGACCAACAAGTGAGTTTAATTCAATATGGATTTGGGGCCACTGGCTGGCTTGGGGGCCTGGCGGGGATGGGGGGCATGTTGGGGCTGGCGGGCGGCCTGGCGGGGGGCCTGGCGGGGATGGGGGGCATGTTGGGCATGGCGGGGGGCATGGCGGGGGGCCTGGCGGGGATGGGGGGCATGTTGGGCATGGCGGGGGGCATGGCGGGGATGGGGGGCATGTTGGGCATGGCGGGGGGCCTGGCGGGGATGGGGGGCATGTTGGGCATGGCGGGGGGCCTGGCGGGGATGGGGGGCATGTTGGGCATGGCGGGGGGCATGGCGGGGATGGGGGGCATGTTGGGCATGGCGGGGGGCCTGGCGGGGATGGGGGGCGTTGGGCCACTGGAAAGGAAAATGCTGAGAAACTTGAACGTGGTATTTCTCCCTCCCTGTACGTGTCACATAGGTCCGCGCCCATGAGAAGATCGGGATTTGGCGTGCCATCGCCAAGGAAGTCCGGGCCCTGGGGGTCCACCATCGACGGGGCACCCACTGCCGCAAGAGGTGGGAGGACATCCGCCGCGGGACCAAGAAGACCGCCGAGTCTCTGCTGGGGATGGCCTCCCAACGTAGGCGGGGTGCCTGCCGTCAACTGAGCCCCCTGATGTTCCGGATCCTGGCGGTGGCCTACCCTGAATTGGATGGGCGTGTGAGGGCAGCACAGCAGACACAAGGGGGTGAGTACAAGCATTATCTACTCTGTTGTCGCGCAGTGGAGGTGTCTGGGTGGGGGAGGAGGGCTGGGGGTCCCCCTAGGCCAGGGCGATATCTGTAGGCTGGGCACCCCCGTAAGCCCCTGTGTCCCCAGCCACCACCCTCAGTAGTTTGTCAGTACAGCCATCCCTGGGCCGTGTCATCCATGGGTGCAGTTGTCAACTCTAGGCGTGTAGGCCATGTTCCACGGAATGCGTAGCGTACCCCAAGTGCGCAACTTAGTGCAGGGGGCATCTGTGTCTGTCATGTCCGCTAACTGTACCGGAGATCCATGTACTCAATATCCCTTTATTTCTCTCTCCCCCCCCCTTTTTGTTTGTCTTTCTGTGCTTGTGTGCATCAGCATCATCAGGCGGAGGAGAAGTGGCATCGGGGCAGGAGGGAGCTGCATCTCACATGGCCCAGAAGGGCCATGCCACAGAGTCAGACTGGACCAGTGAGACGGAGGGCGAGGGGAGCTCCACGACGGGGACGACTGGACCCTGCAGCGACACGGACACGTCCTCGGAAGGGGGCTCCCTTGCGGGGGTGGCACCATCCGTGCCCCCCGCCATTACAGGTACAGCCGCCACCCAGCGCACCATCTCCGCCCTCCCAGCAGCCCCTCAGCGTTCGCCCCGTGCCCGCTCTGCCAGGAAGCCGGGCATCTCCTTCGCCCCAGGCACCTCAGGCCCTGCCCCTGTTACCCCCGCTGCCCTCAGTGAGGAGGTCATTGACCTCCTCCGAACGCTCATTGTTGGGCAGACTACCCTTTTGAATGCCATCCAGGGGGTGGAGAGGGAGGTTCATCGCAGCAATGCGTACCTGGAGGGCATTCATTCGGGTCAGGCTGCCCATCAGCGATCGTTCCAGGCTCTGGCCTCAGCACTGACGGCAGCCATTGTCCCTGTCTCCTGCCTGCCTCTACTAACTCCCTCCTCCCAGTCTCCTGTTCCTCTGCCTGTCCCACCCACACCATCAGACCAGCCTGCACACACCTCAACACCCAAGAGAAGCTCATCCAAACATAAGCACCACAGATCACGCAGACATTCACACACGCAACATTCCGATGCAGACATGCCAACAGTCACTACCACCTCTGTGACCCCCACCTCCTCGTCTCCCTCCTCCCTCCCTGTGACGTCTACACTCACACCTCCATTCACCTCACCATCAGCCAATGTTTCCATCACCAGCACACCCTCCACTCCAGTCCGCACACGTGCAGTCACCACCCCCACTGCCATTTACACGTCCCCTGTGTCCTCTCCCACTGTGTCTGTCACCCCCTCTTCCACACCACACAAACGCAGCCACCCACCCACCCAACAGCCATCCACCTCACGACAGCCTATCCCTCCTGCACCTGCACCCAAAGACAGCAAACGTGACTCACCTACTACCACATCCTCTCCCTCCACTCCCATTCCCACTGTACCTACCACTCTCCATTGTCCCAAGAAGCTCTTCCTCGCCACTACTAACTTCTTTCCTGACCCTGAGCCCCCCCCTCCTTCTCGTCGGGGTAAGAAGAGCACCTCAGCCACCACCAGCCCTGCAGCCCCCTTGACAAGGGTGCAGGGGTATTGGAGCCCGCCAGCCCGCATGTCTGGATCTTCGCCCAGCAGCAAGGGGACAGCCAGCCCACCCCCTGGGAAGAGGAGCAGAAGGCGGAAGGGTCGCCGCAGGAGCCCGCCTTCTACATCCCCCCCGGACACCACCCAGAGACAGTCACCAGCCACAGCTCCAAAGGGAGGAAAGGGCCACAGGCCCACGACTAAGGAGGGCAAGGGCAGCAAGTCGGAGAGGTCAGGCAGCAGGCCTGCTGCCCAGGAGGAGCCCACAACCCCCATAGCCGCTGCCCCGGGAGGAACCGGCACAGCTGCCCCGGGAGAGCCCACCACCCCCATAGCCGCTGCCCAGGGAGGACCCAGCCCAGCTGGCCAGGAGGGCCCCACCACCCACAGCCCAGGTGGGCAGTGAAGGAGCACCATCCCCGCTGGCCAGGAGGGCACCACCAGGCAATTAGCAGTTGGCCATAGACCGGCCGCCGTCTCCAGAACCGCTGAACTGGGCCCCGCCGTCTCCAGAACCGCTGAACTGGGCCCCGCCGTCTCAAGAACCGCTGAACTGGGCCCCGCCGTCTCAAGAACCGCTGAACTGGGCCCTTCAGGGCAAGGAGCGCTGAACTGGGCCCGCCGTCTCAAGAACCGCTGAACTGGGCCCTTCAAGGCAAGGAGCGCTGAACTGGGCCCCGCCGTCTCAAGAACCGCTGAACTGGGCCCCGCCGTCTCAAGAACCGCTGAACTGGGCCCTTCAAGGCAAGAAGCGCTGAACTGGGCCCCGCCGTCTCAAGAACCGCTGAACTGGGCCCCGCCGTCTCAAGAACCGCTGAACTGGGCCCCGCCGTCTCCAGAACCGCTGAACTGGGCCCCGCCGTCTCAAGAACCGCTGAACTGGGCCCCGCCGTCTCAAGAACCGCTGAACTGGGCCCTTCAGGGCAAGGAGCGCTGAACTGGGCCCCGCCGTCTCAAGAACCGCTGAACTGGGCCCTTCAAGGCAAGGAGCGCTGAACTGGGCCCCGCCGTCTCAAGAACCGCTGAACTGGGCCCCGCCGTCTCAAGAACCGCTGAACTGGGCCCTTCAAGGCAAGAAGCGCTGAACTGGGCCCCGCCGTCTCAAGAACCGCTGAACTGGGCCCCGCCGTCTCAAGAACCGCTGAACTGGGCCCTTCAGGGCAAGGAGCGCTGAACTGGGCCCCGCCGTCTCATGAACCGCTGAACTGGGCCCTTCAAGGCAAGGAGCGCTGAACTGGGCCCCGCCATCTCAAGAACCGCTGAACTGGGCCCCGCCGTCTCAAGAACCGCTGAACTGGGCCCCGCCGTCTCAAGAACCGCTGAACTGGGCCCTTCAGGGCAAGAACCGCTGGCCCTTTGGCAGACGTGGCAGGGCAGGATCTATCTCGGGCAGGGCTGCAGGATGTCCTCTGGCCAACTTGCCTCCTCCAGTGGCAGTGGGGTCTGTTATGGACTGTATGGACTGTGGCTTTGCTCTCCCCAGGATGGCCCAGTGGGCAGGCCACCCACTGTATGGACTGTATGGACTGTGGCTTTGCTCTCCCCAGGATGGCCCAGTGGGCAGGCCACCCACTGTATGGACTGTATGGACTGTGGCTTTGCTCTCCCCAGGATGGCCCAGTGGGCAGGCCACCCACTGTATGGACTGTATGGACTGTATGGACTGTGGCTTTGCTCTCCCCAGGATGGCCCAGTGGGCAGGCCACCCACTGTATGGACTGTATGGACTGTGGCTTTGCTCTCCCCAGGATGGCCCAGTGGGCAGGCCACCCACTGTATGGACTGTTTGGACTGTGGCTTTGCTCTCCCCAGGATGGCCCAGTGGTCATGGAGTCCCCTCGTGGATCTGGCGTCGTGTACTCAAGTGGCTGAGGTGCCCCCCCTTCCCTTCCCCCTGAGGTGCCTGTCCTATTTTCTTTCTGATGCCCCTGCAGTGTTCTCTCCGTGGAGTTCTTGTCGTGGGACTGGGCCTTGCCCCTTTGCACAGGACCCCTGTGATCCACGGACAGTGGTTGGACTACATTTAGTAGCTGTATATATTTTGTACATAGTTTATTTATTTATTGGGATTAATGGTGTACATATTTCAATATATCTGCCCGTTTATGATCTCTTCTTTTGGTCTTTGCATTATTTCGGAGGGGGGTGGTTTGTGGGTTGTGACAGTGATCTGTGGGAATGCATTGATGTGTGTGTTGTAGTGGGTGTGGGTGGGTGGGTGTGTGCCGGTAATCTTTTCCCTCCCCTGTGTCGTAGGTGCCGTACTCACCGATGTCTTCCGCGCCGCCGGGCGTGCTCCTGGTATATGAGCAGGAATAGGAGTGCGGGGATGACCTGCAACTCTGGCTCCATACTGCCGGAATCTCGCGTGGAGTGCGTAGAGGTGAGCGTTTTCCCGTTCGTAGTCTGTTTCCGCCGTGTTCTTATCGGCGGTGCTCCCGCCCCGGAAAAGGTGGCAGATTGGTGGGTCGTAATAGGGTGGGCGGTACTTTGTCTGCCGCCGGGCTGTTGGCGGGAACCGCCGCGCTGTTTGTTTGTACCGCTGTGGCGGTCGGAGTGTTAAGTTGGCGGGCTGTGTTGGCGGTTCCCGCCAGGGTCAGAATTGCATATTTTAGACCGCCGGCCTGTTGGCGGCTTGGCCGCCGCTTTATCACCGACCGCCAGGGTCAGAATGAGGGCCTAAGTCACACATTTACCCATAAACAACCACCCACTCTGTCATACACATATCTACATACAAATCAATAGACATTTCTTCTCATGCACACACACAAACACGACACATACACTCAATGTCATGCAGATTCTCGCACACCCTCACATACTTTGTTACACACAGAGCCAGACATGGGTGTACTCACACATTCATAGACATTCACTTAGACTTATGCACATGAATACACTATACACATACACACACACACACACACTCTCTAACACTCAGTCACACACATACACACATATAACATTCCCACACATTTATTGACATGCAGACTCACTTGCACATTTACACACACCTCTGGACACAGTCACTTACACACATACAGAAGCAAGCACATGCAATACTACAACCACATATGCACACCCACACAGCCAGTCATGCTTGTTTTTTGTACATTCAGACATCTACCAGGTCACAGCTGGAAGCTTTTCATGGCCTTTTTGTTTACTTTTGATCCTGCTGTCCATCAGATGTTGGCCTATGACCCCTGTTGATGCTGTCTACTACTTTAGCTGTACCATGGGGGTATAATTACATATAGTAAAACCTATGTGTTTCTGTAGTATTCTTCCAGTGATATTATAACCATTTTTAGCAATTGTCACAGAAATCTGGGGTACTGTAAACATGTCTCTATGCAATGATTTATGCTTAGCCTTGAAAAAGTTGTTTTGTGCCAAAACATGTGTCAGGTGCCAGTTGATGTACATAAGTTTGCAAGCATGTAATATGTAAAACCGTGGACTGTCTCTTGAATAAATATTTCTGGAACATTTGGCACTGAACGTTTACAAACTTTTATATAGTGGTCTTTTTGTTAAATGTGCTTTGGTATCATTTGTTCTCTAATGTTTGGAATTGTAAACCTTATGGTTCATGATTGATGTACACACCAGTGATAATAGAGTGTAGATACCATGTGAGCTCCATCATTCACTATCACTACTGATATTTGACCCTAAGAGTGCATATTCTGGATGTGCGATCACCTGATCTCAGATACCAAAATATTGTTTTGATAAACTCAGTCACACATTTACTCACATGCACAATCACACACTCTGTCTCTCTCACACACACACACCCAGACACAATGTATAGGCCCATCCATAGACATTTCCTCACACACACACACATACCTTACAGTTTCTCACACACCCACACACAGAACCAGAAACAGACATACTCACACATACACAGATGTTCACTTACATTCATGCACACACACTACACACAAACACACTCTCTCTGAGACTTCTCCACACACACAAATATACACTCCACACACTCATTGACAGACACACTGACTTACACACCTACACCATCTCTATAGACATTCACTTGCACACACACAGAGGCATGCACACACTACTACAACCAAACACACACACACCACACAGTCACACATTTACATACATACATACATACTCTGTTATACACAGACACTCTAACATGAACATGCAGACACATCTACAGACATTTCCTCTCAGGCAGACACACACACACAAGGTGTCATCCACATTCTCACCCACATTGTTATACACACAACCAGACACACGTGTATGCACAAATCCACATTAATTTGCATTCACACACAGTCATATACCCAACTACACCCACACACAGTCTCTCACACACTCCCTCAGACACGTACACACACCACACATATAGACAACAAAACATTCTGATAAACAGACACGCAAACATGCACACATCCACAGACACTTCCTTGCACATATACTCACATACTCATATACTTGCACACATTCAGTCAGAAGCATCTACACATGCACACACACATACAAACATTTTATGTTGCAACATAACTATACTACTCATGAACTTTAGCACACTAACAAATAACATGTAGTTTTTCTATCTTTGAATCAAAAAAGAGGTTCTAAAAAGAACCTGTTTTGGAGACTGATATATATTTTTTTTTATGTTGGATTTTGTTTTGCATTTGAACCAAAAACTGATGTGACTATGAAAAAATTAGTTTAAACTTTAAAAGCAGCGAACTACCAACCAAAAAATAATGAACATCTGTGTTCCGCCACTGCTTTCATAAACGAGGTGTTGCAGCCGACAATGTAAAAGCCTCCGCATCATAGTGCTGAGTTGCAGCCCATGTAAACTGCCTGGGTGGATGTTACACAGGTGTTTTAATATCCTGGATGTCGTGTATGATATTGTTTCCCTATGCCTCGGGACAATTTATTTTGGCAAATAGTGCATTTCACTATTTTCACCACCACCTTTTTCTCACCAGAGGGAATTGTCGAAAAATCCCACACTGGATTTTTATGGTGGTTTCTCTTCTGCTGCTCCTTCTGGTGATCTCACTCTTTTCCTGAAGCCATGGCAACCTAGTTTTCAAACGCAATGAAGAAATCCCCCAAAATATGAGCGCCCTAAGCAGAGAAGTGTACCTAGGTTAGAGGCAAACTCGAATAAGTAAACTAGGTTGGGAACATCCCAAAATAGTAGGTGGAGAATCCTTTGAAACGATGAAGGGTCCACAGATCTGGAAAAGGTTAGGAAAACACAGATACTAATAGACACATAATATTGTTGTTTGGTGTGTCTGGTACTAAAACTCTTGGCTCAATATTCAGTAACAGAACTCCCTATAAAATTAACACAGTGTTTGAGAAAAACACAGGCAGTTTACCGTTACCAATAAATCTGCTGTTATAAAATGGAGGCAAAAATATAAAATAAAACACATATGATTTCCTACTTCATAATTAAACTGCTGCTGTTATTTTGTTAAAAAACAAGTGCATTTTACTTTATTTAAAAATATATAGACAATATTAGCACTACTTTAGTGCATAATATTTTAAAATTGTAAGGAAAAAAGCTTTGAAATTCTTTCAAAAAACTCAAAGGTTAAAGAGAGATTATTATAGTTAGGTGTACATTAAAAAATAACTTTAGTTACCGTAACTTTCTAACTCTACTTTCAGGTGAGGGCAGCTGATGCCTACTTTATTTTTGCCAAAAAAAATGTATTCCATTGAAATGATATTTACGTATTAGGGTAGCAGATGATGTCACCAGTGATGTGTTCAATGATGTCATTTGAGATGTCATCTGTGATGTCACTGATGATGCTATTAAACATCTCATGAGTGATGTTATATTTGAGGTCATAAACAGTGCATTTGCAGATGTGCAAGTTATAGTTAGCTCTGTAAACTATAACTGCCAAATATAAGTGTTTTTTGCCTTTTTAAAACATAAGGTTTTGACTGACATATTTTACCTACCTATAACATCCCTTTAACCTTTATATTTAGGTTTTGTGTGAATACAGTGTATGAATATATCCATTGTTCATGGCCCCACCACTTTTTTCTATAGAACAACGTATGCTCGGCCTAAAAGCAACTTCTAGAAACGCCACTGTCGTCACTTCGAGCATAAAAATAGCTTGTCCAGGTCCAACTCCATGTGAATACCTCCTGGCCCTCCTTTCACCCAAAATATATAGTTATGATTCGTGAGCGTCAGCTCCTAAGAACGCTCTTGAAAAACACATTGCATTTTGCATCTGGTTTCTCTCTAATATGCCATTATCATCAGAATAGAAAATCGCTTTTTAATAGCAAATGCAAAAGCCAACGGATTATTTGTTCACGTTTTCCTCCTCTCACTTTTTTCCCACTTAGTTTGACGTTATTTTGTACGATCAAATGTTCTCCATGGCAGAGAGACACAATAAAACAATAAAGAAAAGTCAGCGTGAGCAAATGAAGTCGGCAAACTTCACCTGTTTGGCAGCAATACTTCCTAAACCTGGAAGAAAAATGTCTGATTTTGGAAGTTTGGGGCTGATATGGGAGCTGGGAATCAAGATGCGAAGAAAAAGCAACCCTCTCTTAAAATTACTTCCGAGAAATGTTATTCCATGCCAAAAGATTTCAACATCAAGAAGAAACAAAACCCAAAACGCTGCTCAGCAGCCCATGAAACAGCTACTGGCATTTTCTCATTTTTTGACATCACGCATTAACGGGGAAAGTAATAGCAACAATAAAGATTGTTTTATCGTTTATAGTCTACTCTCAACTCAGTATTTTCTAGATGGTTGTGTGTCTCGCTGGGCAACAGTTACCCGGGTGAACGTATCTATGGTTTGGCTGCCAAAGCCACTGGTGTGAATCGTATTGTTCACTGCTGGAAAACTCTTAAAAGAATTTATCAGGCTCCCAGGACCTCGCTCCATTGTTTGAAATGAGCACGCATGTCGATGATGGAATCTTGGAGCGCTTTCTTCTGGCCTACAAAAAATAAGACATTTCACATTTACTGCAAATAGATCGAATAAAAACGCCAGCATACGGGCATTACTTTAACTATAAATGAGCCAGGAATAAAATAAAAAAAACACGAATTATTGCATTTAGTGTCCAAATGCAAAACTGCCTCCCGGTGTATCGATCATCAAAAGCGATGAAAAGGAACCAAGAAATCTTTAATAGACCTTGATCACCTAAATCCATGCGATTGCCCAAGTGACATCACACATCCTATGACCATAATGACTTCAAAGTCTGCACGAAGTTGGCAGTTCACACTTCGCACCTCATAATTTAACTAAGGGCCGCTGAAGGGCTGCCGCTTAACTAAGAGCAATGAGTGGAAAGCATATTAACGTGTACCTCAGAGCCCTACTGACTATCAATTGTATTTCAGGACAGGAGGCTCCGATTGATGTAACTGATCCAAAACAGCAGCCAATCAAATTACATATAAACGAAAAACTACACATCCCAAAATGCTTATTAAATGGTCACATGGTCCAATCACCAATTCCAACCTTTGTCCATAAATATCGTGACCTAAGATGTCACTTCCTCTTTCTTTGCTGCTCCGAAGCAGATAAGTCCCTTTTCCTTTCTCTTACAAATGTTTTACTATTTGCATGTGTTCTTTAGACTTTCATGTTTTAGTTTGTTAGTGAGGCGGTTCCGCACGCTTATGGTGTATTTTTAGCACTCCTCGCGCTGTTAATTCTTGGCTCTTGACGAATTTATACCCTTGTTTTGGTGGAGCGGGAGCAGGCTATGCGCTGCGCGTGTAGTCTTTCATTTATGTTAGTCTTCGTGCCCTCGCGCGTCAGACACGAGCCGATCGTTCCAGTTTCCCTTTTCCTGGGAGATCGGCTCCTGCTTCTACTTGCGCTGGTGCTAGAAGCCCGTTTCTGCTGCCCTTCTTTGCTCCCTGACGCCCAGTTGCATTGATAACAACTTGGGCTGTAAAATAAATGAGGCTTGGCCTAGAGTGCTTTGCAGGCTGCTCCCTCCACACTCTATTGGGCTTTATTACTGCCTGTTAGGGGTTTTTGCACTCCCTCTATCGTTAACACATATTAAAAAAATGTTTTATTCCATTTCATCTTTTTCCATTGTTACCATGGCTCAATGGAGTGATCAGGATGCGAAGAGATCGGTAACGAACTTGAGGTTAACCTTGTAGAAGCCCTTGATACTAGGGTTCAACAATATGTTAATGATGTCCTGGTGAGAGCCTTAGGACCTTTTTCAGGACAACATTTTGACTACGCTCATTCCCAGGGTTCGCTTCAAGGACAACAACCGCAACCCGAAGGCGCAAAATTAAAGTCCAAATCTAAATCAAAAAATTTAGAAGGCTCTAGTGCAGCTTCTAATGATTTACATGCTGATGCTTTTGACAAATTGCACAAAAAATGTGGGACTGAACACAACTATAGCTCTAAAAAGGATACTTCCTTTTCTCCGACCTCCTCGGATAAAGATTCCTCTTCTAATGACTCAGATGACTCGGATGCTCCAGGTCCCAGTAAAAAAGCCAAGAATATGGTTCCCCCTTTTCAGGTTCTAGATTTCGATCCTTTTGAGATTGTGCACCCCAGAGCTTCCAATTGGGTAACCTTCCCCTGAGGTCCAATCCAATATTAGACAGAGTTTTGACAAGGAGGTACGATCACGCCTTCGGGCGGAATGCCCTAGACCGGATCTGGATGGTAAGGTCTCCGACACACGTGAGATTGACCCCACTATGTTCACGTTCATGAAAAAATTTGCGAAAGACCCTAAGGAGGGTTTGGACAGGTCGTGGCGTAGTTGCCAAGATAAACTTCTGGACTTTACTGGTCCTTTGACGAAGATTCTTGAAATGGCCTTTATTGCTAAAGAGTCAGAAACTCCTGTGGACACAGATGTGCTGATTGGCTGGGCCCAGAGAGTCATTTGTCAACTAGGCAATACTAATGTTGCTAATTCATCGGATTGCAGGAAGTCCATCCTCATGCGTATTGATCCTAAACTGTCTGATTTAGCTTCTTCTGAGGCAGGCCCTTCAGCCAATGGTCTTCTCTTCGGGTCTTCCTTTATTAAAGAGTTGGCCAAGTTTTGCTCTACCTTCTCTTACTTGGCCAAGGCTCAAATGTCCCTTAATAAGGTGTTCAAATGGGGCCTTTTTGTCAGGCCCGGTCGTAATGGAGGACGTATGCCCGGCCTACGAACTTTCAATGGTCCTCAGAACTACTACTCCAGAGGGAGAGGAGGTTGGTATGGAGGTCAATCGGACTCCACCTTCTACCCTACGCGCTCCAGAGGAGGTCGTCCCAGATATCGCAGAAGCCCCCGCAGGGGACAACACGGAGCAATCCAAGACACAAGTTACTCAGGTGAGCATTTTTCCGTTCTCTCAAGTGAATCTTGGGGGCAGAGTGGGATTATTTTTAGAAAATTGGAAGAAGATTTCTGGAGATCCTTGGATTCTCCAGACAGTTTGGGGTTTTCATCTAGACTTTATCGGTACTCCCAAAAAACTAATCCTTCCACATCCAATGTCTTTTTCCCTCGCGGATCAAGGATTTCAATTATTGGAACTTGTACAGACACTTCAAAATGGAGGGGATTCACATGTTAAGGGGTATTCTATTAGAAGGAGATTGGATGGTCCACCTGGACCTAAAAGATGCATATCTTTCAATTCCCATCTTTCTCCTCACACGAGATTTCTGCAATTCCTGTGGAAAGGCCATTGCCTAGAGTTCCTTGCACTTCCGTTTGACCTCTCGTCAGCCCTCTAGTGCTTCAGGAAGCTGTTGAGACCAGTCATGGAATGGCTGAGGTCCAGGGGAGTCCGATTGATCATATATCTGGATGATATTTTATTGATGGCTCAGACTCCTCAATCCCTTCTGATTCATTTAAAATGGACCATCAACGTTTTGTAGAAGTTAGGTTTCCTTATCAATGTGCAGAAGTAATTATTGAAACCGACTCAGGTAATAGAATTCCTGGGATTCAAGATAGACTCAGTCCGCTCTCAACTAATTCTCCCTTCTCAGAAAATTTGCAACATCAAGAGGGAACTGAGGTCTGTCCTTTCCAGCCCGACTGTATCTTTGAGGACCATTGCCAGAATAGTGGGACTTCTAGCCTGTTCAATTCAGGCAATTTTCCCAGCTCCCTTTAACTATTGTGCTCTGCAGAGACTCAAAATCAGACATCTGCAACAGGGTCTGAGTTATTCGGAGCAGATTCCATTAACCGGCAAAGTGAAGACGGAGATTCTTTGGTGGCTCCAGCACATGAAAGCCTGGAACGGCAGAGCTATTTTCGGTTCTCACCCAGAAGTGGTGATCGGGTCTGATGCCGGTCGTTGGGGGTGGGGAGCCCATTGCGGCTCTCTAGTGACAGGAGGTCGATGGTCAAATTGGGAACAGACTCTGCACATCAACTGTCAGGAACTTCTAGCGGGTTCCTTTGCCATAAAGAGTCTTTCTCCGCAGAAGACAGACTGTTGCATTTTGTTAAGGATGGAGAATATCTTGGCAGTGAGATATGTCAACAAGTTGGGGGGAACAAAGTCCAGAATCTTATCAGAAATTGCCAAGGAATTTTGGCATTACTGTCTGTCCTTGCGAAATATTTACCGGGAGATCAGAACACAATAGCGGATTGGAATTCCAGGTATCTGACAGATTCCAGCAACTGGAAACTAGATCCAGTGATTTTCAGATAATCAGGGAGTGGGGCTCTTGTGAAGTGGATGTATTTGCTTCTTGTCTCAACTTTCAGATTCCAAATATTTTCAGTTGGTGACTAGATCCTCTGGCACTGGCGACAGATGCTTTTCTTCAAGATTAGTCTCAGATTCGGGGGTATGCCTTCCCGCCTTTTCTGATGATTGCCAGGGTACTGTCTTAGGTGCAGAGACAGAAAACAGAGATCATTTTGGTGACACCATTTTGGAGAGCTCAACCTTGGTTCCCAATTGCTCTACAGTTAGCTTGTGCTCCCCAGCTTCTCATTCATCCTCATTGGGATCTTCTATTGAATCAGGAGGGCCTTCAACATCCACTGATCATATCAGAGAAGTTGACACTGCTGGCCTGGATGGAATGCCCCAGGCCTTTCGCAACAGGCTGCTGACTTCATTAAAAAAGTTTGGGCCTCAAGCACGCATAAAATATATTCCCCAGCCTGGCGCAGATGGAATAGTTGGTGTGATGGAAGGGGTATTAATCTTGTGGAGTCACAAGTTGAGCTGATTGTACATTTTCTAGCGGAATTGGCAGGTTCAGGTTTGGCTTATCGAACGATCAATAATTTCAGATCAGCCATTTCTGCTGGCCATATTCATATAGACGGTAAACCTGTTGGTGAACACCCATTAATCTGTAAATTGTTGAGGGGTATCCGTTTATCTAATCCTCCTCAAACAAAGTATTCTGTGTTGTGTGATGTAAACTTTATATTGAGATTCTTAGTCTCTTGGCCTGGCAATAGATACCTGTCTCGTTAACAGATTTCAGTAAAACTGACCATGTTATTATGCCTGATTTCATGTAAGAAGGTATCGGATGTTAAAGTGTTGGACTTAGCTGGAAGGGTGTATTCCCCCGAAGGGGTTACATTCACTATTACCAGAAGGACATAAACAAATTGCAGGTCAGTATCTTATCCAATGTATCCAGACAACTCAAAATTATGTGTAGCTCAATGTTTTAAGGAGTATGAAGTGGTTACAGAAGAATTTAGACAAAATGTTAATGGTCAGTTATTAATTTCTTTGCAAAAACCTTTCAAACCAGTTACTTCAGCCACTTTATCTAGATGGATGAGATGGTTAATGAATGAAGCAGTTATTGATACCAACCACTTTGGTGCTTATTCTGTTAGAGGGGCTAAAGCCTCCAAGACGTATGCTTTAGGATCACGTCTAGAAGACATTATGAAGGCAGCTGATTGGTCTTCGGAGTTTACTTTTCGTAAATTTTATCATAAGCCTGTGGTAGATGTTGCTACTGTGGTAATGGAACAGCTTTAAACAAGCATAATGGGAGCCTCCAGTCCTGAAATAGAATAAAATAATTTCTAGCTTACACATCAAGAATTTTCAATTCTATTAAGGACACGGAGGCGAGGATTATCCCTCCCATTGGAAAGTATTGTATCTTTTACTCAAAAGATTTATGTTTCATTGATTGTATTTTGGTCGTATATCTTACCCATTATAGTAAATGATTTCCACTATTTTGGACTGTTTTAAGTCGACAAGATATTACCTACCTTTTTATTATATTTATAGGTTCTGATCAGAAGACTTCCTGAATTTTCGTTGTGCATGGTGATGAAGACTTCTCCCCACGACTCCTTTTGACTTGGAGTTTTTCTGCAAGATTTGGCTCCTGTTGAGCTCTATTGGAGTTCCGTTTGGATATTCCAGGATCTTGGTTCTACACCTCTGTAAAAAGTTTAGTTTTGTATATTGAAGATTATCTGACTTTGACGAAGAAAGAGGAAGTGACATCTTTGGTCATGATACTATGGACAAAGGTTGGAGTTGGTGATTGGACCATGTGGCCATTTAGTAAGCATCTTGGGATGTGTAGTTTTACGTTTATATGTAATTTGATTGGCTGCTGTTTTGGATCAGTAAAGAGAGATTTAGCTTAATCCTCCCCTCCGTGTTCTTAATAGAATTGAAAATTCTTGACGCATGATCTAGAATTTTGTTTTATTGCTGCTGTTATTCTCATACTCCCTGAGCTCAGAAGGAGCAAGGGCAGTGCAAGAGAGAAGGCCAGTGTCAGGAGAACCTACCCCTAATTGATGTCTATTGAGGCTTGTGATGCACCTGGTCTTTTCGTTTGTCTGTTAAAGAGGGAACATGGCCTACAGTAGTTTAAATGCTTCTGTTGGGCCAGTTCAACATTTGTTTGCATTAGTCACTAGGGAACCTTTGGATGTCTACTCTGACTTTCCATAGGTCAACCTGTCTCGGTAATCTTTAGTTGAATCAGGACAAAGACGGTAGATAGGGACCGAGGCCTAAAGGAATTGAGACAACACGACAGGGGAAACCCTCACAAATAATCAGATGTGAGTTAGGAAAGTCAGGACTTTAAAAAAGAGAGGAATTTGATATTTGAACAGAGGAGGGCAGATCTGGAAGGGAGAAGAAGGAATGAAACACTAAGGCCCATATTTATACTTTTTTTGCGCTGCATTTGCGTAATTTTTTTACGTAAAATTGGCACAAACTTACAAAATACAATTGTATTTTGTAAGTGTGTGCTGCTTTTGCGTAAAAAAATGACGCTAATGCGGCACTAAAAAATTATAAATATGTGCCAAAACGACGCAAACTTACAAAATACAAGTGTATTTTGTAAGTTAGCGCCAACTTTGAGACAGAAAATTACGCAAATGCAGCGCTAAAAAAGTATAAATATAGGCCTAAGATGGAAAATATGGCGAAGATACTGATTGCTGCAGATGCAATTGCATGGATATCCGCCAGAGTAACAAGAACCCAAGCAAAGCCAAACAAGTCTGCCAGTGGAGCTAGATGCTGAGGATAGCCAGTGACTACAGTGCAAGGGACGGACCCCAGCCTGAGGCAAACATCAGGTGATGGGAGATGCAGGGCAAGAGGAAGCGAAGCACGCTAAATAGATGAGGTACAAGCCTATAAAGACAGCAGCACTAGTGATAGGCAAGCGACGTATGGAGGTATGTATGGAAGAACATGTGATTATACTTTGCATGCGTTTTCTTCAGGGACCCAAAGGAGCAATGTAGAAACAGGCTCGGCTTTCATACAAGGTGATTTGTTGTGATAAAAGTAAAGCACAGCACGTTAAATTACAAATAGCAGCAGCTCACATTTCAACTGACTAGGGCCTTTGCTAAAAAAGTTCAGTTGGGGTATAAAAGCTCATATACATAGAATTTCAGACCAGTATATGTATGCTTTTACTCAATGCAAGTCACTGGGATTCAATCACATGACAGAAACTTGTCCCTTTCAGCAAAAACGTATCTAATGAGCAGGTGCAGTTATCTTTTCCCCAAGAAAGTGCACAAAACCCTTGAGGACAACATGTCATTCCTACAAACTATGCCAGGCTCAGTATTCCAAATCCCATTTCCACTTCCCAGGTTCGAAAGTGAGGTTGTGCTTCTAGATCATGTGCAAATGTACAACCTTAAGTTACTGTCAGGAATAAGGCAAGGCTCAGTCCAGGTCTCGCCCGAAACTCCGCTGCGTGACTCTGCGGCGCTTTATGCGCACCACTTGTCATCCCCTCTTGTTCCAAAGGTGACCATCAGCGTTGTTTGCCCTGTGGTAAAGCTCATAGAGCTGCAGGTTCAGGACATAGGTGGACAAGATGCTCTTATCAGTGCTATTCTATGAAGGGACTACAATTCCCATGTTTTTAGAGGTAGCAGCCATCTTGGGGTGTGGCAGGCCTGTAAAGCCCAGCCACACCCAAGCACGTTGCTCACTATTTTAAGACTTCGATGCAGCCAGACCTTGTGGGGGTTTCTCTGGAGAAGAGCAGAGTTCCTGAATGGCAGAGTGTTGTCTAACCAAAGTTCATGGTGCATTCAAAAACGAGTAGGTCGTACTTGTAGCAGTAAGGCCTTGCTGAATCCAAGTTTGGAGGAAGTTATTACTTCCAAAAGGTAAAGCGCCCCTTAGCATAACGAGCAAAGCGTTTTCCAGTTTCTAGAGTATAGCGGCCTTGGCTCAATGATCAAAAGGCATTTCAGTTCACAGATGTAATGTGCTTTTGTACACAGCAATTCAAAGCGTTTCCGTTCACAGATGTAAAGCGCTCTTTTGCACAGCAATTCAAAGCATTTCAGTTCACAGATGTAAAGCGCTTTTGTGCACAGCAATTCAAAGCGTTTCCGTTCACAGATGTAAAGCGCTCTTTTGCACAGCAATTCAAAGCATTTCAGTTCACAGATGTAAAGCGTATTTGTGCATAGTAATTCAAAGCATTTCCGTTCACAGATGTAACGCGCTCTTGGCATGACAATTCAGGAGCTTCAGTTCATAGATGTAAAGCACACTTGGCACGGCAATTTGAGCACTTCAGTTCACAGATGATAAGCGCTCTTGACATCATAATTCAGGCGCTTCAGTTCATAGATGTAAAGCGCTCTTGGCACAACAATTCGAGTGCTTCAGTTCACAGATGTAAAGCGCTCTTGGCATGATAATTCAGGCGCTTCAGTTCACAGATGTAAAGAGCTCTTAGCACGACAATTCAGGCGCTTCAGTTCACAGATGGAAAGCGCTCTTGGCACAACAATTCAAAGCGTTTCAGTTCACAGATGTAAGCGCTTCGATTCACAGGAGTAAAAGGTTCTTGATGCAACAATCTAAGTGATTCAAGCTACTTGAGAAAAAGCGATTCCTGGTATTAATAAGTAAAGCGCTTACGTTCAATGAATAAAACCTTTTGACATTTATTGTTGTGAATGTGAAAGTATTTCTGGAGATAAGCAAATCATAGTTTTCATTGTTCTTTGAAAAGCTTAAGATGTGAAAAGCATATTTAATTCTTTGAGATTTTCTAAGTCATGATCAAAGGTTTATGTTGTGAATATATAGATGTTACAGGATTGATATTCTGTGTATAATCATAGTTCAAGGTTCTTGCCATCTCTTGATTCTGAGGTCCTGTTTTACTCTTGTTCCATGTTTCAAAGAAGGAGCTTTGCCCTCATTTCAGAAAAGGTTTCCACCTGATATCTTGGAGACGCATTTAGTTAATAGTCCATAGATGAGTTATGTTTCTATGAATGAGTAAATGCATATTTGTTCTAACCTTTACTTTTCAGATCTCTCTCCGTGCTGTTCCCTATCCTAATTCCCTTCACCATAACTCTGTACTATAATAGCTTTCTGAGTTGGTGACGCCGTAAGGTGGGCCTTTTGTCCAGCAATGTGCAGATCCCGAGGAAAGGACACTGTAACAGTTACATGGCTTCCAGAACAACTTTAAGCACAGCAAATTCAACGCTACTCAAAGCTATAACAGTATCATAACATCTGAATAAGATAACGGACAATTAGTAAACGTAAGCATTAATGCTGTAACGTATGATTATATGAGTATGATACAAATGGCATTTAACTTTTCACAACCCTCCTTCATTCGAAAAGCAAATATTCCAATTTACAACACTCTAATTGAGAACAGTCTCATCACGTCTATTTGTATATCCTCACTGGTGTTGATGGTGGTTTGTTCTGTGAAACATTAAATATTAATACAAAGTCTTTTGGAGTACTGCGCATTACTTTGGTAGAAAAATAATATAAAATATATATATACATATATATATATATATATATATATACAGATATATCTGTGTGTATATATATATATGTATATATATATTTATATATATATATAGTGTGTTTATATAAATATTTATATATATATTCACTTAAAAAAACAAAGGATACACAGATATTATAATTAGGTTCACAATTTGCTTGCACAAAAACATAGAAAACCATGAAAATTCAGCTTTAGGTGCAGTTATCTCAAGTAACTTTAACTCGTGCCCTAAGGTAACTATACCTCACATCCTCGCCGTACACAGTTAACTCATCAATAATTTTACTGCTAATATTACTTTGATATGATCAATTATGTTATAAAAGATGTCACGAGTGATGTAATGTCTGGCATGGCTAGGGCGCGAGCTACAGTTACCTTAGCGCATGAGTTGTGGTTACTTGAGATAGCTATAACTATTGAATTTCTGCAACGTTTGTTTTGTTCAGTGAATTGCTATGTTATTTTTAACGTTAAGTAATTTTAATTACTTTATGTTAATCCAACCACGATCATGCATAGCCTTAGGCTGTGCGGAGCAAGGCTTGGCTGCAGGACCTGACCCATGGCCAAGCCCTGTGATGTACCCCCTATAAGCATAAGCACCATAAGCACTCAACCCGTGCCTTTGGCCTTGTGCAGCGGGGGTTAGACGCAGGGCCTGGCCTGCGGCTAGTCCCAGCAGCCAACTCCCTATAAGCACCCAGACGCACGTCATGCACAGCCTTTAGCCATGTTAGGCGGGGGTGGCACACCGGACCTGCGGCCAAAACCCCATTAAGCAGCCAACCCTGTGTCATGCCACAGTCTCTCATGCTTGTGCGGTAAAGCACCCCAGGTGGGTCAGGTCCCTGGGGCATGCGAGCAATAAAACAAAGGAGGGACACACGGGACCCTCCTCCTAAGGCTATTTTAAACCCCGGGGACCACCATCTCCCTGGGGCTTTTCGAAGATATTGGACGGGGTCACGCAGAACCCCTTCATTGGGCTCTTTTGAGCCCCGACTCCACCAGCTCCCTGGGGCTTGATTTCTGAAAATGGAGGGCGGCAGAGCGGACCACCCTCCTGGGGCTGTTGGAAGCCCCAGGAACCACCACCTCCCTCGGGCTAAATTAAAATTATTAAAGGGGATGTGGGGAACCCCCGGGGCCCAGGGCCCGCCACCTCTGGGGCTTTAAAAAGGGCAAGGGGCTGTGTGGCCCACTACCATTCCCCCGGGGCTCAGCCATGTCTATATGGGTGTTCTGACCCCACCCAGGGTTCCCAGTGTGCAAATGATGGAGACCACAGAGGGACCCTGAAGGTCCTGGCAGTCCCATCTGACTCCTCACCTCCTGCAGGAGGCAGTATTGCAAGAAATGCAGTTCCATGCATGAGGAAGCATTCTTTCATTTGTTTCCCTGCCTGCACAACAGTAGACATGGAAGCAGATGAGAACTACGCTCCCAGCAAGCAGGATCAGTTGTATAGCTCTGCTATGCTGGGAGCAGAGGTACTAATCACTCTCTCTTGGTGGAAGCTGTCCCAGCTCCCACCAAGTGAAAGCAAACTGCTACCTCCTGAGGATGGGCACCTCTGAAGATAGCAGGAGCCATTCTTGAGTGGTGGCAGTGCCCAGGGCCATTAATAGCTCAAGTAGGGAGCCCTTGTGGCCCCTCTCTTTTATTGTGCAAGGGCCAGCCCCGGGGAAGTGGTGGTCCTCGGGCCATATATGTGGCCCTGAAGGGGGCCACACAGCCCTCCCACAAATTTAAATATATTACTGGCCTGGGGGGTGGTTGTCCCTGGGGCTTCAAACTGCCACAAGAGGGAGGTCTGTGCAGACCCCCTCCATATTACTGTTGAAGCCATGGGGAGGTAGTGGTCCCAGGAATTCATAAAAGCCTAATGGAGGGGGGTCCACGACGCCCGCTCCAATATTTTTAAAAAGCTTCATTGAGGTGGTGGTTCCTGGGGCTCAAAAGAGCCTTAGGAGGGGGCCCTCATGTGCCCCCCTCCTTTGTTCTTTTAAATGCTGTATGCCCCCGGGACCGGGCCCACCCGTGGGCTAAAGTGTGAACAAGCGTGGGAGACCGTGCTTGCTTTTTGTTTTTACATTTTTCATCATATTTGTGGCTCCTCTAACGATTTTCAGTGAAAAGTTTAAAAAAAAAGTTTTTTTGCCCTTGCAAGATCCCAGAGGGAACCTAGCACCAAGGCTTGGGGGTCAGGTTATTCCCAACCCACCACTTTTTGCTGAAGCCATGTCCCAAAATGGCCACTAACACTTCCTGGTTGAAGTGTTGGCAGCCAATCAGATCTCACCATGAGATCTCTGGGACACGCAGAGCATCTGGGTCCCTATGTACAGTATCTATATTTATTTTTCCTTGAATATCGCTTAAGCTACTGAACAGATTTACACCAAATCACAAAAAGCACAATCTGCGTATGAAGCTCTACCTTCCTGTCAAATTTGGTGTAATTTCAATCAACGGTTTGGACTGTAGTCCTTTCTAAAGATCTTATGGGAAAATGCATGGGGAAAACATGTTTTGGGAACCCCCCTTTTTTTTCACCCCCTTGATTAATCACCTGAAAACTTTCAAAATTTCATGACAGCATATATATACACAGAGCCCCCGCTGACGCCAGCAGCCAGACCGCGCTGCTTCTTGGAGTAAATTGTTTTCAGATGGAGTAAAGCGGCAGCTCCTAGTATTTGGTGTTACATTGTAAAAGCCACGAGGTGGTGAGGAGGTATGAATCTCCTGCATCTGTACATTACTGTGAAACACGATTGAATGTTAACTTCCATAGCACCTTGACAAATTGTGAGTTTTGCACAAGTACTTACAATACAGGTGCGGCTCTGGCATTGAAGGGTCTGAGGGCTTGGGGTAATTTTTGTCAATACGAAGAGCCTACTGGGATCATAAAAGTGGTGAGGCAATTACGTTGTTATTGTGGGAGCATTGTTGGCATTGAAATTTATGAATAAAGAACATGGTGGAAGTGCTTTAAAAACGGTGATAGGGACTTACCAGTAGCAGCATTATATGTGACAACAAAGAAAATATGAACCATTTCAATCGCACTTGCAGGGAAAAGCAGGAGTAATTTTGCATATTGGATCGTTTTTATGACGCCTACAAGTGCTGGCCACTGAACCACAAGTCCCATAATGCTTTGTGCTAATATAAGGAAGGCTAATTGAAACAGCGTGTTTATGCGGACTCGAACCACCTGAGGAAGACTGAAAAGTTGAAATGTGTTGTGGTGATATGTAGCTTGCGAAGTGATAAAATGGTATTGATAATTAAATGGATTTTGCCAAAAAGAGCCCCCGGGAGTGCAGCATTTTCTTCTTTTGGTGAATAACAGATAGGGGTGTTGGTCCTAACTCCCCATTGGCACCAGCAGCTACCGCACACCGCTTTCTTGGACCAAAGTGTGTATATGTATATCTATATATATATCTATATCTATATATATATATATATATATATATATATATATATATATATATATATATATATATATATATTCACTGAAAAAAAACAAAAGTTACAGGGACGTTCTAGTTAGGTTCTGAATTTACTCGTACAAAACCATGGAAAGTCAGCAGTTATAGTTAGAGTTCTTTCAAGTAACTATAACTCGCGCCCTAAGGTAACTACACCTCGCGCCCTTACCATGCACAGTTTTCTTATCACTAATTCTATTGCAAACATTGCAGTGATGTCAAAAATGCCATACAAGACCTCATTAATGACATAATATGTAGAGTAATCAGCTGTGTACATAGATATAGTTACCTTAGGATGCGAGTTATAGTTACTTGAAAGAATTCTAACTATAACTGCTGAATTTCTGTGGTTTTGTGCATGTAAATTCAGAACCTAACTACAAGGTCCTTATAACCCTTGTTTTTTTCAGTGAATTTCTATGTTTTTTTAACATAAAGTAATTTTAATTACTATACGTTGTTCCAACCCCTGCCGCACACGGCCTTTGGCTGTTCGCGGCAGGTACTGGTCGCAAGGCCTGGCCTTGCAGCCGTGCACTTATAACCAACTTACTTCATGCCATGCATGACCTATGGCCGTGCTCAGTGCAGGTTGGCCGCAGGGCCTGTCTCTGTCAGTGAATGTGTGAGTGGGTGCGTGAGTGTTTGATTGGGACTGAAAGTGGGTGTGTGAGTCTATGAGTGGGTGTGTGTGAGTGGGTACCTGTGTCTGTGAGTGCATGTATGAGTGAATGGTTAGTGTATGAATGAGTCTGTGTTTTCTCTCTTGAATTTTTCCACAATGGCAAATATTTGGCAAATTATTCGCGAAATTTATGAACTTTCATGAATATTGTGCTTCTTGATGCAAAATTTTAAACCTATAATTTGCCCCTAAAACACACCTATATCACACCCCTGGGGTCAGGGTACCTTCGCCCTGACCCCTTATACCAGTTTCAATTAGAATTTTCACCCCCTGGGACTGTGTCCCATGAAATAAAGTGGCAGTCATAATTTTCTAGTCAGGTTGCGGTCAGGCAATTACAACGCTTCTTTTCGCATGTGTATTCTTGAAAACTCTTGAATTTTGCTAAATATTCATGGCCAAAGATATACAAATTAATTTGCTCTTAAATATCTCCTAAACTACTGAATGGATTTACACCAAGCAACAAAAAGCACAATCTGCATACCAGCAGCTAGGTTTCTGCTACACTTGGTGTAATTCAGTCCAGTGGTTCGGGCGGCACAACAAGAATCACTGGGCAACTTTTGTTCTTTTTTATTTCGAGAAGATTCATCAAACGCTAATATTCTATATTTATTACAAAAGTGTTACACACCTGACGTCATCTTGATGTAATCAAAACTGTAATACCTAAAGCATGTCCTTTATAAATGATAAACATGAGAGGGTCTTATTCCCATAGGAATTATGGTTAGTATTCTAAAAAATGAAAATTTGGACGCATTTTCTCAGTTCTCAAATAGCAGCAAAACACTTTTAAATTATTTGCTATCTTGATGTCTTGTTATTCAGTCAATCACTTGATCATATGCTGCACTTAAGGGAAAGAATATGATGTTACTGGCAGAACTTCAGACTTTTCAACTGGGGAACCAGGTTCATGTTTCAGCGTTAGCTCGACATCCTGTGATGCTGGGCAGATCACTTAATCTCCCCATGCCTAAAGCCTAAAAGGAATGTGTTCTTGTATAATGTAACTGATGCCCATGTAAAGCACTCCAACACCTTCCGGTCAAGTCTGCGCTATATAAAACTGCAAAAAAACAAACCGCCACAACTCCAATACAGCGGTGGTGAGACGGCCGTCAAGGTGGCAGCCTCACCACCATCGTCTTATGATGTTTCCACCGTGCTGGCTGGTAGAAACTTCATATTATGATGCTTCTGCCTGTCAGCCCGGTGGAAACACTGCGGCATCATTGACCCTGGCTCCCTCATGGAGCCGAGGCCAATGCCGTCGCTCGCAGCACCCTTGGAATGTGGAGTGTCTGCCATTGCATACAGTGCACATTCCAAGGGTGCTGACGGGGGGGGGGTGTGCACTGGCAAAAAGATTGTTGAAGTGCTGGCAGCCAATCGGATCTCACCATGATATCTGGGTTTAGGCTCTGCCCAGATATACAAATTTAGACTTCCTTTAATATCTCAGAAACTACTAAACTTATTTACACCAATTTAAGAAAAAGTGAACCACTGAAGAAAAGTTACCTTTTTGCCAAATTTGGTGTAATTCCATCCAGTGGTTCGGGCTGCAGGCGTGTCTAAAGAGTCTATGTGACTAACATGGTAAGCATACTTTTTTGACCCCTCTCCCCTTTTTCTTAGCCCTGCTTGACAGATCGCCCCGAAACTGAACAAGACACCTGGGCACACTTTTTGGGAAACATTTTGTGAAGATTCATCAAGCAGTGGCAAAGATATAAACATATAGGCAAGTTAAAAAAAACTAGATACTAACTATAACAACCCACTGGCGACTGCCACTGGGTGATTTATATATATATATATATATATATATATATATATATTTTAAACAAAAGCGTCCTCTCTGTGAAAGCGCACTCCCACCAGGTTAATTTAGGAAAATCGAAATTCAGCAACTCACAGCGAATTCCTTTCAGTCTTTTCAAAATTCAGGCCTATATCGAAAAAACATCTCTGGACACGTGTTTCGGGGTTGATCCCCTCATCAGCAGAGAAACTAAAAAATATATCACCCTCGTAGGTGCAGCCATTGCTGGATGTGTTCCAGACTCTCATTCCTTTTAAAGACCACATACCTGGCTTGTCTGGCTCCAGCAACCCACTTTGGGTGCAACTACAAATGCGCAGGACTACCGTAACCAGCATGCACTTGGGCTGGTACTTGAATATATTAATCAGGTGCTTGCAATTGAATTTGCTGAACGAGCCAGGTATGTGGTCTTTAAAAGGAATGAGAGTCTGGCACACATCCAGCAATGGCTGCACCTACGAGGGTGATATATTTTTTAGTTTCTCTGCTGATGAGGGGATCAACCCCGAAACACGTGTCCAGAGATGTTTTTTTGATATAGGCCTGAATTTTGAAAAGACTGAAAGGAATTTGCTGTGAGTTGCTGAATTTCGATTTTCCTAAATTAACCTGGTGGGAGTGCGCTTTCACAGAGAGGACGCTTTTGTTTAAAATAAATCACCGGCTGGTCCAGCCGGGAAAGCAGCACCACTGTGTTCTGAGCAGGTTGGTGTGACTAAAATGGATTGTCACACTTCGAGCAGCAGGTTGGAATATATGCAGCTAATTTGAAAATTCACGTCGAATTCGCCTACTAAGTAATTGTATTCTTTTCATGATTTTGTCTGGCTCCAGCAACCCACTTTGGGTGCAACTACAAATGCGCAGGACTACCGTAACCAGCATGCACTTGGGCTGGTACTTGAATATATTAATCAGGTGCTTGCAATTGAATTTGCTGAACGAGCCAGGTATGTGGTCTTTAAAAGGAATGAGAGTCTGGCACACATCCAGCAATGGCTGCACCTACGACGGTGATATATTTTTTAGTTTCTCTGCTGATGAGGGGATCAACCCCGAAACACGTGTCCAGAGATGTTTTTTCGATATAGGCCTGAATTTTGAAAAGACTGAAAGGAATTCGCTGTGAGTTGCTGAATTTCGATTTTCCTAAATTAACCTGGTGGGAGTGCGCTTTCACAGAGAGGATGCTTTTGTTTAAAATAAATCACTGGCTGGTCCAGCCGGGAAAGCAGCACCACTGTGTTCTGAGCAGGTCGGTGTGACTAAAATGGATTGTCACACTTCGAGCAGCAGGTTGGAATATATGCAGCTAATTTGAAAATTCACGTCGAATTCGCCTACTAAGGAATTGTATTCTTTTCATGATTTTGTCTGGCTCCAGCAACCCACTTTGGGTGCAACTACAAATGCGCAGGACTACCGTAACCAGCATGCACTTGGGCTGGTACTTGAATATATTAATCAGGTGCTTGCAATTGAATTTGCTGAACGAGCCAGGTATGTGGTCTTTAAAAGGAATGAGAGTCTGGCACACATCCAGCAATGGCTGCACCTACGAGGGTGATATATTTTTTAGTTTCTCTGCTGATGAGGGGATCAACCCCGAAACACGTGTCCAGAGATGTTTTTTCGATATAGGCCTGAATTTTGAAAAGACTGAAAGGAATTCGCTGTGAGTTGCTGAATTTCGATTTTCCTAAATTAACCTGGTGGGAGTGCGCTTTCACAGAGAGGACGCTTTTGTTTAAAATAAATCACCGGCTGGTCCAGCCGGGAAAGCAGCACCACTGTGTTCTGAGCAGGTCGGTGTGACTAAAATGGATTGTCACACTTCGAGCAGCAGGTTGGAATATATGCAGCTAATTTGAAAATTCACGTCGAATTCGCCTACTAAGGAATTGTATTCTTTTCATGATTTTGTCTGGCTCCAGCAACCCACTTTGGGTGCAACTACAAATGCGCAGGACTACCGTAACCAGCATGCACTTGGGCTGGTACTTGAATATATTAATCAGGTGCTTGCAATTGAATTTGCTGAACGAGCCAGGTATGTGGTCTTTAAAAGGAATGAGAGTCTGGCACACATCCAGCAATGGCTGCACCTACGAGGGTGATATATTTTTTAGTTTCTCTGCTGATGAGGGGATCAACCCCGAAACACGTGTCCAGAGATGTTTTTTCGATATAGGCCTGAATTTTGAAAAGACTGAAAGGAATTCGCTGTGAGTTGCTGAATTTCGATTTTCCTAAATTAACCTGGTGGGAGTGCGCTTTCACAGAGAGGACGCTTTTGTTTAAAATATATATATATATATATATATAAACCAAAGGTTACAGGGACGTTATAGATAGGCTCACATTTTAAACATACCCAACCATAGAAATTCACCTGTTACATTTAGAGTTATTTCCAGTAAATATAACTTGTTCCCTAAGGTAACTATAACTTGTGCCTGAGCCATGCACAATTTGTTCCTCAAATATTTCACTGCAAATATTACATTGATATTGTTAGTGATGATATCAAAGATGTCATGAGTGCCGTAACTTGTGGGGTAATTAGGACTGCATGGTAAGGGCACGAGTTGTGTGTCAGTGTCTGTGTGGGTCTGTGAGTGGGTGCGTGAGGGTTTCAGTGGGTCTGTGAGTGGGTGCATGAGGGCGTGAGTTGGGCTGTGAGTGGGTGCACAAGGTTCTGAGTGGGTCTGTGAGTGGGTGCATGAGTGTCTGAGTGGGGCTGTAAGTGGGTGTGTAAGGGTCTAAGTGGGAGAAAGAGATTGAGAAATAGAAAGTGAGAGAGAGAGAGAAAGAGAATGAGAGGGAGAGAGACAGAGAGTTTCTTAGGCTTTGATGAATGATATACTTAGAAAGAAATATTTCTAGACTAACTGAAAAGAAAAATGTATGTGTCAACTTTTAAACAGTGAGATCACCTCTTAGTCTGAACCTTAAAGTTTCAAAGAAATGAAGTAGGGAAATGACGACAAACACACCTGAACTAGAACCCTCAACTTTCAGTGTTGGGGTCTGTGACCTTAACCATTATGCTACCAATGTCTACTTATTGTAATCATTTGATGGAGAGACCATTGCAATGACTATTTCTCTTTCTCTCTCTTTCATTCCATAATGAGAGAGAGAGTGACAGGACTGCGGGGGGAGCCTCAAGGACCCTACAATCCTAGCCAGCTCCGTATGTCCTGTGAAATCCTGTCTTGCTCCCACAAGCAGGGAGCTGCGCTTAATAGCAGCTCCCTCCTTGTGGGAGCAATGTTTTCATCTGTCGTCCCCGCATGCATGTTTGTGTGCAGGGAAGACAGATCAAAACTCTGCTTTCTGCAAGAGAGAGCTGTTTGACAGGTCTCTCTTGCAGAAACTGGACTTTGTTTATTTTTGCTTGGTGGAAGCTGTCAGCTCCTGCCAAGCAAAAGCAAACAGCTAGGTCTCGGAGATGGCCACCCTAGGACATAGCAGGAGTTGGCCCTGGAGGGTGGTGGTACCCAGGGCCATCAGTGGCTCCTTGCGGGGGCCATGTGACCACCTTCCAACTACATTTGCCCCACAGAGGTGGTGGTCCCCAGGTCTTGGGGGTCCAAAATGGACCTTCTTCACTTTTTTATTGTAGCCCTGGGGGGCTGGTGGTCCCCAGGGCTGCATAGGGGGTGTATGCCTCCCTGCACTGTATAAATTAAAAGCTGCCGGGGGGGATTCAAGGCCCCCCTATTGAATTGGATGATATCCCTGGGGAGATGGTGGTACCCCCGGGCCGTTGGGGTTCGGGCAGCCCCCATTACAGTTCTTTAATGCTCCAGGTAGATGGGATCCCTGGGCTGCAGGGGGCTGGGTGGCCCCCTGCACACATAATTGTTTTGCCCCAGGAAGGTGGCTTTCCCTGGGGCATGAGGGAGCCAGCAGGCCCCCACATTAAAATGGGAATGTCCACTGGAGGGGCTTCAGACTCAAGCAAACGGGGGATTCTGCACATGTTTTTTATTTTTTTTCTCCGGATCTGCCACAATTAGTGCCAAAAAGATGCTTTTTTCTGCTACTGGCCATGCAAAAGATTCCTGAGAAGTAAAGAAGTAAGGCATTTAGCTCCACAAAAGGCTTCTGGAATGACTCACCAAGAAGATTGATTATGTATGCCAAGCAGGTGATATAATGGAGTTGATATAAAGATTTAAACTGTTGTGTGCCTTGAGCATGTATGCCACATTGTCTGTATTTAAAGAAATAACACCCTGAAAGACTATGTTGTACTCTGTGAGCACCCTCACAACTGCTTGCGCTACAGTTCCATGGTTGAACTGTGAGAGGAACACTGTGTCTGCTAGATGTGTGTGGATTTGATGGCCACCCTGCGAAGAGACCACTGCAAATAAAACATTTTGGGGGTCATTCTAACCCTGGCGGTAAAAACCGCCAGGGCGAATGACCGCGGTAGCACCGCCAACAGGCTGGCGGTGCACCGCTGGGCATTCTGACCGCCGCGGTTCAGCCGCGGCCAGAAACGGAAAGTCGGCGGTGTACCGCCGACTTTCCGCTGCCCTGCAGAATCCTCCATGGCGGCGGAACGCGCTCCGCCGCCATGGGGATTCTGACACCCCTACCGCCATCCTGTTCCTGGCGGGTCTCCCGCCAGGAACAGGATGGCGGTAGGGGGTGCCGCTTGGCCCACGTAAGAGGGCCCCAAAAATAATTTCAGTGTCTGCCTAGCAGACACTGAAATTCGCGACGGGTGCTACTGCACCCGTCGCACTCCAGCAACTCCGCCGGCTCCATTCGGAGCCGGCTTCATCTTTGCTGGGTCTTTCCCGCTGTGCTGGCGGGCGGCCTTTTGGCGGTCGCCCGCCAGCACAGCGGGAAAGCCAGAATGGCCGCCGCAGTCTTGTGACCGCGGTGCGGTCATTTGGCAGTAACCGCATGGCGGGCGGCGACCGCCGCCCGCCGCGGTTAGAATCACCGCCTTTGTCCTGTAACATCAGGTGTTTCATAAAAAATAACACTGATCTTCTGATCTTGCAATTTTGTTTTCAAATCATCCTTAGCTCCTACATATCTCCCTGGTCGATAATGTTCTTGAAGCTGATAATTTCCAGGTATTGCTCCACCATTCCATACTCACTGGTAGAGAAACTTGCCCAACACAGGTGGTTAGTTTTGCTCAATAGAATGTTCAGTGCTGTAAAGACATTGACCCACTCACTTATTATTTCCTTCTTTTCTTTGTGAAAAGTGAGTTCACAGTCATCTGAGAGGCACATTTTGGTGATGAGTGAGGGTCTGTAGTATCTGCCCAGCACTTCAAGTGGTTTTGGACTCACATTGCACACAATCCAAACCAGCACTCCACCATTAGCATGCATCACGTCGCTGTACTCTCTGGCTCGGTCTGCTGCTGTTATCTGGGTAGCCAGATGTGATCGATCCTCTGCGGCCTTCACAGGCTTCATAAACGTCTCCATCCTGCTTTTGGTGTGATGGCTTGTCGCACCCTAGGAATCCAAAAGATCTACATATATGAAGGGAAGCAGTGATTAAAAAATGCACTAAACTCTGATGCACTTGCAAGTAAAGGGAAAACATGCACACCTTGGAAAACAAAGCCACACTGGAAATCAGCAGCACTCAAATGGAGTTGAGCAAACACAGAGTTAAAACAGCATGGCCAGTTGCAATGGAAGGAAAACATGCACAGTTTTGAAGCCAAGTTGCATACATGGAGTTTAAATACATACAGGAAGGCAACTAAAAAATGAAATGGCAAAGTAAACTGAAATGAAACCACAATGGAAAACTTCAAATTCTTTCAGATGAGGTTCGCTTAATGCTTACAAAGGACAAAAAGGCCAGGATGAGCCACCTGCAAAGAAAGGGAAACCTTAAACTGTTCAAAACAAAGTTGTACACGCGTACTTTGACTACAGGGGCTCATAAGCATGGCTTTTTGCATTCAGGAGATGGGGGGAGAATAAGAGTAGTCAAATGTACATAAAGGATGTGGAAGGAAAATCCAAAAGTTGTTCCAAACTGCCCAAACAAACCCCCTTCAAACAAAGAAATTACAAAAACAATTGTCTATGAAATGCCATTTGGCAAAATGTTATAAATCCTGTGTACCCAAAACGCCCAAAAAGCGTATACATTTGTAAAACATAAATAAACACATAAATACAAATTAAAAAAACACAGGAATACACAGAATTTCTCAGAAAAAACAGGAGTTGAAATTGGGCTTTTTGCACTCAGGGGGGAAAACAGAATAAAAGCAGCCAACAGTGCATGAGGGATGCGTAAAGAAAATCAATTTTTTTTTCCAAACCGCCCAAAACAAAGCTATTAAAAAAATAACTACATGCAATGCCTTATGTCCAAATGCTATACATTGTGTGTATCCAAAATCCCCAAAGAGTGTATTAAATTGTAAAACAAAGAAATAAATACAGGAATACAATTTTTTTTAAAAGACACAGGAATACACTGAATTTGGCAGCAAAACTTTGAGTTGATGTTTCGCTACTCCTGTGAAAAACAGACCATCTGGGCACTTGCAAGGATTGTCTGAGATAGACATGATGCAAACTGCCTCCTCCCACCCAGTGCAAGTAGGACTTTACAAATCTAGGTGGAGACCTCAAGGTTCTGCGCTTCAGCATATGCATTATTTATATCCTCAGAAGTGTCCAAAACCAAGATTTTCCCGCACTGTGCAGCAGCAAGCGTATATTGTAGTAATCAGATTACCCAATAGCTCTAGAACTAACAGATTCTTTCCTTCAAGACTCTACAAAATAACAAAAAGAGTTAGCCCATAAACATTGAAAAAAATACATGCCTGTTGGAAAATGGGTTATTGGTAAGGGCAGGTAGGTCCCTACACTGAGCAATAGGCCACTAACCTCCACTTGGGTCCAGTTAGGTCTCAGTAAATTAAACCCAGCTCAACCCTTGGTAGCTTGGCAACAAGCGACCAGGCTCAACTTAGGAGACAGAATGTAAAGCATTCAAATATCACAAAACAGTAATTAAATAAAACACAGGAAACAGTTTAAAAATCCAAAATCAATTTATAAAAATGGGAAATATTTTTTGCTTTAAAATGACACAAAAATTAATAAAATCGGATATGGGGAAACGGAGATATGAATTTTTGAATATATATTATTTTTTTTGCACCTAGAAACAAAAAGCGCCAATCGGGTCATCTGGTTGCACCTCGACAGGGGCAAAGTCAAAGTTTCAGGCTGACCGCGATGGAGCCCGGTTCGGCTACAGGCCACGGGAGGCCTCAGTCAAAAGTTTACCTTCGCCCTTAGCCGTTTTTCTGAAGATTTTCTTCAGCGGCACGAACCTGCCAGTCCAATCTGACCTCCTGGAACTCTTCTCCGGATACGCGTCGTGGGAACCATCAGTGGAGATTTTTACCTTCGGACTTAGTCATTTTTTCGAGGTGAAATTCCTTCAACCGGGGTAAACCTGGATCTTGATCCGACGTCCTTGGAGCCCTCCTCGGATACGCTGGCTGGGAGGTCCTGGTCAACTTTATACCTTCAGACTTAGGGGGTCATTCTAACCCTGATAAAGTGATAAAGCGGCGGCCAACCCGCCAACAGGCAGGCGGTCCGAAAAATGCAATTCTGACCCTGGCGGGAACCACCAACACAGCCCGCCACTTTAAGACTCCGACCGCCACGGCGGGACCGACAAACAGCGCGGCGGTCACCGCCAACAGGCAGGCGGCAGACAATGTACCGCCCACCCTATCACAACTCACCAATCCGCCACCTTTTCCGGGGCGGGAGCCCCGCCGATAAAAACACGGCGGAAACAGACTACGAACGGGAAAACGCTCACCTATACACACTCCACGAGGAAGGAGGACAGCATGGAGCCCGAATTACACATCCTACCGGCTATTGTCTACCTGCTCATCTACCAGGAGTATAAACGCCGGCGCAGACGACAACGGTGAGTACTGCACCTACGACACAGGGGAGGGGGGAGGAGGAAAGGTTACGTGCACACACATACGCGATACACCCACCCCCCCAACCCACCCCCCCAATACCTACACACCAATGCAGAGCAACAAGTCAGAGTGACACCCCCAAACCCCCCAGAAGAATGCAAAGACATAATTAAAATTAAGTTTAAAATTTATGTATAAAATAGGTTCATTGAAGTCATGGTAAATCTGCCAATTGAAATATACAAAAGAAATAATGAACATAGTGCAAAGTATAAACATAGTCAATAAGTCCTGCACAGTCCGTTAAATATCCATAGTCCGTGGGCCAATGTGTACAAACACATGGGCAAAGCCCACACATGAGACCGGATATCATTGGAGAGAACACTGCAGGGGCATCAGATGATAAAACAACAGGCACCTCAGGGGGAAGGGAAAGGGGGGCACCTCAGCCACATGAGTCCACAACGCCAGATCCACGAGGGGCCTCCATGCCCACTGTACCATCCTGGGGAGTGCAAAGCCACAGTCCATCAGATGGATAACCGACTCCACTGGTATTGGAGGAGGCATGGTGCCGAGAGTGCTTCGTGAACACCTGCTCGACACAGAACCGGCACTGTCAATGGACCAGCGGTGCTTGAGACGGCGGTGCCCAGCGGAGCGGTGCTTGAGACGGCGGTGCCCAGCGGAGCGGTGCTTGAGAGGAAGGCCCCAGCGGAGCGGTGCTTGAGAGGAAGGCCCCAGCGGAGCGGTGCTTGACAGGAAGGGCCCAGCGGAGCGGTGCTTGAGAGGAAGGCCCCAGCGGAGCGGTGCTTGAGAGGAAGGGCCCAGCGGAGCGGTGCTTGAGAGGAAGGCCCCAACGGAGCGGTGCTTGACAGGAAGGGCCCAGCGGAGCGGTGCTTGACAGGAAGGGCCCAGCGGAGCGGTGCTTGAGACGGCGGTGCCCAGTGGAGCGGTGCTTGACAGGAAGGGCCCAGCGGAGCGGTGATTGACAGGAAGGGCCCAGCGGAGCGGTGCTTGAGATGAAGGCCCCAGCGGAGCGGTGCTTGAGAGGAAGGGCCCAGCGGAGCGGTGCTTGAGAGGAAGGCCCCAGCGGAGCGGTGCTTGACAGGAAGGGCCCAGCGGAGCGGTGCTTGACAGGAAGGGCCCAGCGGAGAGGTGCTTGAGACGGCGGTGCCCAGCGGAGCGGTGCTTGACAGGAAGGGCCCAGCGGAGCGGTGCTTGCCAGGAAGGGCCCAGCGGAGCGGTGCTTGAGATGAAGGGCCCAGCGGAGCGGTGCTTGACAGGAAGGCCCCAGCTGAGCGGTGCTTGAGAGGAAGGCCCCAGCGGAGTGGTGCTTGAGATGAAGGGCCCAGCGGAGCTGTGCTTGAGATGAAGGGCCCAGCGGAGCGGTGCTTGACAGGAAGGCCCCAGCGGAGCGGTGCTTGAGAGGAAGGTCCCAGCGGAGCGGTGCTTGAGAGGAAGGCCCCAGCGGAGCGGTGCTTGAGATGAAGGGCCCAGCGGAGCGGTGCTTGAGATGAAGGGCCCAGCGGAGCGGTTCTTGAGATGAAGGGCCCAGCGGAGCGGTGCTTGAGAGGAAGGCCCCAGCGGAGCGGTGCTTGAGATGAAGGGCCCAGCGGAGCGGTGCTTGACTGGAAGGGCCCAGCGGAGCGGTGCTCTTCACGGCGGGGCCCTGTTCAGCGGTGCCTGTCTCGGCGGGGCCCTGTTCAGCGGTGCCTGTCTTGGCGGGGCCCTGTTCAGCGGTGCCTGTCTTGGCGGGGCCCTGTTCAGCGGTGCTCTTCACGGCGGGGCCCTCTTCAGCGGTGCTCTTCACGGCGGGGCCCTGTTCAGCGGTGCCTGTCTTGGCGGGGCCCTCTTCAGCGGTGCTCTTCACGGCGGGGCCCTGTTCAGCGGTGCCTGTCTTGGCGGGGCCCTGTTCAGCGGTGCTCTTCACGGCGGGGCCCTCTTCAGCGGTGCTCTTCACGGCGGGGCCCTGTTCAGCGGTGCCTGTCTTGGCGGGGCCCTCTTCAGCGGTGCCTGTCTTGGCGGGGCCCTGTTCAGCGGTGCCTGTCTTGGCGGGGCCCTCTTCAGCAGTGCTCTTCACGGCGGGGCCCTGTTCAGCGGTGCCTGTCTTGGCGGGGCCCTGTTCAGCGGTGCTTGTCCTGTCTTTCAAGGGAGCCAGACCTGGCCAAGACTCCCCGCTTAGTCACCCTCCGACCTTGCGGTAGCGGGGCCCTCCTGTGATGGAGTCTTGGGCCCGTGGGTGTCGTCCGTCACACCCGGTATGGGGCTGGTGGGGCCCTCCTGGTGCGCTCGGCTGCTGCATGTCTTCTCCGCCCTGCTGCCCTTGACCTCCTTCGCTGCAGCTCTCTGGCCCTTGCCTCCCTTAGATGATGTGGCAGGTGACGTGGCAAGGCCACTCTCCTTGGTGGCAGCCGTCTCAGGCTTTTCGCGCCGGCCCTTATTTTTTCTTGTCCTCTTCCCAGGGTGTGGGCTGGCTGTCCCCTTGCTGCTGGCCGATGTTCCTTCCCTAGGAGCTGGTGGACTCCAATAGCCCTGCACTATGGTGATACTAGATGCAGGGCTGGTGGTGGCTGAGGTGCTCTTTGGACTCTTACCAGATGGAGGGGGTGGGTCAGGTGATGCAAAGAGGTTCATTTTGGAGAGGAAAAGTTTTTTAGGAGCAATGGGAAGGGTAGGTGCAGTGGGTATGGGAGTGGAGGAAGAGGATGTGGTTGTAGGAGAGTCAAGTGTGCTGTCTTTGGGTGCAGGTGCTTGGGTTGGAGGCTGTCGTGAGGTGGATGGCTGTTGGGTGGGTGGCTGCCTGCGTTTGTGTGGTTTGGAAGAGGGGGTGACAGACACAGTGGGAGAGGACACAGGGGACGTGTAAATGGCAGTGGGGGTGGTGACTGCACGTGTGCTGACTGTAATGGAGGGTGTGCTGGTGATGGAAGTACTGGCTGATGGTGGTGTGCATGCAGTTGTGAGTGGAGACGTCCCAGGGAGGGAGGAGGGAGACGAGGAGGAGGGGGACACAGAGGTGGTAGTGACTGTTGGCATGTCTGCATCTGGATGTTGTTTGTGTGAATGCTTGTGGGATCTGTGGTGCTTATGTCTGGATGAGCTGCCCTTGGGTGTTGAGGTGTGTGCAGGCTGGTCTGATGGTGTGGATGGGATAGGCTGAGGAACAGGAGACTGGGACTGGGTGGAGGGAGTTAGAAGAGGGAGGCTGGAGACAGGGACAATGGCTGCTGTCAGTGCTGAGGCCAGAGCGTTGAACGATCGCTGATGGGCAGCCTGACCCGAATGAATGCCCTCCAGGTATGCATTGCTCCGATGCACCTCCCTTTCTACACCCTGGATGGCATTCAAAAGGGTAGACTGACCAACAATGATGGTCTGGAGGAGGTCAATGACCTCCTCACTGAGGGCAGCAGGGGTAACTGGGCCAGGGCCTGAGGTGCCTGGGGCGAAGGAGATGCCCACCTTCCTGGGTGAGCGGGCACGGAGCGAAGGCCGAGGGGTTGCTGGGAGGGCGGGGCTGGTGCGCTGGGTGGCGGCTGTACCTGTTGTGGCGGTGGGCACGGATGTTGCCGCCACCGCAAGGGAGCTCCCTTCCGAGGACGTGTCGGTGTCGCTGACGTCTCCACGGGTCCCCGTTGTGGAGCTCCCCTCACCCTCCGTCTCACTGGTGAACTCGGAGTCGGTTGCATGGCCCTCCGGGGCCTTGTGAGATGCAGCTCCCTCGTGCGCCGATGCCACTTCTCCTCCGCCTGATGATGCTAATGCACACATGCACAGGAAGAAAAAGAAAATGGGTGGGGGGGAGAAATGAAGACAGGTTGAGTGCATGCATTGGCAACACCGTTGGCGGAGAGGACAGACACAGAAGCCCCCTGCACTACGCTGCGCAATCGGGGTACACTACTCAGTTCTTGTGACTAGGCCTACAGGTCTATTTACGACAAATGCACACATGGGTGATGCAGGACCATGGATAGCTGTACTTGGCACCCTACAGAGGTGGGGGGCGGGGGCACAGGGCCATGCCTAACGGAGGGGACTAGCCTACAGAAACGCCCTGGCCTTGAGTCACCCACAGCCCAACCCAGACACCTCCACTGCGCGCAAAGATAGCAGAATGTGCTGATACTCACCCCCTTGTGTCTGCTGTGATGTCCTCACGCGCCCATCCAAATCGGGGTAGGCCACCGCCAGGATCCGGGACATCAGGGGGGTCAATTGGCGGCTGGCACCCCTCCTACGTTGGGAGGCCATCCCCAGCAGAGACTCGGCGGTCTTTCTGGTCCCGCGGCGGATGTCCTCCCACCTCTTTCGGCAGTGGGTGCCCCGTCTGTTGTGGAGCCCCAGGGCCCGGACGTCCTTGGCGATGGCACGCCAAATGTCGATCTTCTGATGGGCGCTAACCTATTTGGCATGTACAGGGTGGGAAAGGAAATATCATCACTTTTCTGCATGGTAGATGTGAGTGGTTCCCCCTCCCCAACCTTGCCATGTGGCACATGTTCCCATCTGCCGTGCGTTGCACTCCTCATTCGCTCCCCTCCCCACCATCTTACATACACCCCACTCAACACAGGCATAGCCCATTCAGCGTGCACCCTGTGTACTAACCTGTTGGTCTGGAGGACCGTAGAGTAGCGCATACTGGGGGAGGACCCCATCAACAAGTTTCTCCAATTCTTCGGAAGTGAAGGCAGGGGCCTTTTCCCCAGTCGCAGCAGCCATTGTATCTCCCAGACCGAGGTCACAGCAGCACTTGCAGTATAGGTCCTCTCCTGTGGATGATCAGGTCTCGAGTGATTAAGCAGATAGAAAATGGCGGTCACGCCCGCGGCGGTGCGTACCGCGGCGGTGCGTACCGCGACCGCCGGCGCACATCTTCATTGGCTCCTGAGACCCATAGGGTTCAATGTTAACCAATGCTGCTTTGCGCAGCGGTCTTCGACCGCCTACCGCCACGGTGTGCCACGCCAGCGCAGTGACCTCACATCCCACTGTCACACTTCACGGGTCAGGCAGCCGCCATTTCAAGGGCCCACATGGCATGATTTCTACTGCGTCACACAGGCCTAGGCCTTGCATTGCCACTCATACAAGGCGTTCCATGCATAGCGATTCGTGTACTGTGCAAGCTGTGTGAACGAACCTGTGGGTTGCTTGACTCTGTGCTCCATGTTGTCCTTCCTAGGCACCGTCCGCTGGGACTTGCGAGGAGAAGGATGAATCCTCCCGTGTACTGACCGCTGGTGGACCTGTCGACAATGGAAGAACGACATATCATACTTACATACCGGCTTGACAGAGCAACTATACATGAACTATGTGCCCAGCTGGAGCCAGACCTGATGTCCCCCATCCGCCAACCCACAGGGATTCCCCCTCTGGTGCAGGTTCTGTCAGTACTCCATTTTTTGGCAAGTGGGTCGTTTCAGACAACAGTGGCCATATCATCTGGGATGTCTCAGCCTATGTTTTCTAAGGTTTTATCCAGAGTGTTGTCTGCCCTGATGAAATACATGCGGAGCTACATTATTTTGCCTGAGGTGGGCGAATTGGCTACAGTGAAGGGTGATTTCTATGCCCTTGGACATATCCCCAACATCATTGGGGCCATTGATGGGACCCATGTGGCTTTGGTTCCCCCCAAAGACAGTGAGCAGGTGTACCGAAACAGAAAGAGTTATCATTCGATGAATGTCCAGGTGGTCTGTTTGGCTGACCAGTACATCTCCCATGTAAATGCCAAGTTCCCTGGGTCAGTGCATGACGCGTATGTCATGCGAAATAGCAGCATCCCTTATGTGATGGAACAGCTACAGAGACACCGTGTGTGGCTAATTGGTGACTCTGGTTACCCCAACCTGTCGTGGCTACTGACCCCAGTGAGGAATCCCCGGACCAGGGCAGAGGAACGGTACAATGAGGCCCATGGGCGAACTAGGAGGATCATAGAAAGGACCTTCGGGGTCCTGAAGGCCAGGTTTAGGTGCCTGCATATGACAGGGGGATCCCTAATGTACTCACCAAAAAAGGTGTGCCAGATCATCGTGGCCTGCTGTATGCTTCACAATCTTGCATTGCGACGCCAGGTGCCTTTTCTGCAGGAGGATGATCCAGATGGTGGTGTTGTTGCAGCTGTGGAGCCTGTGGAGAGTGAAGAGGAGGAAGACGACGGGGACGACACGGACAACAGGGATACAGTCATACAACAATTCTTTCAGTAGCACACAGGTAAGAAACAGCCACCCCAATTTACATTTACTTAAGGCCTCATGCGTCTCCACTGTCTGTGTTTCCCCCCAGTTCCTGTTAACTGATTTGTGACTTTCCCTTCCCTTTTCAGAGCTGTATGACCCACTGCCTGACTTCAGCTTTGTTTGCCCATGGACTAAAGCTTATTGAAATTGGTATGTTGTCATCACAAAGTACCTGGCCATTACTGAACCGTTATGTGTAATACATTTGTTAAGAATACAAGCAGACTCCTGTTTATTTAAGTGGAATAAGTGATTTATTTTAAGTGCTAGATATAGGTAAATGATTGGGAAGCGGGGATGGGTGGGGGTAGAGTCCAGTTCTCAGTCGCACAGGTGCATTGTCCATATGCCTGTGGAAGGATGGAGCAGGGGCAGTTCAAGGTTGGACAGGGTGACAATGTGGGACAGTGGGATGACATCAGGGGGTATCTTAGGCTGGCGGGGGTCTTGCAATCCTACTCTGTCTTCTTGTGAGATCTCAGGTTCCGCTTGCGGGGTGGTTCTTCTTCTGCAGGAGGTGGGGTTCTGGTGGCCTGTCGTTGTGTGGGGGCCTCCTGTCCACTAGCGCCGGTGGAGGTGGTAGGCTGTTCCTGGCCTGGGCTAGTGACAGGGGCCCTTTGGGGTGCCACATGGTCCCGCAATGTGGTGACGATCTGGGTAAGGGCCAGGACGATGGTCCCCATTGCGGAACCGATGTTCCTCAGTTCCTCCCTGAACCCCATGTACCGTTCCTCCTGCAGTTCCTAGATCTCCTGGAACCGGGCCAGTACCGTCGCCATCGTCTCCTGGGAGCTGTGGTATGCTCCCATGATGGAGGAGAGGGCCTCTTGGAGAGTCGGTTCCCCGGGCCTGTCCCCCCCCTGTCGCACAGCAGCCCTCCCAGTTCCCCTGTGTTCCTGGGCCTCTGTCCCCTGGCCGGTGTGCCCACTACCACTGCCCCCAGGTCCCTGTTGTTGTTGGAGTGGTGGGTCATCCTGGGTGCCCTGTAGTGGTGGACACACCGCTGATTTACGTGCCCTGGAGACAGAGGCATGGGCCCGCTGGGTGGGAGCTGTGCTGGTGTTCCCAGAGGGGTTTGGGTCTGGTGTAGCCTGTGGCTGTCTGTGGGGAACCGACTGTCCAGAGGTCCCCGATGGGCCGGGCTGGTCATCTGGCTCCAGGGAGACAGAGCTGCTGTCATCGCTGGGGGCCTCTTCTGGGGGTGGGATGGACATCTCTGGACCCTCCGTGGCGGTGTGGTGGCGTTCGGGTCCTGCAGGGGTATAAAGGTATGGTTATAGCTTCTGTGTGTGGGATTTCGTGTGATGGGTGGGTGTCCGTGTACCCATGTGCAGGCATTTCCTTGTGGGGGCTTTTGTGAGGGTGGTTTGTGGGGGTGATGTGTGTGTGCAGTGGGCATGCTTTGGTGATGGGTGCCCATGCTTTGTGGTCGCATGCAGGGCTTGGTGTTGGGATGGGTGGGTTGTGATGGTGAGGCTTTTGCTAGGGGTTGGTGTGATGGGGGAGGGGGTGAGGGTGGGGGTTTGATTTGGCATTCAGGTGGGGTGGGGGTGGGAAGCAGTAGTGAAGATTTGCCTTACCAGAGTCCATTCCTCCGCCTACTCCAGCGAGGCCCTCAGGATGCAGGATGTGCAAGACTTCCTCCTCCCACGCGGTAAATTCTGGGGGAGTAGGTGGGGGTCCGCCGCCAGTCTTCTGCACCGCTATGTTGTGCCTTGATACCATGGAACGCACCTTCCCCCGTAGGTCGTTCCATCTCTTCCTGATGTCCTCCCGATTGCGTGGATGCTGTCCCACCGCTTTAACCCTGTCCACTATCCTTTGCCATAGCTCCATCTTCCTGGCAATTGTGGTGTGCTGCACCTGTGCCCCGAAGAGCTGGGGCTCTACACGGACTATTTCCTCCACCATGACCCTGAGTTCGGCGTCACTGAACCTGGGGTGTCTTTGGGGTGCCATGGGGTGGTGTGGTTGAGCTGTGGGGTGGCGTTTGTGGTGATGAGTGTGGTGCGTGTGGTGGTGTGTGGTGTTTGGTGCGTGGATTCTGTGTGGGTGATGGTGTTGTGTGCCTCTGTGTTGTGGGATTCTCTATTCTGTGCTCTGTCTCTAGCCTTCGTCAATGATTTCGGGTGGTAGGGGCTTGTGGGTGATGTGGGTGTGTGTTTTATATTGTGTTGGGTGTGTGGGAGTGGTGTTAGTATGTGTATCAGGTGTGTGTATATCGGACTGACCAATGTGGCTGAGTTTTCTATGGGTGTGTGTATTTTGACCGCGGCGGTGTGTACCGCCAATGGAATACCGCGTTTGAAAGACCGCCGCGTGGATTTGTGGGTCGGAATGGTATGGGCGTATTTCTGTTGGCGTGACGGTGGAGGTTTGGTCAGCGCCATTTTTTCACTGACCTTTGGTGTGGCGGATTATTGAGGATGTCGGGTTTTCGGCGGTTTGGCAGTTGCGGGTCAGAATGACCGTGGCGGTTTACCGCGGCCACGGCGGTGTTATGGCGGCCTTCTGGCCGGCGGTAAGCGCCATTTACCGCTGAGGTCAGAATGACCCCCTTAGTCTCTTGCAAATCAGGCCGGGTCACGTTGAGGCAAGCCGGATAGAGTTGCTGAGGCAGGTCGGTCCCTCTATGGAGCTTTTTTTCAAAAGTTCTCCAAACTTCTCCAAACTTCTGGGACTTCTCCCAGAGGTTCTTTTGGGGTCCACAGCTCACCCCAAGGGTCCAGAAGCTCTGAGATGATCCTTGGGGGTGTGGACTACAGAATGCACCTGGCGCCAACTCCTTTTTGGCCACTGGACAGTGGTCAGCTAGTCGGTTTCCTCAGGAGTTGGTGGAGGGGACTCTGGTTAGCAATGTTTCACCTGTAGCAAACAGGGAGTCCCTCCTTGAACCAGTTGAAGCCAGGCAAAGTCCTTCTTGTGGTGAAGCCCAAGTGTGCAGCTGGTGCAGTCCTTCTGAGTGCAGGTTCCAGGTGCAGGCCAGGGGTCCAGCAGGGCAGTCCTTCTTCTTCTGTAGTTCTTCCTGGTTGGGATGTGGTAGGGAACTGAGGTATGGGTGCAGGTCTGCCAGTTTTATCCTTGCTCCTGGGTGACAAACAGGGGGGTCCTGATTCTCCAGTCAGGTGCAGGGTCCTTCCCCCAGTGAGGACCACTTCCTGGGAAGTGTGGCAAAAATCAATCCCAGGAGGCAACATTCTTCAAAAATCCATTATGGCTGAAAATGATTTTTGGAGGTTACATCTGGCTGAGCCCACCCACTGGTGTGGCTAAAAATCATAAACACACCCCTCTCCTGCCCTCTCCTAATCTAATCAAGGGGGCACCTAGTTTTCTGGGGTTGCAGGATGTGGGGGTGTTGCTGTGTTGCTCCAAATGTCCTTCTCTGACTTTGAAGACCAGTTTGGCAGCCCTCCCCCTTCCTGTCTCACCATCTGCTGAGGGGAGATTCCCTCCCACAGGCACATCTCTTTTTGTGAAGCCAGGCCACTTCACACCTCATCAATGCAGCCTGGTCAGGCTGCCAGAGGCTGGCCAATCAGAGCACAGCAGCAAAAACAATGCATGGCTGAAACTGCCAACTTTCAGGTAAAGTTTAAAACTCTTTACCTGAACAAGTTATATTAAATCCAACAACTGAATGTTGTGGCATTTATTATAACAATTAATTTGATACCAAACTCTTCGTATCTGTCATTTACGGGGACTTTTAAAATTAAAATAAAGTCCCCCCATTCTAGCCTATGAAGGCCATTCACTACAATGAGGGCAAAAACAAATGTGGCTGTTTTTACCTCACCAGGGCTTATAAAACTACTTTTATAAGGTCCCTGCTTATAGTTACATGGCACCCAGCCCTAGGGGCACATAGGACACACCTTAGGGGTGACTTATATGTAAAAATAAGGTAGTTTAAGACTTTGGAACTACTTTTAATTCCAAAGTCGAATTTGCATAGAACTTTAAATTAAAAGCAGCCAGCAGGGCAGGCCCGCCTTTAAAATGACACTGGGCACCTCAGCAGTGCACCTATGGGTGCACTACCTATGCTGTGGTCCCTAAACCTACAGGCCCTACCATATACTAGAGACTTATAGATAGGTTGACTTAACCAATTATAATTAGCCTAATTTGCATACTGATTTTACACAGAGCACAGGCCCTGGGACTGGTTAGCAGTACCCAGGGCACCATCAGAGTCGGGAAAACACCAGCAAAAAGTGGAACATGGGGGCAAAAAGTTAGGGGGCCTCTGCAATCAGCCCTGTTTTCTCACAATGCCCCTCAGGGCCCCGTCACTGATGCCCAGTGGGCGGTAGGCCCTAACATTAAAATAAAAAATACATGCCCCCAGGACCCTTGCTCAGTGGGTGGCAGGCCCTAAACATTAAAAATACATGCACCTCAAGGCCCAGCAACCCATGCCCAGAAGGTGGCAGGCCCTAACATTATAAAAATAAATACATGCCCCACAGGTCCCTGCTACCCTTGTCCAGTGAGCAGCATGCTCTAAGCACTAAAAAAAATACATGCCCCTCAGGGCCCCGCCACCCATGCCCAGTGGACTGCGGGCCCTAACATTGAAAAAAACCATACCCTTGCCTAGTGTGCAACATTCCCTAAACATTAAAAATAAATGCCCCTCCAGGGCTCTGCTACCTTTGCTCAGTGAGAGGCAGGCCCTAAACATAAAAAATACATAGCCCTAAATGAAGAAGAGATGCCCCCAGCCCATGGGCTTCGGGGAGGGACATTTATTTACTTTAGGGCCTGCTGTGCACAGGGCACCGGCGGCAGGTCCGGGGGCATTTCCTATTTTTTTTTTTATGTATGCAGCCGGCGGCCCATGTAGTGGATGGCTGGCTATATACATTTACAAAAATACAGAATTGCTCCCAGACCTGCCGCCCATGCCCTGTGTGTGGCAGACCCTAAAATAAATAAATGCCCCCCGCCCCCAGGCCAGGGGGGATCTCTTGTTTATTTAGAGCACACAGGGCACGGGCAGCAGTCCTAGGGGCATATTTTTTTTTATGTATATAGCTGGCTGCCCATGCAGTGGGCGGCAGGAGGTACACATTTTAAAAAGTACAGAAATGCCCCCGGCCCTGCCACCCATGCCCTGAAGCGGCAGGCCCTAAATAAACAAGTGATGCCCCCAGTCCATGGGGGGGCTTTTATTTATTTTAGGGCCCGCCACGCGCAGGGCACAGGCAGCAGACTAGGGGGATTTTTTTTCTTTCAAATGTATGCAGCCAACTGCCTATGAAGTGTGCGACTGGCTGTGTACATTTTAAAAGGTAGACCAATGCCTCCAGCCCCACCGCCCATGCCCTGCTCATGGCAGGCTCTAATTAAAAAAGAGATGCCCCTCAGCCCACAGGTGGTCAGTATTTTATTTTAAGGCCCACCGTGCACAGGGCATTGGCGGCAGACTTAGGTGCATTTCTGTTTTTTTATAAATGGATGCAGCTGGCCGCCCATGCAGTGGGCGGCTGGCTGTAAACATTTAAAGAAGTACAGAAATGCCCCCATATCTGCCACCCTGGCCCTGTGTGTGGTGGGCCTAAACATACTGTTACATTTCCCAGCTCGGGGCACCTAGGGTGCCCCAGGCGAGGAAACTTTCTATACACAAGTAGCAGGGTACCCTACCTGTGGTGCCCGGTCTTTGTCCACTTGTTCATTGTCGTGTGTGGCCCAAATGTGGTCTGTGGCCCAAACAGCAGGCAGGGCCGGTGCAGGTGAGAAGTAGATATATACCACAGCCCCTGCCTGCTGTGAGACCCTCCTTCTATTGGTCGAGTGGTGCGAGCCACTGGACCAATACAATGAGTGTCGCATTCTTCCAAACTTGCGGGTACTTTTGTAAAAAGTACTGGCTTTTTACAAAACTGTTGATTTCGGATTTCTTTTTGCAAATTGTGAAATCCTGAAAGGTCTGCTTAACACCTTAGCATTATCCTATTTTCTTAAGTAATTATGCAGCACCTTCTACGCTAATGTCACCTGGAGATCTTCAAACAAACAAGCTACAATTACGGTATCACACTATTTCAATGAATGTATATTATTGAAGCAGTGAGAGATGTAGTCAAATGTTGCCAGTTACATCTGAGCTAGAGAAATTCACCAGGAACACAACAATAAAAACAGTAAAATATTTTGTATACAGCAGGATCTCTCTTTTCTCATTTTGTGGGGAGTGGGTGTGCGCATGCGGGAAAGCACAGAGTTTCAACAGTAATTGTATTAAATCAGTCTACACATGTTTTAATCTTGTGTGTAAATGCATAATACTCTGGTAATGATGCACAAAAATATAAATACATAACATTATTTTACACCCCGCCTCTGATTATTCTATAATCACTAAAACAATTAATAAAGTGTATAAATCAAGAATTATGACACAGTCTACATACTTCTGCTTCTTTCTGGTACTCTCCTCCAATAACTACAGTTGGTTGAAAATATGATCTTTAACATTCCCCATCTCAAATTCTTCATGTTCCCTTTTCTTCTTGATGATCTTCCTCCACCCTTACTCCCACAATTTTTAAATTTAAACAGACATCCAGAAAGCAAGTATAAAATGAACAGGAAAATTGCACAAATCAATACTATAATCACAGGAGTCATGATTAATCCTAAAGTTTCCCCTTCCAGATTATTAATCTATTTACAAACCTTGCTAAAACCTTCCCCTTTTTCACTATATCTTATAACCTCCAGTGCATGGCAAAAAGTGCCTTCCTTCGCATGAAGGATATCTAGCTGTGAACAGTTTTGCATCAACACAGCATCTATAGGGATTCGTTCAGAATTACTTTGAGTAAGAGCACCAGCTGTACTAGAAGCAAGTCTGTCCACCAGAGTCTAATTTTCACATCATTCAAAGCCATACCTGTAGGTGTGAAAAACATCTACTATATTTAATACTATCTCTCCACATCCATGTTTCACTCTCTTCAAGCCAACTACAACATCTATTTCACTCATATGATAAACTCTGGGAAACACCAAAGCAAGATAACATGATCAAACCCAGTTACATGGCAAATTGAAATACTCAATCTTATTATACACATAATAGATTTCTTTCAGAATCAGTTCCTCTCCAAGCAGAAAATCACCATTTGTAACATAACCTCTTCCACACTCACTTTCTCCTACATATTCAACCTTTCCATAATTCAAAAGTTCTCAATGCACCATACACATTTCGCACTTACTCTCCTATTCCATTCTCTATCTAGAATAGAGGCCATTCTAAATTCTTCTTCTTTCACATGGTCTCTCATCTTTCTCTCATCTCTTCAATGACACACAATATTTATTCTCCATTTATTGTATTCTTTAACAAATTCATGTTCCTTTTTTCTTAAACCACACTAATACCACTGATTAGTCCCAAGCTAAATTTGTGAAGTTGTTTTAGGAACTTTACCATATTTCTATCCCTTGTGAGCACTTCCATCTTTGGAGATAGGTAGATTGTCCAACAAGACCTTCCAACCCGACAACTAATGATAAAACAAAATATTTTTGTTAAATATACTAGCAAACACAGTGCAGGACAAACAATAGAAAATTGGAAGTTGCTTTTAGGATGAGCCTTCATCTGCAGAAGAGGGAAGCAAGGTGCACACAAAGCAACCTTTAGTATTCATGATCTCTAGGTATTCATTCAACAACATTGCATAAACATTATCTTGAAATTGATCAACTAAACTTTCCCTAAGCGTCAGTGTGTTTTATTTCACTTTATTAGGTAAAGTAATTAATTCAACTCTTGTGGAGACATATCACATTGGAGAAAATAAGCACAACAACAAAGCAAATAAGACTTCTAGTATAATTTTAGGGCAAACAAACTAATAATTTCAGCTTTTGATCTTTTATGTCACTATGTGTAAACATATTAAAGGTTTTACAATCAATTAAAACGTTCAGAATCAACAGGTGACTGCTGCCAACAGTTACTAGGAATGTCCCCACCTCCCTCTGGGTGATAGGAAGTTTAATTTTCAGAATTCCAGAAATGTATTCTTTTGAGACCTTACTTGTTCCTTTCTGTTAGACTTTTCATCCTTGGTGTGGTCTCCCTTAACCTTTTGCCTCTCTTTCCCAGGTTGTTGATGTGTGCTGGATTCTGATTTTGCTGTTTTTGTTCCTCTGGGCACTTTACCACTGTTAACCAGTGCTAAAGTGCAGGTGCTCCTGTACAAAATGTATATGTAATTGGTTTATCCATGACTGGTATATTTGATTTACTAGTAAGTCCCTAGTAAAGTGCACTAGAGGTGCCACGGCCTGTAAATCAAATGCTTCTAGTGGGCCTGGAGCACTGGTTGTGCCACCCACATAAGTAGCTCTGTACTATTGTCTCAGACATGCCACTGCAGTGTCTGTGTATGCCGTTTTAACTGTAAATTCGACTTGGCAAGTATACCCACTTGCAAGGCCTAATCCTTCCCTTTTCTTACATGTCAGACACGCCTGAGATAGGCCTTAGGTAGCCCCAAGGGCAGGGTGCAGTGTATGGTTAAGGTAGGACATACAGTAATGTGTTTTATACAGTGAAATATTGCTAAATATGTTTTCACTGTTGCAAGGCCTGGCCCTCTCATAGGTTAACATGGGGGCTACCTTTAAATCTGATTAAAGTGTAGATTCCCTTTGGGAGCAGATGGACATGTGGAGTTTGCGGTCTCTGAACTCACAATTTAAAAATACATCTTTTAGTAAAGTTGATTTTAAGATTGTGTGTTTATAAAAATTGCCACTTTTAGAAAGTGAGCATTTTCTTGCTTATACCATTTCTGTGACTCTGGGGGTCATTCTGACCCTGGCGGTAAATACCGCCAGGGCGGAGGTTGGCGGTAGCACCGCCAACAGGCTGGCGGTGCTCCGCCGGGCATTCTGACCGCGACGGTACAGCTGCGGCCAGAAGCGGAAAGCCGGCGGTGTACCGCCGACTTTCCGCTGCCCATGGGAATCCGCCATGGCGGCGCAGCTTGCTGCGCCGCCATGGGGATTCTGACACCCCATACCGCCATCCTGTTCCTGGCGGTTCGCCCGCCAGGAACAGGATGGCGGTATGGGGTGTCGTGGGGCCCCTGGGGGCCCCTGCAGTGCCCATGCCAGTGGCATGGGCACTGCAGGGGCCCCCGTAAGAGGGCCCCACAAAGAATTTCAGTGTCTGCTTTGCAGACACTGAAATTCGCGACGGGTGCAACTGCACCCGTCGCACCTTCCCACTCCGCCGGCTCCATTCTGAGCCGGCTTCCTCGTGGGAAGGGTGTTTCCCGCTGGGCTGGCGGGCGGACTTTCGGCGGTCGCCCGCCAGCCCAGTGGGAAACCCAGAATGACCGCCGCGGTCTTTTGACCGCGGTACGGTCTTCTGGCGGTTCCCGCCGGGCGGGCGGCTACCACCGCCCGCCAAGCTTAGAATCAGGCCCTCTGTCTGTTTGTGGATTCCCTGTTTGTGTCAGTTTAACAGTTGAGCTGGTTGCACCTCACACTAGACAGTGACACAAAGGGAGCTTGGGTGTAGTCTGCATTTCTTATTTCTTAATGAGCAATCTGTGCTAGGAGGGAGGGGAGGAGTGGTCACTTACACCTTAAAGGGCTGTGCCTGCACTCACACAATGTAGTCTCCAACCCCCGGTGAGTGTCTTGGGCCTGCCATGGGCATGGCAGGGTTTCACATTCAAGAGAGACTTTGCTTTGATGTAGGCCTACTTCAAAGGAGAAATTGGGTATAAGAAGGGGACCCAAAACCAAGAGGAACCTCTGCCTGGAGAAGAGCTGAAAAGGTGAGGAAGAAGTGACTGTGACTGTGCTTTGTGGAGCTTTCCTGCAGTTGCTGCTTCTGCCAGAGTAAGACGGCAAAGACTGGACTTTGTGTGCCTTCCATCTTGAGAAGAACTCTCCAGGGGCTTGATTTAGAGCTTGCCTCTTGTTGTTTGAAGTGTCAGGGACAGCAAAGACTTCTCTCTGTCAGCACCTGGAGTCTCTGGAGAGACTCCTACTCTGCCCTGTGGTGCCCATCCAGTTCCTGGGACCCTGAAAGGAGAAGCTGGCAGCCTAAGAGGAAGAAATTCACCCACAGGACGCTGTGCGGAGAAAAGATCGACGTAACTCCGATCTGCGGCTGGGAAATCGACACGCTGCCGGCTTCGCGGCTGAGAATCAATGCTCACCTGTAACGCGACTGAGGGATCGATGCACAGAGCTGGAGAAATGACGTGCAGCATTGCTGACGGAGGCTGGTGAGATCGCAACCCGCGCTGTGTGGTTTTCGGATCATCATGCGACTGTATTTCCGATGCAAACACCGCTGGGTGTGTAAAAACAATGCAAGGCCTGCCCGGACCTGAGAGTGCTGACCGGATCGACGCATCGCTCTCCTGCAGAGAGAAGAAATGACGCACCCGACCCGACGAAAGGAGAAACGATGGAAGGTCTCGCTTGTGAGTGAAATGGATGCATCGCAAGCCCTTTTTTATGCACACTCGCATGTGCAGGGCTATTTTTGATGCACCCAAGGTACGTTTTCACACTAACAATGTTAATGTTAATGTAATGTACATAACAACTCTTTTTGCTTTTTAATTGATAACTTGACTTGTGTATTGTGGATGTTTGTCATTTTGGTCTTGTTTTGTTTAGATAAATATTCTCTATTTTTCTAAACCTGTGTTGTGTCATTTTATAATGTTTTCATTAAGTTACTGTGTGCATTGGTACAAATTCTTTACACCTAGCACTCTGAAGTTAAGCCTACCGCCCGTGCCAAGTTACCAAGGGAGTAAGCAGGGGTTAGCTGAGGGTGATTTTCTTTTACCCTGACTACAGTGAGGGTCCTTGCTTGGACAGGGGGTAACCTGACTGCTAACCAAAGACCCCATTTCTAACACTTTCTAAATATGATGACCAAGATACATTATTTCGTCTTTTACAATACTGCATCCTTGTTGGAGAAACCTGGTGACCACTGTCAGTTAAATGAATGTTGGCAACCAACTATCAACTAATGACAGCACAGCTTTGTGGTAAGGTCTCACTAATTCCTGCATGGCTGCTGGCTGACTAACCAATCACAGCTTGGCTTCTCCATAAATGAGGATAACAATTGCAAAGCCCTTTTCTATATCAACTTACAGCAAATAAAACGAAATAACCCTTGTCTGCTCAACCCAAAACAGGAAGAAACAAGAAAGTTAGACTAAAACAAATTTCACAAGTAATATAAATAGAGAGCAGTACTCTTTAGGTACTGGTTAACTCAAGTCACACTAAGCAGACCCCCGTCCAGTGGCAATCTACCCTGGCTAGTGCATTTACATGTGTGCATCTTGCAGCAAAAGTCACTAACTTAGATTAGACAATCTCCTGAAAAGGAAAACTTATTAATTCACAACCCCCTACCTGTGTGTATGTGGTGCCTCACAAAACATGCTACCTTCTGCAGACAAGTAAACCTCAACATCTCAATATATTGGATTTTGACAAATCTGATCACCAAACCAATCGTAATAAAACAAAACCGTTATGCCACAAAATCACAAATAAGAATAGTACATCAAGACGACAGTGCTCAAATCACCAATTGAACCCCAAATCAGCATTGCATAGCTAAACACCTCACACAGAGCATAGCAATCCATCTTGAAACCTAAAATTCAGCAACATACCATGGACACCCTAGAAACATTCATAATCAAAAGAATCATTTCACCCTCTTCACACTTAGGGCCTCAGTACAAGTCTGGCAGTCACTAGAACACCAGATTCACGGTGGCTGTCAGGACTGCCACTGCTGTGGTGGTCTGACCCCCACATTATGACTCTGGCGGTCAGACCGCCAGGGTACGGCCGTCTCTGCCGGGATCGGTGGTCCCGATGTGCTGACAGCAGGTCTCATTCAGCCAGGGTGGCGCTGCACACAGAGCCACCCTGCTGACTATGACCTGGTTCTCTGCCAGTTTCACCGCCATGAAAATGCTGGTGGAGAACAGGTGCAGGGGGCCTCAGAGGGGCCACTGCACTGCCCATTCCCATGGCATTATGAGGGTCCCTCTGCCCAGCACCCTCATAATGTGCACTGTATGCTCTGCAAACAGTGCACATTATGAGGATGCTGCTGCCCCCACCGGACGGCAACATTGCCGCCGGCTCGATTACGAGTGGGCAACACTTTCTGGTTGGGCTGACAAGCAGAAACCTTGGTTTCCGCCCATCAGCCCAGCGGTAAAGTTGTAATGGGCTGGCACAGAGGTAGCCAGTAAGTTGGCAACCTCCCTGTCAGAAGTTTGGCAGAGGGTCTTCTCAACCGCCGATCTCGTAATGAGGCCCTTATATTCCAAATAACTCAGGAACAGCACTGAAAGTCAAGTTTCTCTGCAGAATTCCAATTCTGAAAATTCCACAAGGGAAAATCCACTATCCATATGGACTGGTCAAAAGAGGAAAAGAGGGGTCCCCTATAGCAAAAGGGGGTGCTTTTGGGAGGTGCCTTAACACAAAACACTGTACCCAAAATCAAGACATTTCAAAGTAGTCTGCTCTCACATTAACCTGTTCTGTGCCCAGGACGTAATGGTTACGTCCTGAGGCACAGTGCTGCTGTGCCCAGGACGTAACCATTACGTCCTGGTCACAGAGCCCAGAGGGAGCGCTAGCGCTCCCTCTGTGGGGTTCCCCCCAACCCCCCAAATCAGGGATTGAAGGGGAAGCCCTTCCCCTTCCACCCCTGACCCCCCCAACCCCCCCCTGTGACGTCAGCGCGCGAGCGCGCGCTGATTAGTCACAGGGTCTCCCCCATCGTGCTGGAAGCTCTGCTTTCAGCGTGATTGAAAGAGAAATGCTCAGCATTTCTCTATCAATCCCATGGGGGAGGCCCGGAGAGGCTTCAAAGGGAAGGAAATGTATTTCCTTCCCTTTGAAGTCTCTCCCAGGGTTTCAAAAGCCGGATTGCTTGCTATCCGGCTTTTGAAACCCCACTAGACACCAGGGATTTTTTGTTGTTGTTGTTGACATGGACATAAGGGAGCGATCCCTTGGGCAAGGGTCGCTCCCAGGGGGGCATTTTTTTGGGAAGGCCTTTTCTGCCCCCGGGGGGGGCAGAAACCTCTAGGCACCAGGGATCTTTTTTTTTTTTGTTTTTATGTTTTTTTTTTTTTTTTAGGTGGGGAGCGACCCCTTAGGCAAGGGTCGCTCCCCTAGGGGGAAAATGATATTTAGGCCATTTCTGCCCCCCTTGGGGGCAGATCGGCCGATTTTAGGTCAATCTGCCCCCAAGGGGGGCAGAAACCACTAGGCACCAGGGATCTTTTTTTTGCGCTGTCACGCAAGGGGAGCGACTTTGTAGGCAAGGGTCGCTCCCCGGAGGGGGGTGGGGGGCCAAATTTATTTTAGGCCATTTCTGCCCCCCCTGGGGGCAGATCGGCCTATTGTTATTAGGCCAATCTGCCCCCAGGAGGGGCAGAAACCTCTAGGCGGCAGGGCAATTTTTTTTTTGTGTCTGTTTGTTTTTTTAGAGATGGGGAGCGACCCCTTAGGCAACGGTCGATCCCCTGGAGGGGCAAATTGTATTTAAGCCATTTCTGCCCGCTTTTGGGGCAGATCGGCCGATTTTAGGTCAATCTGCCCCCAAGGGGGGAAGAAACCACTAGGCACCAGGGATCTTTTTTTTTTGCGTCGTCACGCAAGGGGAGCGACCTTGTAGGCAAGGGTTGCTCCCCGGGGGGGTGAGGGGGAATTTATTTTAGGCCATTTCTGCCCCCCGGGGGCAGATCGGCCTATTGTCATTAAAAGCTCTAGGCGCCAGGGCAAATAGTTTTTTTGTGTTTTTTTGTTTGTTTGTTTGTTTTTTTAGAGATGGGGAGCGACCCATTAGGCAAGGGTCGCTCCCCTGGGGGGCAAATTGTATTTAGACCATTTCTGCCCCCCTTGGGGCAGATTGGCCGATTGTAGGTCAATCTGCCTCCAAGGGGGCAGAAACCACTAGGCACCAGGGATTTTTTTTTTGTTGGCGCCAATGTCACGCAGGGGGAGCGACCCTGTAGGCAAGGGTCGCTCTCGGGCAGGGGGCGGTTTGGGGGGGTGGGGGTCAAATTTATTTTAGGCCATTTCTGCCCCCCCCTGGGGCCGCCTGAGCTAGAGGCCAAAATCCACAGGTAGGCACAGTTTTCTATGAAAAAATTTGATGTGTCCACATTGTGTTTTGGGCCATTTCCTGTCGCGGGCGCTAGGCCTACCCACACAAGTGAGGTATCATTTTTATCAGAAGACTTGGGGGAACGCTGAGTGGAAGGAAATTTGTGGCTCCTCTCAGATTCCAGAACTTTCTGTCACCGAAATGAGAGGAAAAAGTGTTTTTTGGGCCAAATTTTGATGTTTGCAAAGGATTCTGGGTAACAGAACCTGGTCAGAGCCCCACAAGTCACCCCATCTTGGATTCCCCTGGGTTTCTAGTTTTCAAAAATGCGCTGGTTTGCTAGGTTTCCCCAGGTGCCGGCTGAGCTAGAGGCCAAAATCCACAGGTAGGCACTGTTTTCTATGAAAAAATGTGATGTGTCCACGTTGTGTTTTGGGGCATTTCCTGTTGCGGGCCTACCCACACAAGTGAGGTATCATTTTTATCGGGAGACTTGGGGGAACGCTGGGTGGAAGGAAATTTGTGGCTCCTCTCAGATTCCAGAACTTTCTGTTACCGAAATGTGAGGAAAATGTGTTTTTTTAGCCACATTTTGAGGTTTGCAAAGGATTCTGGGTAACAGAACCTGGTCAGAGCCCCACAAGTCACCCCATCTTGGATTCCCCTAGGTCTCTAGTTTTCAAAACTGCACAGGGATGGTAGGTTTCCCTAGGTGCCGGCTGAGCTAGAGGCTAAAATCTACAGGTAGGCACTTTGCAAAAAACAGTTCTGTTTTCTGTCAAAAAATGGGATGTGTCCATGTTGTGTTTTGGGGCATTTCCTGTCATGGGCGCTAGGCCTACCCACACAAGTGAGGTATCATTTTTATCGGGAGACTTGGAAGAACGCTGGGTGGAAGGAAATTTGTGGCTCCTCTCAGATTCCAGAACTTTCTGTCACCGAAATGTGAGGAAAATTTGTTTTTTTAGCCACATTTTGAGGTTTGCAAAGGATTCTGGGTAACAGAACCTGGTCAGAGCCCCACAAGTCACCCCATCTTGGATTCCCCTAGGTCTCTAATTTTCAAAAATGCACAGGTTTGGTAGGTTTCCCTAGGTGCCGGCTGAGCAAAAGGCCAAAATCTACAGGTAGGCACCTTGCAAAAAACAGCTCTGTTTTCTGTCAAAAAATGGGATGTGTCCACGTTGTGTTTTGGGGCATTTCCTGTCGCGGGCGCTAGGCCTACCCACACAAGTGAGGTATCATTTTTATCGGGAGACTTGGGGGAACACTGGGTGGAGGAAATTTGTGCCTCCTCTCAGATTCCAGAACTTTCTGTCACCAAATTTGAGGAAAACTTGTTTTTTTAGTCACATTTTGAGGTTTGCAAAGGATTCTGGGTGACAGAACCTGGTCAGAGCCCCACAAGTCACCCCATTTTGGATTCCCCTAGGTCTCTAGTTTTAAAAAATGCACAGGTTTGGTAGGTTTCCCTAGGTGCCGGCTGAGCTAGAGGCCAAAATCTACAGGCAGGCACTTTGCAAAAAACAGCTCTGTTTTCTGTCAATAAATGGGATGTGTCCACGTTGTGTTTTGGGGCATTTCCTGTCGCGGGCGCTAGGCCTACCCACACAAGTGAGGTATCATTTTTATCGGGAGACTTGGAGGAACATAGAATAGCAAAACAAGTGTTATTGCCCCTTTTCTTTCTCTACATTTTTTCCTTCCAAATATAAGAGAGTGTGTAAAAAAGACGTCTATTTGAGAAATGCCCTGCAATTCACATGCTAGTATGGGCACCCCGGAATTCAGAGATGTGCAAATAACCACTGCTCCTCAAAACCTTATCTTGAGCCCATTTTGGAAATGCAAAGGTTTTCTTGATACCTATTTTTCACTCTTCATATTTCAGCAAATGAATTGCTGTATACCCAGTATAGAATGAAAACCAACTGGAGGTTGCAGCTCATTTATTGGCTCTGGGTACCTAGGGTTCTTGATGAACCTACAAGCCCTGTATATCCCCGCAACCAGAAGAGTCCAGCAGACGTAACGGTATATTGCTTTAAAAAATCTGACATCGCAGGAAAAAGTTACAGAGTAAAACATAAAGAAAAATAGCTGTTGTTTTCAGCTCAATTTCAATATTTTTTTATTTCAGCTGTTATTTTCTGTAGGAAAACCTTGTAGGATCTACACAAATGACCCCTTGCTGAATTCAGAATTTTGTCTATTTTTCAGAAATGTTTAGCTTTCCGGGATCCAGCATTGGTTTCACACCCATTCCTGTCACTAACTGGAAGGAGGCTGAAAGCACCAAAAATAGTAAAAATGGGGTATGTCTCAGTAAAATGCCAAATTTGTGTTGAAAAATGTGGTTTTCTGATTCAAGTCTGCCCGTTCCTGAAAGGTGGGAAGATGGTGATTTCAGCACCAGAAACCCTTTTTGGTGCCATTTTCAGGGAAAAAACCACAAGCCTTCTTCAGCAGCCCTTTCTTCTGAAAAAAACGAAATTTTCACTGTATTTTGGCTAATTTCTTGGTCTCCTCCAGGGGAAACTACAAACTCTGGGTACCATTAGAATCCCTAGGATGTTGGAAAAAAAGGACGCACATTTGGCGTGGATAGCTTATGTGGACAAACATTTATGAAGGTCTAAGCGCGAACCACCCCAAATAGCCAAAAAAGGACTCAGCACTGAGTAGCCCAGCAGCTAAGAGGTTAACCTTTTGCTGGTTTTATAATATTATATTTATGTTTTATTTACTTGTGATATGCTATTAATATATATATGCTAATTTTAATTTTAAACTTACTGTTGATAATATTAATGTGAATATTAAGAATTGTTTAAAGATTTTTTATTTTTAAGATGTATGTATCTATTTAGTTAGTTCACTGTATTAATTACAAAATATCTTTTACATTACCTTTCATTTTTAAATTAGGTAATATGTAAGTTTTGGCTATGTATCTGTTAGTTCTTTTTTAATTAAAATCTTTGTTGATACATTTAATTTAATGTACATTTAAGATCATATTTTTTTAATTGTTAAAGCACATATATATATATATATATATATATATATATATATATATATATATATATATATATATATGGCCAAAGTATGTAAACTCGATATTTTGTAGACAATATTTTTGTGTCACAATATTGTTGGTTAGAATATTTGGTCATTTAGCCGATGACGGGAGCCACAGCAGGTACAGGTGGATGACAATTCTGGAGCCAGGCACAGGCTCTGAGGTGGAAGCAGGAACACTGTTGTCTCTAAGAGGAGCTACACTCTTGCAGTGTGAAAAGTGGATCAAAGTTGTCAAACGACAACATTTGGCAGCTGTGTTGACAATGAGCAGGGTCTGATACTGTCTGTGCCAGGGAGGCTCTTAGTATAATCTTCTTCTGTTACACATGAGGACCCATTCCCCCAGCTGAAGAGAATGGCAAGCCTCAGTCAGACACTGAGGTAAGGTTGCTGGAAACGCTAAAGATAAAAACACTGCATAAACTGCAAAACTTGGCAGTAGAAACAGGGGCATTTGAGGGAAGCATGGTAGGTCGGCCCATAATTATTTTGTATGGGCTCAATTTTTTCTTCTGAGAAGGGATCACTCTCAAAGAGAATAATGCTTATTGCATGGCATAAGGCTATTTTAACTGTGTTTCTGAGCATATCTTCGCTACATTCACTTCGTAAGTGTGCCACGGTTGTTTTGTAACTTGCTACAGACTCTGGCTCATTGGCACTATAAAAATGCTGGACTAATATTCGGGCCTTCCAAAGGGCCTCATTACGAGTTTGGCGGTCTGACCACCAGACCTCCATGGTGGCAGCCTCAAAAAGGCTGCCATGTTGGCGGTTATACAGACTGCCGTATCACGAGTTACACAGGCAGGACCACAAACACCTAGCCAAAAAAACAACATTGCCGGGACTCTGGAAGAGGGGGAAGAGGCGGCTCCACTACCAGTGACGCCAGCCCATCAAACAACCACCAAACCTATTACGACTCACAAATCACCATATCGGTTCTTCCATGGCGGACAACAAATGGAGGTGCGAACCGCGGCGGTCTGCGGTCACCTCAGTATAACATAACACAACACCACATTGGATGGTTTCAAAATCCACATAGCTGACACACATCCACACACCTGATACACCTGACTCACCTACAAACTGGATCTAAAACACACCCTTTCACATACCACATCCTTTGCATTGACAATGTTACACATAGAAGCCTGAGCCAAAAGGCAGAGACACACAGTACTTTAAATAAGGCCCTCCTCCACAATTCACATAGCACTCATCCCACACCCGCACAACACACCCATCCCACATAATAGTAGCACTACACATCACACACCAACCATCACCCCCTCACAACACACCACCCACACCTCTTCAACTATTTGTTTTAACTTTTCCTTGTGGCCGACCACCACCATGTCATCACAGAAACATCCCTGTTTCACTGACGATGAGTTAAGGGTCATGGTGGACGAAAATATCAGAGTAGAGCCACACTTATTTGGAACTGAACTCCAGCAAACCTCTATTGCTTGGAAAATGGTAATGTGGCAAAGAATAGTCGACAGTATGAATTCTGTAGCAAGATATCCACACACAAGGGAGGATATCAGGAAGAAGTGGAATGACCTCAGGGGGAAGGTGCATTCCATGGCCGCCAGGCATCAGCTGGCGGTTATCAAGACTGACGGTGGTCCCCCACCTCCACCCCAAATGTTCACATCATGGGAGGATAAGGTCTTGGACATCCTGCATCCTGAGGGCTTGACAGGAATACCCGGGGGAGTTGGGTATGTCACAACAACAAAAATGGCTCCATAATGTACTGGTATGCATGATCACCTTTTGCCACCTTAACAGCAAAACCATTCACCCCCCTTGTGTCCAACTGTCCGGATACCCCTGTCTGGCATCTCACATGTGAACGTAACTCACCTGTGGTCGCAGTATCTGTGTATGGCTTGTGTAGTACAGGGACTGACAGCACTACAACTCCCAGCAGGCACTGTTCCACCATTAAGAAAACCAGAACAGTGTATCATATTGAAAATAGCCTTGCGTGTAAACTGAACAATGGAGTAAACCCACCTGAATGCTCCACAATTGTACAGTCTGTGGCAATGACAGCAATGCTATGGACATCTGCTAGTACAATACCACTAACAAACAGCGACAACTGTGCTCTCTTCTAAACTGTCCCTTCTACCTCCCATTAACTATTAAACAATACTCACCTAGAGGGATCTCACATTTATGCAGTGTGCTGTACTTGATGTAACCTGACAATTATGGCTCGCTAGAATGGTTACTCCTAATCTGGTGGCCAGGCCAGTGTCCACATGACATTGTGCAGCTGTATGTTGACTCAATAATGAAGTAATGCTAACTAGGGGGTACCATTAAACAAATAAAGCTACACAGCTGCCAAGTTTTGAGTCAATGAACAGACATCCAACTGCCAAGAAACTCTGATATCCTGTAGCAAGGTGACTTAAATAGGAATTGTCTGCACCCCACATATCATGACTCCAGTATTGAAAGCAGGTGTCACTGTCATATGAGGGGATCAAGCAACGCCAATCTGTTAAATGGCCCAAAACATATCTATCTCTCAAATTTCGTACCTTCTTACATGACAATCTGTGTCTCCCACTTTCACATCTTCAACAGGTCTACTTGCCACTGGAACCATCGAGAGTACACCTGAGACAGCTACTTCCCCCCTGTATGAAGCTCTCAGTAAGAGGGCACTCCTGGATGTGTGGAGAATGAGGATGGCCCTTGCCCGTCTGGGCTACCTCATCAGACCACAACTGTCAGACTCACCCTGCCCACATTGACTCCTCTCAGCCCTGTTGCATCTACATCCCAGGCAACCAGTCACCCCAAATCCTGTGTCCCAAGGACAGTTACAATTATCATGTGCCCCACAGTACGGGTACTAGAGTCACAACTTGAAAACCCTGAAGGATCTGCCACTAGTGGCAGTGGGCAAACTGTGCCAAGGGCACAGGCACATGGGGGTAGGGTGAGATGGTGAGATGGTGTGGGCCAGCAGCTTGAGGCTGCTAGGGATACTTCTGGCCAGGACACCATCTCCCAAGTCTTGTGAGCCTATCAACAATCCCAAGACGTGATGGGCCAGGTACTTGCCATGATGTGGGAGATCAAGCAGCTGCAGAGGGACAACCACCTGGAAGTCATGCAACAGTGGGAGGCTCTCAATGCCAACATGGTCTCCCTACCAGGGGTGCTGAGAGACATCAACACCACCCTTAGCAGTGTATGTCCACAACACCAGACCCCTTCCATTGGCCAAGTATCACAAGCCCCTTCAACATCTGTGGCAGCCAGTGGAATGGAGGCTCTGACAGGGGAAGGATATGCCTCAGACACTGCTGCCTGTGTAGCTGAAGAACCCACCCCTACAAGCGTGGACATCCACCCAAACTACCAGGAGCTGCGGATGCCAAGACTACAACCACTGCCAGGAAGTGAAACGCAAATGACTGGCTCCCTTTTTTGCCACAGATGAACCCTGTTGATTCTTCTACAACCACTGTCCAATTTACAGGGATAGTAGGACACTTGACTTGGGACTTCAAATGTTGTGGCTGCTTCACTAATGAGAATATCCACTATGACTGAAACCTTCACTGTTTTAACCTTATTTTTTTTGCTCATAATCATCCTAATGTCATGTGCACATGTAAAAAAAGACAGATAAGACACAAACTATGTTTGAGAGTCATTTGTAAGCTATGTTGAACAGTCAGCTTTTATATATTTTGCATGCACATGAATGACTCACATGAAGGAAATGCGAGAAGGGACATGTTACAGGTACTGTCATGCCTGGGTTCAATACAAACACAATGACACAAGTGGAGAATCATCAATCCCCATTTATTGCACCATGCAGCACACGGGCTGACCACATAAGTCTTTACACCTTTTTGTATCTGCATAGTTGACAGGAACTAACATTCCGTAGACCATTAAAGTAAGACACATGGCGGACTTTGTCCATCCGAATAGGCAAACAGATTGGTGGAAATTGTCATCAGCTAAACCCTTATCAAATACCAATACCATGCCTACCAAATGAACATTCCCATAATACAGACAGAGGTCAGTACAACTGTCCTTAGTCAGGGAACCTTCCACTTATCATGTTCAGGTATCTTTAGGCATGCTACTCACCCATGCCAGTCTTGATACACATACACAGTGGTCTGCAATGACGTTACACAGTGACAGCTACATAGAAGCTAAATAGTATCATTACCAAAACAATGAGAAGGTTGAGTGAATGGATTGCACAGGAAGACATTTTTCAAAGACATATGATCGCACACATTACACCATTGGGCCCAGATAACATGGCAAACGGGTCTATTGTGTAGAACACAACACTGCCATCCTACTGTCCTGACAGCCTGGGCATGGGACTCATACACCACCAAAATTGTGTCACAGTACCTGGATAAATCCATGTCCACTTCACATGTCAGACCAGCTAAACCACCTGCCAGTGGCACAATTCAGAAATGTCCACATTAGGATGGAATTGCGAAGAGATCTGGAAGGAAATAATGGTGAACAAGGAGCTTAGGCAGGCAAAGGCAAACTTGACCTAGAAATACATGTTTCACATACAATTGTTACTTAGAATGTGTATTTTGACTGCCCCGAACAAAGAGATAATCACAAGAGTCACAAATCCATGTCCTAATTTTCCTGAAAATCTGAACTGTATACTGATAAGCCAAAAATAACTTGTCTGGTGGTCACACAAAGAGCCTTCTCAAACAGTCCTGACCCCCACACTGCCCCACTGAGTCAGTCACATTTCATACCATCACATATTACACTCAGGTGAAGTACTGATTGATGAGACCTTCCTGCATGTCTCCACTTTCAGCCTCATCATTGTCATCTTCACTTGGCATTTCTGCATTATCACCCGTAGGAACTGCTGGCTCCCCTCATCTGGGATCTGTTGTCTCAGGGAGAGGTTGTGGAGCATGCAGCAGGCCACAATGATCTGACACACTTTGGCAGGGGGCGTAGAGGAGGGCTCCACCAGACTTATCAATGCCATGGAATGTTTCCTTCAGGAGCCCAAAAGTCCGCTCCATGACACGCTGTTTCCTTCCATGGGCCTCGTTGAAGCAGACTTTCCCTGGAGTGGTTAGGTACTTCACTGGTGTCAACAACAATTGTCAGTTTGGGTAGCCAGAGTCCCCTGTAAGTGATCGTTACAAGTGTGCAACCATTAGTCTAGGGTATCATTACATATGGCAGCAGACATAGCATACTAACACAAATTACATTGTGACGTACCAAACAGCCAGGCCCTCTCTGGGTACGGTCTTCTCATCAGCTGTGGGATAGCACTTTTCCACATAATGAAGGCATCATGGACTGAGCCTGGGGACCGTGCACATACTTTGGAAATGTAGAGGTCTGCCAAACACACTACATGGACATTCATGGAGTGGAAGTTCTTCCTGTTGCGATAGACCTGTCCGTTGCCATGTGGGGGAACAGACAGTACAGCCTTCAAGACCAGACTGAACATAAACTGGGACATCTCTGCAGTGAGGGCCCCTGTATTTTGGGAGGAGCCTGTGGCCAGGAAGTGCAGCACTGACGTGACTTGTACAGTGGGTGGTATGTCTTTAGGGTGAATGGCAGGCATCAGATCTGGCTCCATCTGACAACAGATATCCATGATTGCCTACCTATCCAGGCAGTAGATCTGAATCACATGTCGATCTACTATGATCAGCAGGTCTGCTAGTGGATGGTACACTGGAGGTTGTCTGACCACTCTCATTCTAGGTAACTATGTAATAGAAAACAAGGAGTTGTGTTGTTTACTCATTGTGTCCAATATAAGTGTCAATACATATGTCACATATAATGATATAACATGCCATATGATACAGTTGAAACATAGTACACAGCACACACCAATGGTAATAATTGCATAGCAGTGATATGCCATCCCCTTGCCTCAATTTAGAGATGGAAATGTAAATAGATGCCTCATTGAGTCTCTGTGATACTGACATCTAACTATGCATTTCATTAAGAAGCCACAAAACCTATCTTGCCTATTACCAAGAGGGTACTGAATGTGCCACCAAAGATTCCTGATTTTTAGCTAGACAACATAACACCATGTCCCTTCATTCTGGAAAATCATACATGTTTGGTCAATGCCAGCACTGGAAATAATGTGGTAGATATGTTTCTCAACTTGCAATCATGCAATGTCCTACAGGTGACAGGGCCCCTGCTTTCTCACCAGAAGAGCTAGAGAAGCTTATTGAGTAGGTCCTACAGCTGTATGGACAGCTCTGTCGTGCACCAGAGGAGCAGACAAGAGCACTATGTGCACATATGTTTATGTAGCTCTGCTAAGCTTTGATTTGTTTAGCCTAGGCTTATGGGCAATCTGTGTGAGTGTGTCCTTAAAGCCCGGTAGATACTATCAGTGTGCTTGAATTATTGAGTTCCTGGCCATGTCCCAATGTGAAGTGACAGGGGTAGAGTTATGAGACATTGTGGATAGTGTGCAATGAGTATTCCCTAACCAACTTTGTGACTGTTGCAAATGGGTAGCTGAGGAGTAATGACAGCCATCACCAAGTAAATCCCATCATCAGATATGCTTTATGTGTGGACATATGTGCTAAAATGACAGCAGGAGGTGTTGATGCATGTTGGTTGCCGGTTCCTCATCATACTTGTGGCCTCACTGTTCTGCACATACATCTGTGGCCTCATCTGGCATTGTTGTGGTGTTGTACTGAAGCCAATTGATGACACCCTATGGTCCTAAACTCTGCACTATGACAGCCACTGCCAATTGGCTATGGGATACATGAAGTATTCTGATGCATCTAACCTCTTGGGACATGGTAGTTTGTGTTTATTTGTGTGCTCGGCCTGCAGAGAAAGTTGGCTTTCAAATGCGACTTTCTAGAAATGTTGCCATCTCGACAGCTATTGTATGGCTTCAGCACTGCAAGTGTGAGCCTGTAGCCACACCGTTTCCATATACAGTACAGCTTGCGATGGTTAAATATCATGCCTCACTACTGAGGTTCCTCAACTTCAGCCTATGCCTAGTGTCTGTGTTTGACTTGTTGAACTGACTTGTCATTAACTCTGCCTCTTTTTGTGTGGTACTTGTGAACATGATCTTCTTTCTTGCCTATGGCATCGATGCAGATCAACACCCATCAGAAAAAAGGGATTTGGTGTGCCATCACCAAGAAGTTGCTGACCCCGGGGGTCCACAGGATGCGGAGCTTCCACTGTCGGAAGAGGTGGGAGGACCTGAGATGCTGGGCCCGGAAGACAGCAGAGTCCCAGCTTGGGATGTCCTCTCAGCAAGGACAGGGTGCCTGTCGGACCAAGACCCCCCAATGGCCCGCATTTTGGCGGTGGCATACCCTAAGTTGGATGGGTGTTTGAGGGCAGCACCGCAGATACAAGGGGGTAAGTATATACCAAAGACACGTTTGCCCCTTTAACAGGTGATTGAGTGAGGGACAGGATGTTAGCTCTGACAATGTGGTAAGTGTAATGAGTCACAGATCTTCTGTGATCACATTGATGTACACAAGTCATGTTTTCGCAACAGGTGTGCATATTCATTTTGTCTTGTGGCATGGTACTCAACTATGGGGGCCCCTCAGTCCGCCAGCACAGAAAGGAGCACATATGGCAGTGTTTTTGGGTTCCAGTGATCTGCTTTTACTACCCTGGTGGGTGTTAGTTCCCACCAACAGATCACTCCTCCCTAATGCCATGGTAGAAAGGAAGGTTGGCTCTTATCCTCTGTCCTCTGCCATGTATCAGGGGGTATGTCTATGTGTGAATTGAAGTCAGGTAGAGGTAAGTAATCTCCAGTGTCTAATGGTTTCTGATGTGCCACAGCGTTATGTGATGCAGTGGTGTCCATCAGACATGTCAAATGACATACGTAGCTAACATCTTCACACCTGTTACAAGGTACTACCCCTGAGTAAGCGAGGAATGTAATATAATGTGATGTTCCATCAGAGTTGACAACATGCATGTTGGTTATCAGTGTGCATATGCTACATTTCCACAGGGACACATATGTTGGTATCAGATGTAGGAATGTGATTGCCACACTGATGTCCTGATAGCAGACACTTGACACATAGCTTGTCCATGGTATACTTTTTTTTAAATATATCTTTTATTGCGTTTATTAAAGGGTTACAACATGTATCAAATGAAATTACTATAGTAGTCCCCAACGAAGTTCACAAACTCCCCTCCCCTCGTGGTGCACTTAGTTCGGCAATGAAAGATCTTATTACGACAATTCTCTGTAGCCAAGTGGTGTTTCGCAGTTCCATAGCATTTTATGTGGTGGTCGTGTTTATCTGCTCGGATTCGGAGTCTGTAGCAGAAGTGTCATCCTCTGAGGTGGGGGCATCCATGGTCCTTAGGTTCTCCAGCATCAAGTCCCATTGTGTGGCATTGTCTCTGGGTCTTAGTCTCTGTAGTGCTTCCTTCAATAGCACCATTCCCTCGGATTCTGCCCATTTCTCCATTGCACCCTGCCATCTATTCACTTGGGGACACCCTGGGTCTTTCCAGTGCAAGGTTATCTCTCTCCTAGCTAGAATCAGCGCCAGATCAGTGAATCTGTTGGATATTTTATGAGCCGAAGGGCGAGGAAAGTCCCCCAAGATTACCACCACAGGGGTTGGGGAAAGTGACCTTTCTGTGCTGGAGGATATTTTCCGGATTCCAGTCCAGTACGAACTGAGTTGTGTGCAACTCCACAACATATGCATTAGATCTGCTGCTAGTTCAGCGCATTGGGGGCAACTAGAGTTGTTCGCGCTGTAGATTTTTGTTATCATTTGCAGAGTTAAGTAGGCTCTGTGATAGATATATAAGTTTATCAGTTTGAACCTTGCGTTTCTAGACACTGGGTAAATATGGGAGGTGATTCTAGCCCATTGAGTTTCGTCTATTATGGTGTCTAGATCTGCCTGCCATTTGGATTTGAGTTTATTCAGTGGTAAACATGTGCTGTTCTGTAGGGATTTGTATATTCCCGAGATCACCCCCTTCTGGTCTCCTATTGAGCAGAGGAGGCTACAGCCCCCATGGGTAGGCGGCTCGCATACGCCTGTGCCCCATAATATTTTAATAGTTCTGGTTATTACGTTGTGGGTGAGGAACAATCCGGATGGGAGGGCGAACCGATCTTGTAATTCTACATAAGAGCAGAGTTTTCCGTTGCTAAATAAGTCTCCCAGTTTTGTGATGTTATGTGTTACTAATTTGTTGGTGTGCAAAGAAATGTGGTCCCCTGAAATGTGTTTCAATGATGTTAGGTGAACTTCAGGCGCATATGGGGCCTTTGTGCAGGTGTGTTTTATGAATTGTTCCCAGCAGTGTCTTGTCGCTTCCCACTCTAAAGGAAGTTGTTGTTTCGGTTTTTTGGGGTTCAGTAAAATACTTAGGATTTTTTCAAGCGGGCAGTTCAGAGAGATCTGCAATTCCTTTGCAACTGGGGGTTCATTAATAAATTTTGCCAGCCATTGTAGTTGCCCCGCCCAATAGTAGATCTCTAGGTCTGGGGCAGCTAGGCCTCCTTCTGTGGTGGGCCTCTAGAGGGTGTGGAGTGCGATTCTATGCCTACTCGGTCCCCAAATAAAACTCGCAGTCATGGATTCTATGTTTCTGAACACTGCTTTAGGGATTATGAGTGGGATAGTGGAGAAGTAATATAGTAGCCTAGGTAGCACTATCATTTAGAGTAAGGCAACTCTCCCAAAGACCGTTAGGGGTAGGGTGTTCCAGAAGTGCATACTAGCCCTGATTCCCCTAATTGCTCAGTGTATATTCCCCTCCAGCAAGTCTTCCACCTTGTGGTATATGTTGACCCCTAAACACTTAAATGTATTCGGGGCCCAGGGCAGGCCTTTAGTGTCTGTGGGCTCCGAGGTGCCTTTGATCAGTGGGAAAATGGAGGATTTTCTCCAGTTGATTCAGAGTCCGGAGGCTATTCCGTAATTCTCCAACATATCCATTGCCCCTGGTAGATCTGCTTCTAGGTTTTTGAGGAAGAGTAGCATGTCATCTGCAGAAAGGGCGATATAGTGTGTCCAGCTGTTGATTGGGATACCCTCAAAGCACTTCCTGGATCTAGCTGTTTGAGCAAGAGGCTCTACCGCTATAGCAAAGAGAAGGGGAGATTAGGAGCAGCCCTGTCTGGTTCCTCTACCTACTGGGAAAGGGTCAGAAATAGTGCTGCCTGTGCGCACTCTCGCTGTGGGGTTGGTGTATAGTAGTTTTGTCCAACGAGTGAATCCATCTCCTAATCCCCAAGCTTTAACATGACCTGTTCTAGGTAGTCCCACCTCAGGCTGTCAAAGGCTTTTTCTATGTCTACTGAGATATTCGCTGCTTGAGGCATTGTTAGGGGCATGGAGTGGAGCACTGAGACCAGGCGTCTAATATTGTGTGCCGTGCTGCGCTGCAGGATAAATCCCGACTGGTCTTGGTGAATCAATGAGGTCATGAGAGGCAAGAGTCTGTTGGCTAAAACCCGGCTTAATATTTTGTAATCCATGTTTAGCATGGATAGTGGGCGGTAGGAGCGGACATCTTTGGGTGATTTATCAGGCTTCAGTAGGGGGATCATTATGGCTTCGTTGGTTGACTGAGGTAGACTATTGTTATGCCATGCTTCTGCGTACATTGTGGTGAGTTTTGGAGCTAATAGGTCCTGGTACAGGAGATAGAACTCCATTGGAAGACCGTCTGCTCCCAGGACTTTACCCCTTGCCATGCCCTGGATTGCTATTTTGATTTCAGCGATTGATATGGATGCAGCTCGGGTCATGCTTTCCTCGGCGCCCAATTAAGGGAGGGTGAGAGTTTCCAACTCTCGGATCTGGGTATTAATGATTGTTTAAGTGGGGGGTGCATATAAAGTAGAGTAGTATTAACAAAAACAGGCATTTATCTCCCTTTGACCATGTACACTATCACCTGGGTTCTTCTCAATTTCGACTATGGTAGTTTGTTGTTTAGGGGACCTAGCTAGCCAAGCCAGCAGGGCACCTGCCTTGTCCCCTTCAGCATGCTGTTTGCTTAAATACTGCTTATAATTGAAGCTAGATAATCTAGTGTTTGCCTCGGTTATCTTGGTTCTAGTTTCGTTCAGTAGGGGGTCAGCTCAGGGTCTGTAGGGTGCCTACGCTCAATGTCTCTAAGAGAGTCCTCAAGACTTTCTAGTTCAGTTTCAATTGATTTTCGAACTCCATAACTCTCACCAATATAGTTGCCACTGGTTACTATTTTGAAAGTTTCCCATTCGAGGGATCTAGAGGATGCTGTTCCTGTGTTTTGTGTAAAATATTCATCAATGGTTTTGTGTAGGAGGTGTTTGAATGCTTCGTCTTCAAGCGCTTCCGCCCTAAGGCGCCAAGTAGGAATCGAGGGTCTCTCCCTACTCCAAGCCAGCAAAACTAACAGGGGGTTATGATCTGATATGGTGCGGCCAAGGTATTCGGCTGCTACTACATCGTTTTGTATTTCAGGGGATATTAGAAAGGTGTCTAGTCTGACGTGTAAATCATGCACTACCGAATAGTATGAATAGTCTCTGCAATGTGGGTTAAGTTGTCTCCAGCAGTCTCTTAGTTGACAGTGTTGTTTCCATTCTGTAAATGGTTTGGCGGTTTTTAGGACTGGAGATTGCAATAGGGGTGGGAGTGACCTATCCATGTTGATATCAGCTATACAATTAAAATCCCCACCAATTATTTTCGGGCCTGTAAGGGTAGGGCCTATTTCGCGCAATAACCTGTCCAGAAATTTCCCTTGATCTAGGTTCGGTGCATACAAGCCGCTAATGGTTACTTCCCTCCCGTCCAGTCTTCCAGTGACCACAACATACCTCCCCTCCTTGTCTATGGCTGTGTGCAGTGCCTGGAAAGGTACTCCAGGACGGACCCACAGTAGTACTCCCCTTACGAACGCTGAATAATTAGTGGCAAATGTTTGGCCTCTCCATCTTTTCTTAAGAGCTGCAACCTTCAGCTACTTCCTGTAGTAGGGCTATGTTTATCCCCCTGCATTTGAGGTAGTTATATACTTTATGCCATTTAGACATATTATTTAGACCTCTGACGTTCTAGGTTATTATTTTATATTTTGAGGCCATAATCTGTTTTTTTTTAATTGTTGATCGCTGGTATTGGAGAACCAATGATGAATTCTGACATTGTGTTTAACTGCTGAGGATCCAGGTCGGGAATTGTCTACTACATTAAGGACAAGTGCACCGATTACCCCTATAACTATATAAACAAACACAATTCCCAACTCCCACTCCCCAGGACCGGTAACCAGAACTCTCCCCGTACAAACCATTAACGTTCCTAATTTAAAGTGCTATAGGTGGGTGGCGTGCCAGAAACCGCGAGCCTACGCTCCGAGCTGCTCCCGGGGCCCAGCGATATTATATCTAAGTCCCATGAAGATCTGCTTATGATGCGACATTGTCAGCTGATTCAGAGAGATCTTCACTTGCTATACTTTTGGAGTCAGTTATGTTCGTATTAGTACTCACGATCAGTTCGGCCTTCGCAGGAAGGGGTCAGATAATTTCTTCCACAGTTCTTGGAGTTACTTTAGGCAGACTGGTGATGGCGTCCCGCGAAGATGTCGAGGAGCCTCTGCAGCTTGAGTCGGGGTCCGAGACACTGCCAGAGGTCCTGGACAGAGGACAAATCCCCCCGCTCAGTGCTGCGGCTGTGTCCACAGCATCCCGCATCTCCTGAGGGATTGGTGCCTTGGGGGGGCCGCTTCCGTGACCCGTTTGGTAGATCTGCTGCGTTTCTTGCCATGCTTGAGGGGGGTTCTGTGGGGGTGGGGTTAATTTAGTTATGTTCAGGGATTCCAGCCATTCCCCCACCAGTTGAGGCGACAAGAAGAAGTGTGTTTTGCCATTATATTTCACTCTGAGCTTGGGGGGGGAAGAGCATTGTATACTTTATATCGTTGTTGCGCAATGTGCGCTTAGATTCGTTAAAAGAGGCCGTTTGTGTTTCTTTGGTGAAATCTGGAAAAATCATGACCCGCTGGTTGTTGCACATAATTTCACCTAGTTGACGTGATTGCTCTAGTATATTATCTCTATCTTTATAGTGCAACAACTTCGCTACAATTGGTTGGGGTCTGGTTCCTAGAGGTGGTAATCTGCTGGGTACCCTATGGGCTCTTTCTATCGCGAAAAAAAGCCGAGAGACCCTCCGTGGATACTGTTTTCCTGAGCCAGTGTTCCAGGAAGGATTCCATGCTGTCTGCTGAGGTTTCTGTTCCCTCTGGTACCCCAACCAGTCTGAGGTTACTCCTACGGGCGTGGTTTTCAGCATCCTCCGCTCTGGTTTTTTAGGGCTTTAATTTGTGTTGTGAGTTTCGCAAGCTCTGTGGATGCAGATTTCTGCGTTAAAGTCACTGTTGCGAGAGATTTTTCATTCGTTCCCACTCTCTCCTTTAGTTTACGATGGTCATCCCGCAGTAATGAAAGGTCCATTGATAGGTTGTCAATTTTCTGTTTGAGTGCTTCGCGGGATTCCCTAATAGCCTGGAGGACCGTGTACAGCGTTGTCTCCTGTTGTGTCAAACTATCCTGGGAGGCTGATTTTGTGGGTTGATTAGGGGATTTTGTAATTGTGGTCTCATCTTGATTCTGTTCTTCTTGTTTTTTAGGTTTCCCCATGTTTAGAACAGTCATTTGTTTGGGTGAAGAGATGATTCGTCCGATAAGTTGGGGGTCCCCCAGTCCTGTGATTTCCACGCGGAGAGTCCTCTTGTTGCCCTCAGGGTTCTCCACTCATCTCCAGGGAGTGGATGTGGGGGGGGGTGGCAGGAATCTCCTGCTTCCTGAGTTTCTGTTTTATTATTTCTCTTTTTTTATTATTTTGTTTTTATTTTACCCCTTTTTCTTCTTTTTTTTCTTTTTGTCTTTTCCCCCCTTTTCTTTTTTAGTTTTTTTTTTCCCCTATCCCCTTTCACCTTTGTTTCTGGGGCCGTTGGCAGTCCAATCGGGCGGGGGGAGGTCAGGGTCTGAAGCGTTCTTATTTTCTTGCCCTGCTCAGGGCAAATGTTCTGTGGAGAGTCCGCTTCCTTTTCACCGCCGCGGACTTCCCCAATCCGGGTGTTTCTCTTCTGGGTAGCGTGCTCGGTCAGGAGCTTGAAGGCGGCTCACTCGCATTCCCTCCAGTATCCGCCTTGCCGCCGGGCGCTCCCCAAGCCGTCCACCGCTCCTCAGGGACCCCCGGGAGAACAGCCGCGAGCCCCCGGCTGCGACCGGGCGGGTGTTTCTGGCCTCCCCCGCCTACTCGTGTTTTCACTCACCGGCTCTCCTCGGGTCTGGCAGGGGGTCCGCTTATGCCTGGGGGCTTCCCTGGCCGGTGGGGGCCGAATGATCGCTGTTGCGGGGCGCCCCATAGCCTGCTCCCCCCCGCCTCAGTTGGTACTGTGCTTGAGCGCGGCCGCCATTTTACTTCACGGCTGCCGCAGGTGAAGCATGCTGTTTTCTCCTGGTTCCCTGGGTAGAATTTTGTCGGCAATGGTACCTTTTCATACCTGCCATTTTCCGATCTCGGTTTTGCGGAACGGCGTCATCTCTGGGTTCTTTTCATAGCTTTAACACTGGCCGGGCCCCGTTTGCCGTCCCAGAGCTTTGCGCTAAGCGTGCAGCTTCAACAGCTGCAGGCCACGCCCCTTGTCCATGGTATACTTGTGCAGATATAATGCATTGGCTATGATTGTCCACTCACAGCAATGGCCCAGACAGTTCTGTGCCAACATCATGTGTAATTTTTAAGACAAATTTCTTGCCTCACTGTTGGATATTATTATGTGTACTTGCTGTAGCTATGTAGATATGACAAATGAGGCTAGGATGTTTTGGAAACTTCCTGATTGATAAGAAACATATGTGGTGCAGTTGTGGTAGTTCTTAAACACCTGTGTGTAGGTTGGTAAGTGTGACCTGACTGTTGGCTTGCATCGTGGTTGCTGTACCAGTATGTTTGCATCACTTATGCTTTTCCTCTGGGAATCCACCACAGACAGATTCCAGGCTTGCCATGTCTGATATGTGGGTACTGATGTTGCTTCTCATACTGTGACAGAATGGTTTACTCTTGTTGGTGTTAGCAAGGTCAGTTTCCCTCCTTCTTGTACGCCATAGTAGTCTATTTGATACAATCACATTATAGTAAACTGCCAATTGTGTGTGAGCTTACTTAGTCCTTACAAGACCATTATTGTTTGGCTTGTTTGGAGACATCTTTCATACATTGCTTGGACCTGAGTCCATTGTCACTCCTTGCTACATCACAACTGGTGTATGTAGGTGTGACATGTATACTACCTCCATGACCTACATTTGGCAGATGTGATATGTTGATATGTCGTATGATGGTATGTGCCCATTGTGATTTGGTTGAATCTGTGTCTCTTGATGTAGGAATGGTTTGTGTGAACCAGGCTTGCCTGCCTTTACTTGTCAACATATGTTATTGTCCAGTACATAACAACTAGGTGATGTATTTGTGTAGTAAGGATTGGGTTTTATGTAATTGTTAAGCTACCTTACAATGGTAATACATTGATTGTCTACTGCTTGACTATGTTGTTGTGATTAAGGCACCTTTATTAAGTAGAATAGTCACTTAGTCATAGTGTGGTCAGTGTGATTTGTCTAGTTCATTCATGGTCTTGTAGGTTTCAGTTACCTTGCTTTGCTGGTGTGTGACAGGTAGGAAATTGAGGGACATGCATAGTATTGTGCTATTACATGATGTTAGTAATTTAATGGAACTTCCTACGAGGGGGTCAGTGGACATGATGGTATGTGATTTCTGTCTGACTGATTTGTAATGGAAGTGTTATCATGTGTATGTGATGACCCTACTTTACCATCTATTTTGAGCATCAGCACTGGCAGGCGAAGAAGACGGGCACAGCTGAGCGAGGAAGCTTCTGGCCACTGGACCATCAGTCACAACACCACAGACACGGAGGGACCCAGTGGCCCAGAGGGCGAGAGGAGCACCACAGGGAAGATCAGATCTGCAATATCTTTATCTGAGTCCTCCTTCAGTGACCACTCCCTAGTGGCAGCGGACCCATCGGCAACCACTACTGTACCATCTCTGTCCACTACCCCCAGTTCTATCACTCCCTGTAGATCCCCACCCAGTTGGTCATGCCTGCTCATCTAAGAGGGTGAGCATCTCCTTTCCCGCAGACACCTCTGCCCCAGCCCCTGCTCCCCCTGCTGCCCTCAGTGAGAAGGCAATTGACCTCCTGAGGTCAATCTCTGTGGATCAGACATCCATTGTGAATGTCATTCAGGTACTGGCAAACCAAATCCAAAAGAGAAATGCATTTCTGGAGGGCATTCACGGTGCAATCTCTGGCCTCTACATTGATGTAAGCCAGTCACTCCTTGTCTACTGTCCACCCTCCACCTTCCTCTTCCCAATCCAAATCCACCTTTCTTCAACCCAGCCAAAGCACACAAACAGACAGGAATACATCCACCTCAACATCCAAGGGTAGCGCAGACAAACATAAGCACCACAAGATACATCACTGGCACGCATACAAACAACATCCACCTGCAGACACAGTAACAGTCACAACTTGTCCTGATACCCCCACAACCCCCAGCATCACAGACACAACACCGGGCACACCTGTAGACACCACACCAACATTTACTGATCCAGCCACCACACCTAGTCTACCCATAGACAGCACCCCAGCAAACCCTCAGACATCCACCCTAGTCACCACACCCAAAGACACCACAACCACTGACACGCCTACATGCAGCACATCCACCATACATGCAATCACCACCCCAACAGACAGCCACCCACCCACCATGGCATCCCACAGCACCTCCACTCCCCTCAGCCCAAGACACATAAACGCCCTCACTCACCCAACAGACACTCACCACACATTAGCCCACCTCCCACAAACATGCACCCAAGACATCCACTCCTAAATGTCATACAACCACTTCCTCACCCTCCCACACTCAAACCCCCTTCTGATGACCGTCCCCATGTGTCAAAAAAAGTGTTCCTTTCCAACCTGGACCTTTTCCCTACTCTTCCCCTGTGACACCCCCAAAAGAAGTGTTTCCCTCCCAAGGCCATCCCTTCCACCTCCAAGGCCTCCCCTATCCCATGCCAGCACCCATGCCCCCCGCTCACCAAGAAGAGGTCCCAGCCCTCCCAAGCCCAAGCCCAACCCACATCCCCCACCCCCCAATACTCCCAGAGGTGACTGTCTGGCCCCTTGAAGCCCCTGTCTGTGGAGGTTACACTGCAGTCAGAAGTCAAGTTGGGCACCATTTTGTGCCTTTTGTGCAAAACAAGTTTGTAAATATGGACTGGACAATGGCCTTGGACTTTTATATTTGTCTACAAACTGAAAATATTATAAGCAACCAGTTGTTGGTTTTCTGGTTACATCTTTGTCCTGCATTTCCTTTTGTAGGTTTGAGTTGTTCCTGGCTGACATTGGTTGTGTACCAATATTTTGTTGTGTGTGCTGCTTGCTGCTTCATGTTTCATTTGAGCAGTATGTAAGGTTATGTGCAGTGCTGTTGTCCTCCAGGAGTAGGGTATGTGTTGTGTGATAGGTATGTGCATGTAACTGAAATGTTGGTGTCATAGTACTGTATTGTGTTTGTCGTGATATATGTTTGTTGTGCTGTGTCGGTTGTGTGTTTTGACTGAGTCTGCGTGTATTGTGCATGGCATGATGTGTTCTATGTCCTGTGTGTATGTGTGTGTGTGGGTTGATTGCTAGGTTGTATGATGGTGCTGTTGGGTATGTTCCATCACACATTGTTGTACATTGTGTTGTATGTGTGTCGAGTCCATGGCCAGTGTTGAATATGAATGTGTGACATGTGCTTGTATTTGTGCAGTTGTGTTCTTGTTATAAGTTTGCGTGTGTAATGGGGATCTGTGAGACTGGGCCTGTGCCGTGTTGCAGTGCGTAAATGTTTTATTGACATGTGGTGTGTGTGTGCATGAGTGCTGCAGTGTGCGTGATGTGTATGTGTGGGTGTCGATACAGTATGTGCTTGTGTCACTATGCTGTTAGATGTGTGCAGCCTTTCGCACCCACCTCCCTATGGTATGTGATGTAACTGTGCAAATCTGAACATTTCACATATGTAACAGGTAAGCGTGTGTACTTACGGTTGGCGATGTCTTTCGGTGAGCAGGAGCAACAGGGTGGTGTCTAATTTTGGTTCCATGGAGGCTCTGCATGTGTATGGCTTCCTGGAGGTGAGTGTCTCCTTTTATACTATTCATTTCTGCCTGGTGCTCCATGGTGGTTGGACCGCGGCGGTCACATTGGTGGTGTGCAACCTCCTAATAGGTTTGGCGGAAAACATGGTCTCCACTGGACTGTTTGTGCCTCCATTCGACCGCAGTGGTTTGTCCTGCCTGGTGGTGCCGGTGGTACTTTGGGGGTCTTCTGTGTGCACCACTGCCAAACTCATAATTTGGCAGTCTTCTCCGCCAGCTTGTTGGCGGTCGGACCGCCTTTGCCAACATGGCAGTCACTGCACCAACAAACTCATAATGAGGCCCAAAGTGTCTGCACTATAGCTGACATGAAGTGTGTTTCATGGTCACTATTGATTCAGTTTGATACTCTGAATTGTCTGAAAAAATCTCTGTGCAACCGCTTAACTAATTTGATGGCAATGCAAGGGTGCAGGAGTATAGTTCCACTCATCCTAAAAACAAAAATACCATACAAATAATTTGCCCATTTGGGCATCAGAATAAACTTTATCTGGATGTGCACATTATGCACTTAGGGGTCTCAAGAGGGAGGCTGAGCAGCAGGGTTGACCTTAACCTCTTTTCCAACATTTCATGACAGGCATATTGCACAGGATTGTCAATAACTCTGGTCTTTGGAAGAAAGAAAAGGATGCATACCAATCGATTGCAGCAACATGCTTCATGCCATCCTTAGCAATGTGGGCTGCTCAGTTATACATCCTGGTGAGGTTGGAGGTAGAAATTGTGATGCAAACACACACACAGTGCTCTCTCTCCACACCCCTCAATGTCTCTTTTACATTGCTGCTTAAACCAAAACTGTTTTTCATTTTCCGAGGCCTGCTCCTTCAAATGAGAAAAATCTTTTAAAGGATGCACCAAAAATAGATTGGCCCATATAATATACTAAACAACATCAATAGTTTTAAATTATGCACCATCTTTTGCCGCTGAATCTGCAGGTGCATTGCTCCTTGAAACATCATAATGAGGGTTTTTTATGAGGCACTTCACCACTTACACCTTTTCTGGTAACAGTGAGACACTTAAAAGGTTATAAACATATTGCCAGGTCTAAATAGGAGTATCAGCTGAGGACAAGAAAGATCTTTACATCCAGTGGAGGCAAAAACCATATGCCACTCCAAACACATGCTTTGAGTCCATGTACACAGTAACAATCTTTCTTTTGACTAAGATACAAGCTCGGCTGAATGCAGCTTTAAACTGCCATGTTGACTTGGCATTAAGGGCCTCATTTTAACATTGGCAGTCCTAGGACTTCCGATGCCGCAGTGGTGGTCGGGCTGCCGCACTCAAGGTGGTCCCACCGCCACATTACGACTCTGGTGGTTGGACTGCCGGAGGACCACCGCCCCCACCAGGAACATGGTTCCAGATGGGCTAACAGTGGTTGGAGTCGTGGTCAGCCACGGCGGTGCTGAGCTCTGCGCCACCGTGCTGATCACAAGTCCAGTTTCCCCCAGCCTTTTCACAGCAGGAACAGCCGAGGCCAATACTATAGCACATGGTACACCGGGCTGACTTGTTAGAATATTATAATACGATGTTCCCACCGGTCAGCCCGGTGGGAACATCGTAATATAACAGGGGATGAGGCAGCTGGGTTGACGGCTGCCTCATCCCCGGCAGTTTGGCGGTCAGCTCATCCGACTGCCAAACTCATAATGAGCACCTAAACACCCCCTTCTCAGGCCTTAAACTCCCCTCGTATTTCATATATGTCATCCCTAAGGCAAACCCTAGGTAGGCGATAGAACAGGATGCTGTGTAATTAAAAGCTTAGACATGCACTTTTAATTTTTACATGTCCTGGCAGTGAAAAACTCCTAAATTTGTTTTTCGCCACTGTGAGGCCTACCTCTCCCACAGGATAATATTGAGGATTCCTTATTACATTTAATACACTGTAATTTCAGATTGGGAGTGGGTAACTATGTAATGTTTGATGTCTTTGGAATTGTAATAAAAAACCCTATTTTATGGTAAGGTCACGTTTCTGAATACAATTTTAAAGATACCACTTTTGGAAAGTTGGCAGTTTTCTGCCCTTAGCCCTTTTATATGCAGCTAGGCCTGAGTCAGATGACTGGGTTTACTGGCAGTTATACTATGTGAATTCCCCTCAGACAGTCACACAATAGTGCGATTAGGTATGTCTGGACGGGCAATCTGCTGGTAGGATGGGGTGGACCTGAGTAGAACCCTACGTGCAACTGAAAGGGGGTGCTCTGCCTTCACACAAAGGGCCTAACACCTTCTCATTGTCACTGCAGCCAGCTCGGAGCCAAGAAATAGGGGTCAGGAAAGTCTGCGCACTTCAAAGCCATTATCTAGAAACGTCTTCCACCTTCCAGAAGGAGGGCACCAGGCTATAAAAATAGGATGTCAGACACCAACTCTTAAGTATAAATCTGAACCTGTGGATAATATGCCAGGAAGACGGACTTCTGTGTGCTGAAAGGACTGCTGCTCTGATAGACTGCTGACCTGCTGGTGCTTGATTAATTGCTGCCTTTCTGGCTTGCTGCCTTCTTGCCTTGGGAAGAAGGACTGGACTTGCAACTTGAACCCAGGACCACCGGAGTGACTTCAAATGGCTTACTTGCTGGCCTCTTGATCTAAGCCTCAGGGACACAAAAGTCTCCCTTCACTTTGAACCCATACCTGAACCCAGTCTGAGTGAGTCCTGGCCCTCCAAGTGATACCGCACCAGTCCTGGACCCTTGGATGTGGTGCTGCAGGTGTCCAGATAGCCAAAATCCATAAAGTGGGGGCTTGAAAGATTTTAGGCCTAAAAACTACTCTGAGAACCAGGAGGAGACTAGAACAAACCTTCTTACATATTCGCCTGAGGTGCATCCCTTGTCAGATTGACTTTGATGCATCTTTTACTATGTTCTTCTCCACAACAGCAAATCCTGTTGAGTGGTCCTTTACCTAAGGGGTATAAGGCTTTGTGGAATTGTCTTAGACTACAGCCCTCTGCCTCATCCCACTGGAGATTTTCTACTTCCATTTCAGAGACTAAGCACCTGATTACAACTTTGGCAATCTTGGTACCACTGTGGTGGCAGTGTTGGTGGTCCAACTGATGAATTATGATGCATGCGGTTTCATAGACGAAAGACGTTTGAGTCCCCCCACCACCATCAGCAAATCTCGACAGTGGCGGCGGTGGAATAGAGCCAAGTGTCTGTCAGAGGGCAGACCGCCAGTGTTACCTCCGGCCCAATCACAAAGTGCCTTCCTTCCAACTTGACTGTGGCGGTCCAACCACCACATCTGAGCTGGTGGAAAGGGAGGGATATAAGGCTGAAACTGACCTGTACTCAGCCTCACACATCTTGTGCCACAATGGAGCCAATCGTACACATTCTGCAGCTGCTGGTGCTGCTTGATGATGTCCAAAACTGACACCGTTGTGAACGCAACTGACAGTAAGCTAAACTCGTACCTGTTTCCATCGAATTCTCAGTAAATAGACTCACAATGGACCTGGCAAGGGCATGTGGTCCCTGGGCCAAACATATTTTGTGGGCCCCTGTTTGTCATTGTACAAAATACATGACCCAATCACAGTTCTATGATGCTCTCTTTAGCCAGGTCACTGACACTGCACAGGCACACTCTACAAAAGTCAACATGCGTGAACATCTCATGTTTAGGGATTTTGATATGTGCATTCAATTAGGTCACAAAACAGCACCTCCTCATCAATTAAACACCTATTAATCTATGTAACACCCTCACATTGTTCACAAGCTAGGTCCTGCTGTGATATCAAAGATACATCTGTATGGATGTGTCATGAAACAGAAACACACTCTCTCTGCTAAATCTCTGTAATGGACACTCAGATATCACCCACATTTAAAGCTAATGTCAGGTAAATGGGATTCAAAATAATCAGTGTGGGAAACATTCAAAGGTCACAATGTAAAGACTCTCTGCAGAATAGGCATGCCTCTTCCCAAGGGACCCCGAAAGGCTAGGCCCTAGGGCCACAATTCACTTTGTACATGCCTCACAACCTCTATGTTCACAGGACTTGTGGCTTCAAGTATATCAGGGACAATCAATAGCATAACCAAGTGCCATGCATATGTGGGAAATGGGTAAGTGTAAGTCATGAAAGCAAATACAGCAGTCACAGCAATAGTCACAAATTTAGATTAGGTGTAAGGTACACACAAAAACAGACACATGTCCATTACAATACCTGATAAGGTATGACAATTTAATACCTCCATGTGTGGATAGACAAATAACTAACTTGTACACATCAAACACATATCCAACCTACATCATAGGGAGAAGTGAAACCTAAATGATGTTGACATTGGCAAAGCCAAGATGAAACACTTACCATATGAAATACCACCCAATGCAATGTTAGTCCCAATTAAATTTTGTCCCACATATCCATCCATTGATCATTTCCACTTGCCCTGTGAAACTCTAGCACTGGTTCCAAGGTCAGATCATACTAACCACTTCAAATGGATCAGCAATCAGGGATGAAACACACACAACTGTAGTCACAAATCGCAAAGTATCCAACAACATCAAATAGTTAGAATACTAATGGCAGGACTAATGTGTTCCAAAGAAAGCCAATATTTTATTTTGTAAAATTCGTTCTAAGAAACCAAAGGCCAATGGCCAATCCAAATCAAAAATATGTGGCCAGGCACACTGCTGTGCCACCACACTTGCCCATACTTACACTGCCAGGGAATCTCTTCACAAAGGGGCATCTATTGGGCAAGACAGGCTTCTCGAAGACCTTATTTGGGAGGTGGAAATTTAGGTTTGGGAGGGCTGGGTTTAATATGGAAAGTTGCGGGTTGGGAAGAAAAAGTGGTGGACCTCCTTTTTAGAAGGGGGGGTTTGGGAACTGGAAGGGGTGGCAAGACGTTTTGCGTTTTGTGTGTGTACCTTAGGACCATAAAGGGGCGGCTGAGTGGATAATAGGGGTGGTTTGGAGGTGTGGTATGTGGTCTGGGGTGTGGGAGGGTTAGGAACAGCTAAGGAGTGGTGGTTTGAGGTTTGGGAGAGCTTGGGGCCAGGGAAAAGGAAGAATCTTCAGGAACTTAGGAATGGGAAGGAGTGAGATCTTATGGGGAGAGGGAGTGATTGTGGCTATGTGCTTGGGTCTTGTGAGTGTAGGTACATGTGTGTCAGGTGTATGTACTGCAAGTATGGGTGTGTCTTGCATACAAAGTATATGTTGGGTGCTTGATTATGTGGGTCTGTGTTTCTTTGGTTTGTACATAGGGACTGTTTGATCTCTGGATGCTGCTGCAGTGGAAGTGCTGGGTGTGGATGTTGTAGATATCGATGTGGTAGTGACAGTGGATGTGGTTGTGTCTGATGTGTGAATGGATGTGATGGTGGGTGGGGGGTGCAAGTGGTTGTGGTGTTGTCTTTGCTGGCTGTGGATGTGGCAATGGGGGTGTGGTGTGTGCATGTGTGTGTACTGTCATCTGTGGTGTTTGGGGTTATGGTGGGGGAGTGGTGTGAGTATTTGGATACGGTGTTGTCAGTGGATGTTGTGGATGTGATGGCAGTGTGGGTGTCTGTGGGGGTAAGGGTGGTGTCTATATGTTTGGATGCATGCCTGCTTTTTTGCTGTTTGTGCTTATGTGTGGATGTGATGCTTGGGTCTGTATGAGTGTGTGTGTGTAAATGTCTGTGTGTGCTTTGGACAAGTTTGGAAATAGGGTATTAGTATGGGGTAAGGGGCAGGGGAGGGACACAAGGTTGGGGGGATGGAATGCTGTACTGAGGGAGGTGGCCAGAGCCTGAAAAGATCTCTATAGGCCAGACATTGCACTGTGAATTCCTTCCAGGTAGGCTACCATCTGCTGCAGAGGGCTGCCTTGCCCCTGGATGGTATTCAGATCCACAGAGATGGTTCTCAGGAGGTCCATAGCCTCCTCACTCTGTGCAGTGAGGGGGACAGGGCCAGGGCTGAGGTATCTGGAGCAGAGGAGATGGCTCCCCTCTTAGGAGAGAGGGCCCAGCCAACTGGGTTGGGACCAACAGGGAGGTTGGAGATGGAACTGGGAGTGCGGATAAAGACAGTAGGAACACATCCTGTGGGGTCTGCCACCACTTGGGAGTGTCCCCTGGGGGATAACTCGGATGATGATGATGACAAGCTTAGTTTCCCTATGGCACTCCTCACACCCTCTCAGCCACTGGGTTCCCTAATGACATTGGCCCTGCCTCCTTCACTTGTCATCCTGCCCTGGATGAATCTGAAATGACCCATGAAAAATGTTTGATTACATCTGCTTCAACATCCTTCATCATCATATTCCAACACAAAACATTACACAAGGGCACATATTACACCAGCTGCATGGTTTGCTACATAGGCTTCAACATTAGCATGAGCATGTGCATGCATACTTCATTAGCTCAAAACAATTGGTCACAGTGATGTTATAACTACAAAAATATACTATACCCCAAATTAACTTTTCTACACTCCATCCTTCGGTGTATATTTAGACAGCTGATCCCCTTCTACACCCTGGGCCCTGTAGCATACCATACGGAACTGATGTCACAAGATATGATGGCTAAAAATACATTCCTGCAATGTCCACACAAGCTCCTGAATTCATCTAATGCCCATTTCCCTGAAACAACATCATGATGTGATGGTGACCAGGTCAAACAGCAGTGTAGCTGCAATAAATGCTGTGGCTGAAATCATGTCATAGACAAAGGCTCTGATCACACTAATGTAATGTTTTTCCTTTGAAACTACCTCATATGTCCATTATCAAGATTGTAAAATGAAAGCTGTATTGAGGTAGCTCCACTCCATATCACATGTAGCATATAAATGTAGACTGAAGAGAATTATTGCCTAAGTATTGGGAGATATCTGCTACAAATGCACATATCAAAATAGTCCAAATGGCCCTATGAACACCCCCAATAGTGCTTGGTACTGATGACAACACAATTCTTAGATTGCATTCCTAAAGGCAAATACATCTTTGAAGATTGTTGTGTGTCAGTGAATATCTATGACAGCGGTGGACATACTTGAGTCATAATGAGATAGCACATCACAGCATCATTTAGTTGTGAAAACACTAATGGCCTTGTAAAACAGAGTGTAGACATTCACGTATGACCCCTACATCGTTACATCCCGCTTTTTGATGCATGTCACCAGTCAGTGAATGAACCTTCACAAATTAATATGTGCAAATCAAATAGCTGAATACTTCCACATCAATGGCATGGAAATTCACATTCTAAGAAATTATTGTAAATTTATCAATTGGACCTGACTAATGACATTGGGTAATGGCTTTGGGTATGTGTGACCCAACCAGCAAAGTCTACAAACTCCTGTCTGTGGTTACACATGATCTGTATACCCATCACATATGAACAATGTTCTACTACAGTTTGGCTTACACACACATATGTGATGGAATCAGGCATAAACCTATGAAGACATGTAGATCATATGTGAAACAGTAGTGTACATGATACTACAAAAGGGAAAGGTACACACGCCAACATGCAAGCACTAATACTGATGTCACCAGTGATGCTTGCTACCTCATGTTACTATACCATCCTTACTTACCAAGGGGAAGTATAGCTCAGTGACTGCACCCAAAGTGCACTTTATGCTATGTCACATGTAAGAGGGCCTTCCTCACATAAGACACAGTAGTGAGGTGGCATCACTCTTGACACACTGAAGACAAGTGGCCTGTTGTGTACACTTGTCACCCACAACATCAAACAAAATTTACTCAGCCATGTATATGCTCAAGACAGTAAATTGGTAGTGGACTGGACTCTGCTGGGTTCCTGGTCATAAGGACAATAGGCAAAGCACACCAGCATGCACCTACTGCCAGATCTACACAAACAATAACTCTTCTTGTGTTTTTCCACATGGGCCAGCCCCAATATTGATGGGGAATGCCTCCATAACACACAAAGTTGGCATTGTAACATGCATGACTCTGGCCAGGACTCACCCCCTTGTAGCTGCTGTGAGTCCCTCAACCACCCATCAACCGCCAGTATGACAGCCATTAGGTTGGTCAGAGTCCGGGGCATGCCCCATCCAGGTTGGTAGGACAGCCTCAGCTGGAACTAAGTGATCTTCCGAATCCAGCGTCTCAGGTCCTCCCACCTTTTCCCCCGATGAACGCTGCACCAGCGATAGACCCCGAGGGTCCGCACCATCCAGGCGACGGCTCTTCAGACAACTTGCTTCTGATGGGCGCTGACCTGTATGGGTTCAAAAGATAAATAAGCAGAACATAAATACATGTTTTTGGATATCCGTTTGGTTGATGCACATTTTATATACACCTAGCACAAGCATTATTAAATGTTGACACACAACATGTGTAAATCTCACATGCTTATGCTGAAAACTACAGAGACATGAAGTCACACTTTTGTAGTCATCTGCTGTCTATTCGCAACCCTGGTCAAGGCCTACACTGACTAATGCAGCCCACTAACATCGTGTAGCCCAGGGCCAACCGACATGTAATGTGATGTGAGCTATTGTGAAACACAACACACCATTTTGACCTTCTGAAGGGTAAACAACTTGTGCGTGACTGTACTGACCCCTTTACAGCCAGGCCAATTGACTTCTTGCATACTGTGAATACAGGCAAGTTCCATAGTATAGTCTACATCGTAAAACTTAGGTCACGATGAAAGGGCTGGCATGTGTGTCACTGACAGCGTCTTCTCTGGGGATGTGAGAACATGTGGACTCCTTAATGTGATATCATGCTACACCTGATTTAGTGTGTGTGGTATGTACTTGCATTACTGGACACACCTTTTGACATACGTGGCTCTGTTACAGAGATTACAGTTAACACACAATTATATGTCTTGTTTTGTTTGTTGAATGTAACAAAGCTGGTGTTTAACATATCACAATCTCTTCACTATGTGAATTGTGTGTTTTAGGTACCTTCACCACGGTATCCTCATTTGGGCATTTCAGAGTTGTTACAGCAAGTATGTGATGCTGTTTGGGACATACAAAATGGACATGGATTGTTCCTAGGAATGTATGTCACAGACTTTGGGAGTACAAAACCTGTACCAAGACAGCTTGCACAGTGATAGGATGGAAGTGAAGACTCCACTGGATTTCCTCCTTGCCCAGCGGTGGCCATGATGCATCATGTGCTCAAACAATATGTTGTTGTCGAACCAAATAGTGTTAGTTTCCCTTCACATTGGCTAAACAATCATTTTGTATGAACCGTCTGCTGCTGTTGATGTGTCTCATCATTGTAGGCCAAAGTGATTGTGGCACATCACTGACATTTGTTTGTGACATTCCACCAGACGCAGATACACTGGATTGTAATGACCCTGTGATCAGATACTATTATACTGCCATCTGTCTGAGTCTTGCTTTAAATAATGTAGGATTACTTTTGTAAGGTATGCGAAATGGTTGTAGCTGATGACATGAACACATTTTATTATTGCATATTCTATAGGAAAATGTCTCATGTATCTCCTCCTTTCATGTTGTTAAGGTCTACGCCTGTGAGTGTAGTTACTTATGCAATATAATTGAGTCATGTATGATTTGCTATGTTTCTGACATCTTGCCAGCCTGGGATGGAACAATTTAATAAAGGTGTTATTAGACAAAACACTTGTATGTATATGTTGGTGTGACATCCTGGGCTAAACATTGTGTACATACAACATATCCATTTGTATACAAATAGCTTGTTTTTTCATTGTATAGTTGACATGGTATTACATATTTACATTGCTTGATGTCACATTTACTGCAGCAATCAGATTGTGACTTGAAAGTTTATTAAAGTGGTAAAGGTGAAGACATACTTAGCGCAAAAAGAAACATAAAAGAAAAGTGAAGTAGTCAGTCATGGTGAGTGAAACCATAGATGTAAATGCCAAATTACCTAAAATCCAAAGTCCAGATTACTACTCCCATCAGAAATAGAAAAGTGTCCAGAATTAGCCACAGAGTGAATGTGTGGCACACAATGGAGGAAATAATAGCTGAGGTTTATTGCTGGCAGCGGTGAGTGCCTTGCCATCCTCACCTCCTGGATTTTTACTTGGGTGTCCCCACTTGTGAGGGTGGGGGATCCCCTGCTGCAGAGGCAGGGGTGTCTGTAGGTATTTCTTCCTCTGCCTGGGCCACCCTTTCTGTGGCTGCCATAGATGTAGATGGGTTTGATGTAGTTGTACCACAGGAAGAGGTAGATGGTGGTGGAAAAGCCTTGCTCAAGGTTGTATGGATGTCCATCAGCACCCCTATTAGGGAGCCCATGTTGGAGTTATGGGCCTCCATCTGTTTGTGTATGTCCCTCTGCAGCTGCTTCATCTCCTGAAACTTGTACTTGGCCCATCACACCTTGGGACTCCTGATACACTCCCAAGACCTGGCTGATGGAGTCATGGGTGTGAGTGGCCCAAGTGGTTTCACTCTGCAGGCCCACAGAATCCCTCCCATAGACCCTACCCCCACAAGCATGTGTTCTTGGCCCAGGATGCCCTCTCCACCTGAGGCCTGATTCCTCTGTGTCTGGGCTGGTGATTTGCATTTCAGAATCCAGGACTTGTGGGCACAAGCTTAGGCTAACTGTGCTACGTACACAGGTTGGGAGACTGGTGTTGGTTGAGATGTTGTTTCAGCTGGGGTGGGAGGTGTTTTTGTGGGCACACTGAGACTCACTGTTGCCATTTGCCCATGCTGACCTGATGTACCAGGTCCGAAATCCACCTTCACATGTCCAGGAGTGTTGTCATCATTGAGAGCTTCAGCCGGGTGTTGAGTGGGAGTCTGTTTGGTGGGCATTCTCTGTCTAGGCACTGTGGCAGATAGACCTATTGTGAAATTGAGAAGTGTGGTATCTACATCCAACTGTTTTGTGTCACAGTAAGTAGAGACACAAGGGAAATCTTAACAGGTACAGGGCACATTGTGATATATTTCCATGATATTGAACGTGTTAAAAAGACATTTGTAGACATTGAGAACATGTATTAGAATTGATTAACTCTATAGATGTGCCGATAAGTTACACTTTGTATTAAGGAATAAACATGACAATTCACAAACATTTAACCCAACCAGTGGAGAAGAAATGTGTATTTGAGCAATCCAAGGCCTAGTTGTGTATGATACAGGCAGACACCCAACTTGGTTGTATATGTAGCATGTCATCATGTGAGCAGTGTAGAGTCAGTGGGCTACCTACCACTTCCAATCAGTTGAAGTAGCTTAATGTCTTACAAATAATTGATGTACACACTTGGTATGGTGTCACTCATGCCATCAATACTTTCAGTTGAGGAGACCAGAGCACCATTAAGCTAAGTAGGCAGACATGTCTATGTGTAAAACATTATGGCCCTCATTATGACCCCCGCCAAGATCTGACCGCCGGGCGGCAGCCAATGCAGCCGCACTCCCGCCGCGGTCATTATGAGATCCCCGCTGGGCCGGCGGGCAGAAACCTGGTTTCCGCCCGCCGGCCCAGCGGGGATCTTGGCCGCAACACAGGAGCTGGCTCCAAATGGAGCTGGCGGTGTTGTGGGCGTGCGACAGGTGCAGTTGCACCTGTCGGGCTTTTCACTGTCTGCATAGCAAGCTGCACTGGGCCCTGTCTGGGGGCCCCTGCACTGCCCCTGCCAGTGGCATGGGAAGTGCAGGGGCCCCCAGGGTCCCCGCGACTCCCCGTACCGCCAGCCTCAAACCGCCAGGAAAAGGCTGGCGTCGGGAACTTGTAATCCCCTGGGCAGCCCAGGAGGATTATCACCGCCAGGGCAAATGTGCCGGGAAACCGCCGGCTCCGGCGGTGCCACCGTGGTCAAAATACTCAAGATTGCACCGTCAGCCGGTGCAATCGCCAAAACAGGCCTGGCGGTATTTGACCGCCGGGGTTGTAATGACCCCCTATATGTAGATGTCTCAATCCATGAGCAGTGAACATTAGTTGTAAGATGCCAGAAAAGTGAAAGCATTCACTCTGTCGACTATCATTAGCCACATTTCCATTTTCCTACTGAGAAAAGTATGTTGGACTTGGGCTCCAAACAATTGTGGCTCTGCTCTCATAATTTCATGAGCCATTACTGTCAACTCATCCTCAGGAAAACATGGATTTTTTTGATGTGACATTACTGTACCTTAAAGTGGGTGACAATAACTAAAAAAACAAAACAAGTGATATTAGAAAAAAATGAACAAAAAATTTGTGGAAAGTGTTAAGTGGGCTAGGAAAAAAGGGTGGCCTTATCTCACAAAAAAATAATATGTGAGATCTGTCTTGCTGTGGTGCTGCAGTGAAGAGGCAAAGGATCATGGTCTGTGTGTTTTATAGTGTGATTTGCAGGTGTTTTCACTTGGTCAATTGATGTCAGCTGTGTTGTTTTTTAATCTATCCAAAGGGCACTATTGTGGTGCTTTGCTGAGAGCTTACCCCATTGGCCTAATGCCTTTGGGAAACAGCCACAAGGGGACTACCAGTAAAACTGCAGGAAGTCATGGTCCGGACAGCGACGAAGTATGCACTATCAACATTGCAGCCAGCCATGCCACTAGGTGTAATGACTCCGTTGACGTGGTTGGTGGTTCAGGCTGCATACAATGTAATACAGCGGGTGGAAGACTGCTGGCTCAGTGGTCTTCTTGGCATTGTAATACGGCGGGTTGAAGACTGCTGGCTCAGTGGTTTTCTTGGGACCACTGCCGCAATACAGCAGTGAGACCACCAAAGTTGTAATCAGGCCCTAGGTTTGAACATAAAGATCTTCACTATGGCTTCAAACCAAGGCAATCTGATAACTCCACTCCCTCCTTGGACAACTCTTGCAGCCTTGCCCCACTGAACTTTACCTTCTCAGAACATTTTCCTCAGAAATTTCAAAGGTAAGTACTGACCACTCACAATTCACTTCTTGTATTTGAACCACACTCCATTGTGGACACTTCTTGTATTTGAACCACACCCCATTGCAGACAGCCATATTTTGACACATTCTGGGAGGACTTGGTGTCCATGGATGGTGATTTGATTTTTTAGGCACTAGTTTTTACTCAAATCTTTAAAAAATCAAAACTACAGTTCAACTGACTGGATTTGTGTCATTTTGGTGTCAAATAATTTATTAAAATGTACTCAGTTTCTCTAAATTGCTGTTGCATTTTCACTTTCTTGCAGTTTGTCTGTTGCATAAATACTTTACACATTTCCTCTAAGCCTGACTGCTTTTGTGCAAAGCTACACAGGTTAAAGCACAGGTTGATTTAGTGACTTTTTGTGGTTCACCCTGCAAGGGACTGTGACTGTTGCTTGGCAATGGCTCACACTCCAGTCAACCAGCAACCCAATTTCTCACATGGGGTATTCTGAGTAGTTTTATTTGAGGGTTGACCTTCACCTTTACAGACTCCATTGATGAGATTAATCCCACATCATTGGCCTTGTGTACCGCAACATGGACTATACCATTGAAAGTAATTCTGTTAAATCAGAAGACATGGAATCCTCATCTGCCGCCTCTAGACAACTCAAACCCTCATTTAGCAATGCAAGTACCTTACACTCTTGATGTTAATGTATATTCAAGAGCGCCCGTTCTAGTGTACAAAACGCAATCCAATTCAATTTGCCAAATATGTTTGTTAGGATAGTTTAACTAAGTAAAAAGGAATTTTTGTCACTCATAGGTCAAACAGAAATAGACATATGGTCGTTAATATGGTAGGGAGCTTTCCTATTTGGAAATACCAGCTATATCTATGCACATATCTGAGAGAGGTAAATAGGGGAATTCTGAGATTTTGAGAGCCGAGTGGCTTGCCCCCCTATTAATGAGGCATGTAGTGCTTTCACCATCAATCACAAAATGTACATAAAAGCCTGTCTGCTCCACTGGTATTGGCTTATTCATAACATAGTCAGAACCTCTTGAGCTGTCCTCCAATTTAGGATAATTATTTTGAGTTTTCTGATTATGCCCAGATTGGTCAGGGAATCCTGCTGTGTTAGAACCAGTTTTGGCCCAATCTTGATTCCAGTGCCTCAGTTGACTACAAGCAAAACACAAACCTTTTAACCTCTTACTCCCCGGGCCTCTCTTCATCCCCTTCTGGTTGCTCTTTTAATTCTTTCCACCTCCCTGTCCTATTTTGCAATCCCCCCTTTGTCTGTCACATCCCTTTAATTGCCCTCTGCATATTTTGCAGTTTCAAAGACATCAATTTCAATTAAGCATGCGCTTTCTTTTTCTCCTATGAGGCTACACAGTAGCTAACTTTGTAGATTGCTATCAAATACATATAGTAGTGCACTAAGTCTAAATATAGCTGTCTAAACGCAGCACCTACAGCCAGCTTCGTGAGCCATCTCTGTCAGACGGACGATGCCCAAACACCTTTCAAACATTACTTAAGTCTGTCAAAATAATCGGCTAGCACCTCACCCTTATTTTTTTTGCTTTTCAAGACTTTTTATCAAATCTTCTTCACTGAGCATACTTCCACAATTACATTAATTAATGCATCTTTTGCTACATTCAGTTCTCCTTTATTTCCAGGGGCCACTCTTAACCATGGCACTCCTTCCATTAGTCTTTCTCTTACTTCACTCAGCACCACCAGTCCCAATAACGGATCTCCTCAATTGAGTCCTAGTACATCAAACACAATCTGTAGCTCTTCTTGGAATATAGTGTGATTTTCCTCAATATTGGGAAACTATTTCTTGATGCTCAATAAACTGGAGCGGGTCCAATGAATGAGAAATGCCCTCTACGTTTGGCTGCAGGGTTGTCTCTCAAAGGGAGAAGAATAGAAGAGGAAGAACTCTCATCATTAACATAGCATGGATGAGGAAAAGGGTAATGTTTTCTAGGCATCCATCCTGTATTCTGTCTCAATCTGTTGAAGGTAATAGGTGGAATTCATTCTTTACACCTGAGGGTTGATCATGTGCATACTCAAGACCAGTCCACAGTAGTTGAATTAGTATCTGACCTGGTCTTTGTACTGCCTGCCAATCGCACAATAGTGCTCACTTGTGCGTCATCTCCCTGTGCTCCAGCCACCAGTGATCCTACAGATGCAGCTACATACCCGGGTACACCACTAACTGCATACCTACCACCATCGGCTGGCATGGGGAACATGTCCAATAAATCCTCCTTCTTTGTGTACTTACTCGTTTTCTCCTTCTCTTGTGGTTCAGTGATTAGGGAACATAGATATGGAGTTGATTGAACAGTTGAAAGAGTTGGAGTCCAAGCCAGAACTCTGCCCCTGAGGTGACTGCTTTGGTATTCAAAATTTTCCCCAGTATCTTTAGTACTAAGGCTACGTATTCATGTTTGCAGCAGTATGCCTCCTCATGTCATTGTATGGAGATTGCTATTGCTCTGTAGATATTCTAATTTTAGGACATTTGAGTTTCTTCTGCAAATTAGCATATCTTTTTATGTCATAGGTACCATGTTCCAGAAAGGACTTCACTTTGTCCTCATCAGTGAGTTCCTCCCACACTTACAAATATGTGCACATGGATTTACCATATAGGTGATGCATTTCATGGACAGTCCCATTCAGTAGGGGCTCACTATGTTTAGATTTTCCAGCCCCATCACAGTTTTTTGCAATTCACCCACACTTGGGGACCAGTGATAAAAGGGTGTGCAGGCCTTGTGTCCATAGAAAATCCTTTGGAGGAAGGGAAACAGAAAACAGGATAGGGCTCAATGCACAGCTATTTTTCTGCTAACGGATCTTGTGGTGGGCGTGGAGAAGGTATTGTGCACTCACACCCAAAGATCCCAACCTGATAACGGGCTTGTGAAAGGGTCATGCAGCTAGATGAGAGGATCTCCTTCTCTTATACGTTCATCCTTCAAGGGTCTGTGCACCAAGTCATGTTGCTTCTGCCTAGGTTTTATTAATTATTGATGAATACTAAAATATTCAATTTACTGTAGATTGGAATTTGTTTTTTTAATTGAAACTTCCGAAAAATAATTTAAATTGATATTTAATATATTTACATTATTAAAAGATTCAATTGAAAATTAAGTTTATAGTGATGTAGCACGTTTTCTTTTGTACTACTTTTAAAAGACATATATAAGATTAATTGGCTATAATATTTAACATAAAAATTATTTTACCAAATAATTACAAATTTATTAACCTTTTTTACTTTTCTCTGTATTTTACCATACAAAGATGTCGGCCCCAATTGCTGAGTCTACCTATGGTGAGATAAGTTTACACTTTTGAGTAATTTTATACTCAGATTTTGTGCTTACCCGAAAGTAATAAAATTACTCAAAAATGTAAGTGACCCTTACTAATAGCTCCCATAGAATTTTAGCCCTGAACTTATACACTTTTTCTCCATACAAATTAATGAAGCTTTAAGCATGTTACAGGACATTGTTACTTTCAGAATAAACTTATCTAATAAGTACGTGACAGGACCTTCTCCCCATGGAAGAGCAGATCATCCTTGGGCAGAAGCTATCATCCATATATACTATACTAGGATTGTTACTCTCCTGAAATCTTGCTGCCCCTTGCTAGGTTTGAAAGTGAGACTGCGCTTCTTAGAAATGTGCAAACGTACACCCTTGAGGTACATGGCTTCCTGGCCTACTTGAACCATAAAATTTAGCCAACATAGTGAAAGGTGCTGAAAGCTCTAAGCCCCTGTAAGACGACATCCAGATTCGATTATAAATTATAATATTATATTTTAGATATAATTTATATGATATAATAATATTACGCTTTATGATACATTTATATGTTTTTGATCATAAGTGTACATATTAACACTGTATTGTATAGGAGTATATGAGCATGATGCATACAAGATTTAAGTTTTCACTGCTACAAAATCTGGACATCTATTTTACCTTCGGGCACCTTGACTCACTCTTTCACTGTTCTTCTCCACATCCATGTACCTTTATATAATTTATTGTTTAAAGGGATCTTGTCCAAGCTTCCTCTGAGTGAATATCAACATAAATTTTCCCCAAACCATTCCGACAAGCGTGAAGACCTGAGAGAAGAAAAATCCTTTGTAGCATACTAACATCTCCTCTGTTTTAACCGTAATAGAGAACTGTGCAGGAAAGACCAATAAGAGAATAACTTGACTGTAAGCCTTCTCTATTCTCTTTTACATTGTCAGTCCATTTTATTGTCACTCTGATATGGTACAGAGGAGCTAAAACGTATTAAATTGAATGTTACTGAGAGAAGTTCCGAGTAGTTAAAATAATTTAAGCAATCCCATCTGTTCCGTTTTTGCAGCAAAAGCATGCACATAGGTTTCACTGTACTCTGCTAGAGATGTCTGAGTGCAGGGAACCCACTATGGCTCCACAATATTCATAACAAACAAGCTTGGATAGGCATGGTAGTCATTTGATGTGTTATGGTTTAAAAGGCAAATGAGAGCTGTCTGCACGCAGATGAGATGCAAAGGAGTGATTTCTTAAATACCTGGCTTTAGTTCATTACACCTGCCAATTTATTGTTGTTTTGTAATTTATCAAATGTAAAGAAACGCTGAAAATAAATGTCATTTCAATAGCCACTGCATGTGCAATGAAGAACTCCCATTGCCTGTGTTCTAATGCCTAAGTATTTTGGGCCTTATTATGAGTGTGGCAGTGCAAGGACCCCTACTCTTGCTTTGAAAGTCTGACCACCGTAACTTTGGTGCTCTAACCGCCCAGTTCCAATCCTGGCAGGCGGACCCACTTGGGGACCTCCTTCCCCCCCCCCCCGGGGTCATGGTTCCAGACAGCATTAGAGCGGTCAGGCTTGTAACCAGCCAGGGTGGCGCTGAACTCAGCGCCTCCTGCCGGATTACAACCCCTTTTTCTGACAGCATTTTCATGGCGGGGACCCTGCCATAAAAAGGCTGGTGGAAAGCCAGTGCTGTGGGCCAAAGGGGGCAGGCTCCCCTGCTCAGCACCACTGGAATGCGCACTGTCTGCTTAACAGAGACTGTGCATTTCGAGGGTGCTAGAATGTTAGGATATTGGCCTCGGCTCTATTAAAGGAACTGTGACCAGTTTCCTAGCACTGTTCCTGCGGGTCAGCCAGGTGGGACGCGTATTACAATGTTCCTGCCGGTCAGCCTGGTGGGAGCATTGTAATATGTTCAGGGGGAACGTCACCACTATGGTGGTCGCGTCCTCTCCCTGAGTTTGGCAGTCCCCTGGTGGGACCGCCAAACTCAAAATGAGGCCTTTTGTCTTTTAATGCTTGGTGGTGTTGAATTACGCTAGATTCGAAAACCTAATAACTGTGCCTTTATACCATTCCTGCTACTGTGCTTCTGACTTGAACAATGGAAAGCTCATTATTTTAGCCCAATGAACTATAATTTGGGGCCTGACTTAGATATTGTCAGAGTGACGGATATCTAGTCGGATGAAAAATAAATCCTATTGGAGATCATGGTATATAGATTTTGGCAGATGGGATATCTGCCACCGTTGTGACAGAGTAACCCCTCTGCCAATATCTCAATCAGGTCCTTGGTCATTGAATTGCTACCACACTATTAACCCTAGAATAGGCACATGTGCATCACACAGTGAGGTACTGTAGTGGACCATGGTCACTGTCGCATGTCAGCTTCACAATAAACGCTGTCTTTCTTGAGGTGATACTGCACTCTGATGAGCACTTTTCTCAAATAGCTTGAAAGGGTTAGTGCCTCTAAGCATTAAATAAGGTGGTGGCAGTAAATTGATTGTTATTGTTTCTCATGATTTTTCGGACCTGTGAACAAAATCACTGAATCCAGAAACTGAATTAAATATTTCAAAAGCAAAATGACATCTGTGGAAGAAGGTAAATTGTATATTTAACTCCAGTTAGGAATCCTGTGCCCTTTCCTCCTTCCATCCTCCAGATTGGATTTTACCATTCTTTAGGTGAATAGAAGGTGAAAATGAATCTAACCTGCTTTTCGGGGTTTTCTGCTATTTTATTGGAATGTCCCCCTCAAAAAACGATTTAAAAATAGAGGCTATTTGATATGACCTTACTGCAAAATTATCACTTTTTAGCATAAGAGAAAGAATTCATACCACTTTTTTTCTGGAAAACAGAGACTCGACAAGTCTATATTATGGGAAGTCTTTAAGGTTCTTCCGCAGTGGGCCAGTAAGTGCACACGGAGGAGTGTTAGCGCGTCTGACCGTAATAAGTAAACTTACAAGGGGACACGAATAGGTCGATGAACCTTTTGACTCGCAATTAAGATGTTCTTACCATAGCTCCAGTACATCATCAATAACCAATACACAATAGTCAATAATCAACAACAATCAATAACATCAATAATCATTAGAGTCAGTAATCGTCCCACACCATGTCCTTTCAGTCATGAATAACCAAACCTTTAGTAAAAGTTAGAATATTTATTTCCCTATATTAACAATGCTAAGGTCATGTAGTTTAATCTCAAAATCAAATGAAACACATACAAAAACAATACTGGCTGTCCGAAACGGTGGAAGAAACGTAATCTAATCGAAGCTTGTACTACAACACATTCTAAGGTTACAGTGCAAAATAATAACAAGGTCAACTGCGTCAAAGTAATTGCGCACATTTGAATTCAGCAGGGAAATTCATCAAGCATTATTCCCTACTAGCAGAATTTCATTAATGAGGATCCTTAACCAACATCAGATTAGCATCAGCATGTTGGACTTCATGCAAAACAATTTAGTAACACAAATTTGGAAAAAGATCCAACTATAGCTCTATCAAAACAGTGCAGTTGGTACCTAAATAGGAAAAGCAGATATGCATAATCAACAGTCTAATTCACAATACCTGTCCTCAATGTGGATCAGCAAGCAGAGTCAGTCCTCAGGACATCAGTCGATCAGCAAGGCAATCAGGATTCAGCATCAAAGTTCAGAAAACACAAAGCCTTTAAGCATTAAAGTTAAGCACGTCTCTTGTCAAGACACAAAATGGGCAAGAATGAGTTATCCCTCTCCCGTGCAGTTCTGTTAAATCAAAATTAATAAAACTATTGGTCAGTTCCCCATTGGTCAGTTAATCCACATTGGTCAGTTAATCGCATGTTCAAACTTTGTCCAATAAAACTAAAACTTCAAATCTATGAATTCTACCACTACTCTGTTCACATGTCGTTGATTAGTTGTCCTGTAATGTCCTCATCATCCGGCTTGTACGGTAACAATATTATTGCAACTTCTACTCCAGTCAGTAACGCCATTGTTTTCCTCCTGAGAAAGTCAGTCTCACTCGTATTACACACAAAGGCCCGTATTTATACTCCGTTTGCGCCGAATTTGCGTCGTTTTTTTCGACGCAAATTCGGCGCAAAACTAACGCCATATTTATACTTTGGCGTTAGACGCATCTAGCGCCAAAGTATTGGCAAATAGCGTCATTTTTTTGCGTGAACGCCTTCCTTGCGTTAATGAGATGCAAGGAAGGCGTTCCCGTCTAAAAACAGACGCACATATCGGTGCGTGGTATTTATGCTCCAGGGCAAAAATCACTCCCGCGCGGCAGGTGGCGCAAAAAAATGGCGCAAAGCATGAATAGCGTGACATTTTAACGCCTGGGTCAGGGCAGGCGTTAAAATGGGGCAAACACACCTGTACTTAATCAGAACACACAGAACAAACAACAGAGCAGCAGAGCCGCAACAGGGAGACATGGAGGTGCTTTTTCTTCAACGTGCACGTAGACGCAGAGCCCTGCAGCAACAACAGCAGCCACAACAACAACAGCAGGGACCCCAAAGACAGCGCAGAAGGCAGGAGAGGATATTCCGCCCAAGAACAACCTTGCATGGCCTCAGGGAACGAGACATCATCCAGAGGTACCGGTTGAACTGGCAGGCCATTCAGCAGCTGCTGACAAATATTGAACAGCAATTGGCCCCCACTTTAGTGACTCCACGCACTATCCCAACAGAAACAAAGCTGCTTGCCGTACTTCACATGCTGGCAAGTGGCTCCTTTCAGACAACTGGTGCCCTGGTTGGTGGAATCTCACAACCATCTTTCTCCGCATTCCTGCCTAAAGTACTGGATGCCATCATTGGACTGACACCCCGCCACATCTGCTTCCCTAACACACTGCAGAAGCAGCAGGAAACAAAACAGGGGTTCTACGCCATCAGTGGCTTCCCGCACGTCCTTGGTGCAATCGACTGCACACACGTACGCCTTGTGCCACCTGCTGCGAGTGAACACCTCTACCGCAACAGGAAGCACACACATTCCATCAACGTGCAGGCCATAGTCGATCACCAAGGACTAATCAGCAACATCGTGGCTAAATATCCTGGGAGTGTACATGATGCATTCATCTTCCGTCACTGCACCATCAACCAACACTTCCAGGATGGACGGTATGGCAATGGACTACTTGTTGGTAAGGACAAAAATCTACTTATATACTCACTGCACAGAAACCCTCTAGGATGAACAACACATACACCACAATAGCAACACCTAGACAGGAACACACTGAGGTACTCACATCACTAGCCATGTGTCACAAGTCACCATTGAACCTCTCACACATTTGAATTTACTCCACAGCTTAGTGTGAAGACATTCATGACTGTGGTTGCCTAAATGTCACCTTGCAAATTGGAAGTCTCACAATAACCTGTACACTAATACAATGCATAACTTTTAAGGGATGGGATGGCCTGGCTATGTTCATATGGACGTTTCTAATACCCTTTCATGTTTCAACTCTGCATGGAACTATCATCACACCCCCAGTGAGGACACACGGACACCTGTGTCACAAGTCACAATGCAAGGGAGGGCACACTGTACTTGAGAAACCAATACATCCTGCTGACAAACAGTTAGACAACAAACACTTGCTCAGCCAAGGAAAATAAACAATGCCAAAGTTTCCACCAACAACCATAGGTTGTCACATTAGTACACAAAATAGTCACAGACAACACAACACAACTACTGCCATCAAAGATACGTACAACAGTGCCTCCTACATCTAATTGATACCATTCTGTGTTTCTCTTTCAGCTGATCAGGGGTATGGCATCCAGCCTTGGATAATGACACCATATGGGAACCCAAATACTGCTGCTGAGCGGGCATACAATGACGCCCACAAGAGGACACGCAGCATTGTGGAGAGGACCTTTGGGATCCTAAAGTCAAGGTTCCGCTGCCTTGACATCACTGGCGGAAGCCTACTATACTCCCCAGAGATGGTATGCAAAATTATACTCACTTGTGCCATATTACACAATATTTGTGTACAAAGGAACATTCCCCTCCTTGAACCGGACCCAGACATGCCTGAGGATGATGATGAGGAGGATGCTGGCCTGCAACAGGAGGGGGAACAACCTAACACCGCAGCAGGAGTGCGTAGGCGCCAACAGCTTGTGAACAATTTTTTTACTTAAGTCATTATCATCACTTGTATTCCACACTTGTAAATAAACACAGATCACAAACACCACATTATGCTTTGGCCTATTCATTTCTGACCACCTTTAGTTTGAAATAGCTGAAGATGAATGTCGTCTCATTGATCAAGAATGCCATTAAAATTCATCACACCAAAAATAAACATCACAACTGTATGCACAGAGGGTAGGATGTGACATGTTACATTACCATACACAGAGCCCAACAAGAGTACAAATGTGACAATTAGACATGCCGGATCCATACAACTGAAACAGTCTCTCATCCAGCCCAAAATTGGAGATCATTTGAAAGTCACATCACACGGGTTCAGAGACAGGGTGGGACCATCCATGTGTACGTGAACATGTCATCAATGGCTTCTCTCAAGTGTATGATGTGAGCAATACACAATTGCAACAACATCAGCTGCCACTAACTCAGGAGGAGACCTTGAAGTTACAGTGACAACATACACACAGACAGGTCATACTGGATCCACATTCCCACACACATGTACACATATGTCATACAACCAACCTAATATTTGAAAGTAGACCATCACAGTTGTGTCCCAGTTTGAACCTAGCAGGAAGATTGTAACATGACACTAAACCAGTTTATGCAGAAAGGGACACAGACAAGCAAAACAATCTTTGCATTATCACATCGTGAACGCTGAGAGTCTTGCAAACTTAGGGGTTCATTCGGACCCTGGCGGTAATTACCGCCCTGGCGGAGGTCGGCGGTAGCACCGCCAACAGGCTGGCGGTGCACCGATGGGCATTCTGACCGCGGCGGTTCAGCCGCGGCCAGAAACGGACTTCCCGCTGCCCTTGAGAATCCACCATTCCGCCGCCATGGGGATTCTGACACCCCCTACCGCCATCCTGTTCCTGGCGGGTCTTCCTCCAGGAACAGGATGGCGGTAGGGGGTGCCGCGGGGCCCCTGGGGGCCCCTGCAGTGCCCATGCCAATGGCATGGGCACTGCAGGGGCCCCCGTAAGAGGGACCCACAAAGAATTTCAGTGTCTGCTTTGCAGACACAGAAATTCGCCACGGGTGCAACTGCACCCGTCGCACCTTCCCACTCGGCTGGCTCCATTCTGAGCCGGCGTCCTCGTGGGAAGGGTGTTTCCCGCTGGGCTGGCGGGCGGACTTTTGGCGGTTGCCCGCCAGCCCAGTGGGAAAGCCAGAATGACCGCTGCGGTCTTTCGGCGGGAACCGCTTTGCGGGCGGCGACCGCCGCCCGCCGCGGTCAGAATGACCCCCTTAGTCATATGAAAATGGTATGCAACTTAGCTCCAAATCATCAATACTGCAAACGTCAAATGGGCTAATGAGATGAATGAATGGTCAACAGTCATTCATACCATATGGCCTTACATTCGCCCGCTGCTGCAGGTTTGCCAGGATATGATAAAAATACTCCATGGATACAGTAGCTATTCTGGATGGTCAAATCCTAGGGTGCTGGGGGACTAACTCCACCTCTACCACCCCCAAAACATACAGGAATCATGTACTTGTGAACTAAACACATGCATAAGGCACATATGTGGCCTCAATGTCACAAGTCCTACACAAATATGAAACACAAAATCATAATGGGACATGGTCAGCCCCCTAAAAACTGAAAGTGACTCTCCCACTCCCTGTTAGGACTACAGATAAAAGCATCCCCATCATAAAGGTGGGGACATTTTGGAGACGGAATACATAATGGTATCAAAAATCTCATTTCAAAATAGCCATCAGCAATTATACCAAATATGTTGTCAAATATGGTCAATACATTAGTTAACGTATCCCAAACATCACAGTGTGAAGGCCGTCTATACATAAAAGTACGGACATTTGTCAGATACAAACACAAATGTGTCTCACATCGCACCGTTTTACCATGACAAATCACCTTTCCAAAGCTAAACACATGAAGACATTTGGATCAATTTGCTCCATATTCTACGCATACAGCATGGCCGTCATAATTTGTTCATGTACATAAGTGCACACAATGCAGAGTCAGATACAAATGTATCCAAAAGTGTCTTGATATTTCACCTTCAAATTATGATTTACATCCACAATATTTTTGACTTTGCATCGTGTGCACTACTGTACGTGTAATAAAAACCACGCACATGATGTATGCGTGGTCAAAATGACGCTATATGCACAATATGTTGGTCATCTCATGTACATTATCAATATTAATATTCATATCATATTTTTTGACTCCGCATCATGTGCACCACTGTACGTGTAATAAAAACCACGCACATGATGTATGCGTGGTCAAAATGACGCTATATGCACAATATGTTGGTCATCTCATGTACATTATCAATATTAATATTCATATCATATTTTTTGACTCCGCATCATGTGCACCACTGTACGTGTAATAAAAACCACGCACATGATGTATGCGTGGTCAAAATGACGCTATATGCACAATATGTTGGTCATCTCATGTACATTATCAATATTAATATTCATATCATATTTTTTGACTCCGCATCATGTGCACCACTGTACGTGTAATAAAAACCACGCACATGATGTATGCGTGGTCAAAATGACGCTATATGCACAATATGTTGGTCATCTCATGTACATTATCAATATTAATATTCATATCATATTTTTTGACTCCGCATCATGTGCACCACTGTACGTGTAATAAAAACCACGCACATGATGTATGCGTGGTCAAAATGACGCTACATGGTCAATATGTTGGTCATCTCATGTACATTATCAATTATTAATATTCATATCATATTTTTTGACTCCGCATCATGTGCACCACTGTACGTGAAAAAAAAACGACGCCCATGATGTATGCGTGGTGTAATTGACGCTACATGCACAATATGTTGGTCATCTCATGTACAATTGGAAATATTAATATTCATAGCATATTTTTACACTCCGCATCATGTACACTGTAATGCGTCAAAAAAATATGACGCACATCTGTGTATGCGTGAAAATATGACGCATTACGCGAAAATAAAAACGGCGGCCATTTTATGCAGGAAGTGATGTAATAGGATATCCTGTTTACCAAATCTGTACTGGGAGTTGACTTTCACTTTCACTTTGCAGTCTCAGAGTTATCTAGACTGTGTGGTTGTGTGAAAGGTGTTGTCCTGTGTTTTACTGCTTTAGTGTCCTGTGTGCCTTGTATTTTGTCTTTGTGTCAATCTTTTATTGTTGTCAAACATTGTCTCAGTCTGTTTAGTGTTGTTTGGTCTATACCTGTGATAGTTTGTATTGTCTGTGGGAGTCTGTTGTGGGTAGCATAGTTTGGGGGGTTAGTTGGGCTATTTTTCTCCTTCTTCTTTTTCTTTCACACCTCTACCTTTCCCCATTTCCCACTTTTTCTTTCATTTTTCTTTGTTACTTTTTTCAACCTCGCATCATGTCAGGTAGGCCTCGCCTGTCCAGGATGGGTGAGGACGAATTGGGGGGCTTCATATGGCTCGTAAGCCATTTCCTCCCACTGATGCTGGAGGCTGGGGGCCGTGTGATACAGGGGTATCACACGGAGGCGAGGAAAATACGTTGGGAGAAGGTGCGCCATCACCTGGTCCGGGTCTACGGGAGTATGAGGAATGTGCATCAACTCAAGCACCGCTGGGCAGGTCTGATCACCAGGGAACAGGACCTGCTGGACCACCTGAGACTCCGGATTGGTGGCTATGTTGGTGAGTAATAATCAATTACATGGGAATAATAGGAATGTGTGCGTGAACATGTGATGATTGGTAGCCAATCTGCAAAATAAGTAGCTGACTGCGTGTTATACTAGGGAAACCTAGGCCCATGGGCATACACATAAATCCCCATTTTTGCTACACATGTACACCCAATAACAGCAGTAAAATGCAACATCTATTAGTATTTTGCTAAGTAGCCCCCTCTCTGCGTCACAAAATGATGCAAATGCTGCGCTACAAAGGTATACATATGTGTCCAAATGTGTATTTGTTGCCGGGTGTGTATGAAGACCTATGCTACCAGGCCGATGCCTTATCTTTGCAACACATACCAGATGGCTGTAGCTGCATGGAATGTAGTGTTGCATTTGTGTCTGAAAAGCAACACGTGAACTGCTCAATTTGTACTCTACTGGTCATAATGGCCAGTGAGTACGTCATGTAGAAACAACATACCTACATATGTAGACGCCATAGCTAGACCGAAAATTGCAAACACATGATGATGCAACACCTGTGTGTTGCCTTCACGTCACATGAAGTTAGTCATGTTGTCCACACATATGTCACATGTGTGTCTGGTTGCTGTGTGTTGAACCTGTCCCCATAGCCTGTTTGATGGTGAGTGGTCATGCAGTCCTCATGGAACCAGTTGTGAAATGTTTCTCTCTGGGATGCACAGGCTGAGATGTATGGATCACATGATTGTTCGGGCCTACTAATGGAGGAGTAACTTGGACGACACATGACTGTCCTGGCCACTGCATGAGTGTAGTAGGGTGTGTCACTGGAGCAGGAGACTCATCCAATGATAATCTAGAATACAAAGTCAGCCAGGCAGGATGAGCATGTGTGAAAGTGTATCATTACCATGTAATATTCACACACTGTCATTGTAACAGAAATTATTTGTCTGTTCACCCAGTCTGAGTATAATCTTCCTTTCATGCTTTACAGGTGGACCAGCCCCGTACACCGTTGGTGAGGTAGCCCATTTTGACGACCCCGATACCTACAGTGAGTGTTGCCTAAGTGCTATTTACATTGTTTGGAAATGAAGCATGATGGATTACTGTGTGTTCAGGACAATTCATGATATGATGTGCTGGCCGTTCATTGGCTTTGTTGTTTTGGTGTGATATCAAATTGGAATAATGTTTCGGTAAAGCAATCCCTAGTCATCTCTCAGATTGAGGGGCAGTAGGTCATTCAATTAGTGCGACTATTGGGAATAGCATGACTCATTTTGAACACACTGGTCAATGTTAGACTTGGTCAGGAACTTGCCATTAACTGAGTCAGCATATCAGACTGACAGTCTCCCAGATAGCTTAGGCACATGGCTTCGATGACAAGTGCGTCTTCCTAGTTGAGGATGGACTGTGTACACTGTAGGTCGGATCTTCCGGGGGCATGTACTTCCACAAGGTGACCTCGAAGTGTGTGTGACTTGAGTGCAATGGCCTAGGTGTTCTGTTGAATCATGTGAATGGGTGTTCTACCTCCTCTGTGTGTGTTGTAAAACATGCCTCACTAATAGTATGTTATGTTTGGCTAAGTCATATCATTTTGACATGTGTGGACCTGGGATGTGACAAGGTTGGGCTGACTCCAACGTGTTGCTAGCCCTTCATAGGTGTTGTGTGTGAAGGCACATGCTTGTTGCACTTTCTGTACACTCCTGGTTGTGCATTGATCATGGGATTGTTGTTTGTTCTTCCCACACCACCCACAAAGACTGGGATGTTACTGTGAAACAGGGTACCTAGGACTGTAGCAACCAGTATGTTACACGTACTTAACACCTTTTGTGACTTGAGTTTGTACCTAGGTCCAGATGTAGCAAAATGTCTCCACATTGCAAATAGCATAATTTGATGTTAGTGAGTTGCAAACGTCTGTTTCCTAATCCGAAATGTTATTGGTGGTCATGTACATATTCGCAAAATGGTTTTCGAAAGTAAAAAAATAAAGGAGTTTACCAGCCCTACTTGCAAATCACAGTGTTAGGCAATCCCATTTGCTAACGAGTACGTGGTTGCAAAGTGAGTAGCTGTTATCATCCACTTGAAGTGGCTGCTAACCAACTTGCTGACTGGAAGGGGTCCTCATTGTGAACCTTCACCTTTGTGAGTGGACCAAAATACTCCTGCACAAAACAGCCAGTGGTCTAGGGGAGCAATAAATATTGTGTAAATTACGAACAATCAATTGTTGTGAATTTAAACAAATCGCAGCTCATTTTCCTTTCAGATAAAGGGCCTACACTTGGTGAAAAATAACTTGCTTCATTTAAAAGCAGTCACGTCTATGGAGTTCTGCTGTTCCCAGCAGGCCTCCATCCCCGTGAGTGCCCATAGTTGCTAAGGTGGTGCAAGTTGGAACCCACATCATTGATGTTCATGAGGTGGGCTTTAGGGACCCCATAGTGACTCGCAGACGGTGTCAGAGACACCGTTCAGCTTTGCAATTTGCTAGTTGATTTCCCATCAATTCCCACATCTGGCCCATAGTGTCGACATATGATTCATGGCCAGGGGTTCAATCTTAGCACACAACTATTTCGAAATGCCATTGAGTGAGGAGTGTGATTCTTATCACATAGAATGACATATGTAGTGAAGTCAGTATGCGGACGAGCTGGTGCCATAATGTATAATGGCTTAGGTATGAATTGTAGGAGTAGTTTAGGGTGATGTCATCCATCATGTAGAGACATGGATCTGCTATATGTGATATGCCCTTCAGTATGCATGATTCACATGTACTTCCTCTGAGCCTTCCCGTGACATATGTTGTAACAATTGCTGCAACCAATACATTGCTAGTAATGGTCAAATTACCCATTGTGGTATTCAACCCACTGTAAATTCTATGCTCAATATTTGCCTTTTCCCTTCACAGCTGCAAACCTGAGTGCCGCAGCTCGAAACCAGTTTGAGCGCCGTGCAATGAGGTACAGGCACATCCTGCAGGTGCAGTGTGGGTATCGGAGGATGGCCCGCAGATACAATTCGGAACGGGCCTCCGGGGCGTGGTATGCCACACCACAGGCTCCACCAACGGTGCCACCTACAACCACCAGGTCTGCCCAAGGGGACCCAGCGACGGACCAGCCATCTTCCTCCAGACCTGGACCCAGCCGTGTGTTGGGAGCAGGGCTGTCCCGTGGCCACTCCACTCCAGCAACAATCTCCACCTCCACCGGCACGCAGACCAGCAGTGACCCTCCAATTGACCCTGCAGCCTTCAACGCATTGTCTAGGAAACTGGACAGGTTAATTCAAAAGGTTGACAACCTGACGGAGGACATGGCGGAGGTCAAAAAGAAGGTGCGCTCCATCCGGCGCACACTTCAGAGGGCAAATCCTTAGTTATTTTGCCCTCCTGAACTTTTACCCCTCCCCTCTCCCCTCTTTCCTCTTTTCATACTGTTAGTTGGGTTGGGGGGGTTAGTTGTAGGATAAGTATAGGTAATTAGCTTAGTTAGTGTTAGGTAAGAGGGTGGGGGGTCCTTATACTTTCTATCTAATATTTTTGTGTGGGTGGGTGGGTGGGGGGCAATGTTGGGATTCCTGTTTGATAAAAAAAAAAAAAAAAAAAAAAAAAAATATATATATGTTTGTTTAGGATAGTATAGTATGTGTGTAGGTTAGTAAGTGTTGTCCTGCATGTGTCTTGTCTCATAATGGTGGGTGGGGGGTTGATGTTTAGATCGTTTCGTTACATGTGTAGAGTAAGTTTAGCTTAGGTTAGTTAGGGACAGTTGTGGGTTAGTAGTAGTCAGGTTAGATTAGTGTAGGTTTATCTTTCCCTTAGTTGCCTCTTTTCTTACTTATTTGAAATAAAAAATTTGTTAACCCTTTACCAGATGCGTTAGGTGCTACCTTTTCATGGCCTTGACATCAGTGTAGCAGAAAGTTTTAGTATGACATTTGTGTCCCATGCTCGCTATCCCCAGGCTATTGAGGTTTAACATGCCAGCTACCCGTGTGCTAACTTGGTAAGTATCCACCGTGTGGGAGAGCCACCATTGGTAGTCTGCATAGATCATCAAGATTTGGGGTTGGTATGTATCCTACTTCACAAAGAGTGCTTCCAGAGTTGATTTTGTAGGTAAATAGATAGGTCGGACAGCATTGTGAAGTTCAGGGAGAGCTTTGTAGATGAGTATTTGTTCACACTCTTGTCTTGTTGCTGTCATTGCTGACCTACATCATGTGTGTACTGCTTGAGCATGACTTTCCTTCATGGTAGTATACGCTGTAAGGGTGATTGATGCAGTGTAATTTGGTTAACATTCCTTTCATTTTACAGCATAATGTATTGTGTTAGTATCGCAAGGTGCCTACATTTCTCATCCACCATTAGTTGTCTAGAATAGCTATGGATGGGGCCTCATTCTGTCCAACACAGCATGATTGTGTGTGCTTAGTCCCTACATCAGTTATTTTCCTCAGTCTAGTAAAGCTATGATGCAATCCTGGCCACTGCACAGATGTTTCAGTAGACATGAAATCAGGACAGTAGTCTAGAGAATCAACATGGTTGCCACACAGCCACTTTGGAGTTATGTACTGCACAGTTGAAGTGTGAAATGACACAGAGACACAATTGGTGTGCAAGTGATATTTATTTTTAGGTGGAGTAGTGCAAAAAGTCCATTAACAATGTTAGGTGAGTCCGTTCTGGTGCATTCTTAAATGGTGATCCTATTTACAGGGTGTGGATGATGCTCCTGACATGCTGGGGTGATGTCACAGACGGTGCAGAGGAACAGGAATTGCCAAATGGTAGGAGAGAAACATTTACAGCCAATGTGGACAAGGTAAACAGTAGATTGCCGAACAGTCATTGAGGGTAGTTGGAGTGAGGCTGGCATGTGTCAAAACGTAGGACCTTGGTCAGAGTGGGGCATGGTGCAGGGACTAGGGCTTCCAGGTACTCTTGCGTGTGAATGTTATCTGTTCCATGTCTTCTTCTTCTGATGTGTGTGTTGCCTGGTGTGTCCTTGTTGTTGTTGGTTTTGAAGGGGCAACACACACCTCAGTGTCAGAAGACATGGAGGCAGACATCCCGGGGGCTGATCCCTGTCCAGTTATGAAGGTCAGTACTGCAGCAAGGAGAGCGTGCTGGTTTTTCAGAATGGCAGCCACATCCCGATGGTAGGCAGCCAGGTCTGCCCTGAGGGGTTCGATGTTGCATTCGTGCACACGCTGACTGGCTTGCTGTTGGAGTTGTTTGGTCAACTGGATGACAGCTGTGCAGATTGCCTTCTGTATTACTAAAAGTTCCTCCAACAGCGATGTTCTGGCTTGCATTGCAGCTGCCTGATCAGCAGTTGACAGCATGCACGAACACACCCCCTCAAGGCTGGCTGCCATAGTTTGCATCCCCACCCGCACCTCCTTGGCCAGCTCCCGCTGGACCCCAACGACTGTTCTTTCGAAGCTGGTGCCAGTGTCGTCAGAGTCCTCAGCTGTGTTGGAGCTGCCAGGTCTTACAATTGGGGTGGCGGGTGGTTCTACTGTGGTGGCTGCTTCATCTTGGCTCCTCCTTGTTACTGAAGGGGGGGTTTGGAGGCTTTCGAGGACCATGTCAATGGTCTCTTGTGTGAGGTTGATGTTCTCGTCATCCATGTCATCAGGGAACTCATGGACAGGCATATCGGCAGGAGATCCGTGTTCCTCTGCAAAGAAACAGGGTACAATTAGTGTGTCTGTGTTGAGATCATTTAGCACTAAGATACAAGCCTTTGGATGCCTTTACTTTGTACTCTGATTTTGTCTTGGTATCTGCTGTCTGTCATAGGGCATTGTTGTAGGCCTATGGCCCACCTGTGTGTCACATATATGATATGGAGCTATCAGACATGCCTGCCAGGACATCTCTAGGTGTTGATTTGTAATTATTTTGGAATATGCATTTTTTTGTCCTACTCCTCTCTCGGTGTTTCACTATTGTTATGGAGGGACATTTGTTTGGGTGGGCTCTCATTATCCTACATGTGATTCTTGGCTTTCTAGGCAGCAGGATAGCTAATGGTGTGGGGGACTAAGTTTGACCCACTTGTAAATAACTCTGTCACCCAGATATTGTATTTAGCTCAGACAGACTAGCAGTGCCTCTGGTCTCCCACAACAGAGGAATGTTTAGAAGTCCAAGCCCATGACATCTTTGGGACTTCTCAGGGAAGTGGTGGTCACTCAGGTCCTACACATTTCTATCTTTTCCGGTATGTTCCCATACACAAATGACACAGACAGTATTTGTTGGATATGAAGTTTCAGTGTACAACTGACTTGTAGGAATTTCGGTGTGAGCCCCAATAACCAAAACAATACACACAGTTAGAACTGAAATAGTCCGCAGGAAAGTAATACATTGGTACACAGCTATCATGGTGCATAACAGTTTCTACTCTCCCTCTGCTTGTTCTATATATAGCACTGCATGTTAAGTTTGGAGCTTGTCTGTCTGAATCACAGGGGAGACATCATCCCTCATATCAGAGGAATGGGCTGGGATCTGGTTGTGCATCAGCAGCAAGGCAGGCAGCATCTAGATGTGATTTTCGGTTTGTAAACTCCCCCATGCGTGTCTTGGGACGAGGAAGTGAATTTAAAAGACATATGTCATGGTGATGACAAAGTTTCCCTACGCAGGAATGGCAAACCTTAACCCCTACCACATCTATCATCAACGAACCAGACGGTATCCTTGACTGGGGCACAGAGTGAATATGTTCTGGCAAACTCCAGTGCAGAAGTAGGCAAAACAGGGTGATTTGACTAATTGCCAACACCTCAGGACTGACTATTTGCTACATTAACTGATAGGAAGGGCAATGAGATTCATTTAGTGCAAAGTGCTCTGAGGCACTTAGATGTGAGCAAATGAGTATAAGTACATTCAGGGTAAGATGCACAAAGGCCTCCAGCCTGAGGCTATTGCGCAAAGTATACGTTTCACTTGCCACGCTACACTTTGACTGACTGTGGGTGTTGTGACTGCCCTGCCAGCACACTTGCCTCACAGGCCCTGCACCATACACTTTTTATTCACATTGCATGATCTGTACATGTTAGGTGGCATGACCTATGTATGTCAATGTTAGGATGTGGTATGGATGTAAACATTGTTGATGTTTGTATCTGATGGGGTCTCGTGTATCTTACTGGATTGGCTTGTTTATCGTATGGATGTCCTATTTTTTGGTTAGACTGTGCAGGTGTGTTTCAGTGACCAGTTGCCTGTGTCCCCTCGTCAATGTTGTTGTCTGAGCAGTATGACATTTGTGATGTAGCATTGTTAGGCAGGCACGTGAGGGACCCTGACGTATGCAGCATGTGTGTGTCGTTAGTGCTGTGTGGCTCCTATTGCTGTTTACTTAGGCTTATGTATGTGTCAGTTATGGACATTCGGCATTTAAGTGTACTGGTAGCTTTGTCTTATTTCTAGGAGTAGTTGCAGATGTCATCCTCACCCCCTAATTTAGGAATGTATGTTCCAGGGTGGGGTTCCTGCCATTTGGTACTATAGCTGCCCAGAGATGAGAGGTGTTATTGTCAACTGTGGTGGCAGTTAAGTTGCAGTTGTTGTATTTGCTACTGCATTACAGGTAGGGACCTAGTTGATGGGGAATAGTTTGTGCAAAACAAGTGCCTGGATGTGGATTCAGGGTAGTGTCCTTCCCACCTGTCACTGGTTTCCCTTGGCTCTCTTGTTGTAATTACAGGATGTCCCCATGGGACTGTAGTGGTGGCAGTATTTTGTCGTGGCCCGGCTATGGTCAGTACTGGGCATTCCCCCCTGCCGTGCCCCTTTCCCCATGCCACTTCATATATGTGCTAAGTTACATGCATTGGGTAGTAGGTATCCCCCCCCTGCTTACAGTCCCCATTATTGCATTGTAATTCCCCATGCGACTTACCCTGCATGTGCGTAGTGTCGTGGTAGTCTGCGCTGTCCAGTCCTTGTATCCCTGTGACAATCTCCTCTGGGATGACGGCTGCAACCATCTCCTCCATGTGGTCCAGAGCCTCCTGTTGTGCTGGACTCCCCCCTCCAGTCTGCATTGCTGCCTTCCTGTTCCTGGCCATTTTCTCTTTGGTCCTACGTTTACAGTCATGCCAGCGTTTCTTACACTCGGTGACTGTCCGGCGTTCTTCAGCCACACTGTTTATCTTGTCCACAATTTCTTTCCAGATGGCCTCTCTCCTACTTAGTGGCAATTTTGAGGATATGAAAAGTTGGTGCTGGTGTTCCGTCACCTCTTTCACCAGGATTTCCTGCTCCTCTGCACTGAAGCGACACTTTCTTTTTTTCTTTAACATGTCCTGGTTCCTGTGTGCTTCCTCCTGGCTGGGTCCTGGTCTGCTCTCATCCTCCTGGGGTCTGTTGGGGCATCTGGGATCCATTTTGGGTCTCCTCTCCTGTCAGTGCAGTTTTCGCGCAAAAATGTCACGCAATAGCGTGAAAAAAAACGGCGTATTCACGATAGCGCTGTCGTAAATCGACCCACAGTGATTTGCGTCACTTTTACGTGGGTTTGCCTTACGACAGACCGACGCTGTTTGCGTCACGAAATAATGACTCCCACCTGTTGGTTGCGCCGCCGTACGTCAAAGTATAAATTTGACGCCCGAATGGCGCATCCAAATGGCGTTAGACGGCGCAAATTTTTTTGACGCAAAACTGCGATGGCGCAGTTTTGCGTCAAAAAGTATAAATATGGGCCAAAATGTTACATTAACAAGAACAGCATCATCTAGCAGTCGGTTCTCATCAGAAAGCTTCTGTTATCAGCACATTTAAACAATACAATAGAAATCACAGTTTAACTCTCTAGGACAGCCATTTATTAAATGTTAAGAAATACAGTTTTGACATGAGGCCTGGCAAGTAGGCCAAGACACTCGCTAAGTTAAGGCATACAATTAATAAAGCTAGAACATAATGCATAACCCTTCATATGACATATTACTACATTAGTCAAACATATATTCAACTTTTCACAGTGTTAGGATATTAAAAAGTACTCTTTGTGAACACTGGAGGCCACTCTTCGTAATCATATTTTCAAATGCATGTATTATTTTCTACTTTATTATATTTTCTACACAAACCCCTTATTCAGAATACATGAATACTCATTAATAATTTTTATTAATACACCTGCATTAGCAATCCTTCCTCTGATGACTAAATGTGTCATCACACTAATTACCAACCACAAATTTTTGCATCAGCCAAAATTCTGTCAATTCAATCCCTTCATACTTTTGTTTCCCTTTTGAATTTTCCCTGTACAATGTTTCCCTTTTCTTTTTTCCCTCCTCTGATCATTCTTTGACCTTTTCAATTTAATGATTTTGCATAATTTACACAATCCCCATATTCCAATTAGACAAACCACAATAATTAATATCCCCTGTAATATCTTCAAAAATATCCCATTCCAAATGTTGCTGAGCCAATTTCCCACTGAAGCAAAACCTTTGCCCATCTTTTCCCAAACACCTGGTTCTTTCAATTCTTACAAATCAGCACTTTTGTTAGTCAGATTAGTCATTAAGCCTCTAATTTCCTTATTATTATCAGAAATATACGAACAACAATGCCTAGAATTAATCATTCTGCAGACTCCACCACCCTTCGCTAAAAGAATGTCTAAAGCAAGATGATTTTGAAGAGTCATAGCTCTATCAGCAGCTAACTGAGTATCTATCAGGAGTATGGCTCCTGAAAGATTTATCAGCATGTTATCCACAATAGTAGACAACTTTCTAATCTTTATCTAATTCAGAATGACTCTCACTGAAGGAATCACTGCTCCAACTATATCTCCCACTATACCAGAAGAGGACTCCCTCCTCTGTCTCTGATGATGTATTTTTTTGTCACTTTCAGAAACTTCTTCAAATCATCTATTTGATAAATCTTTGGGAAAACTAGCCCCAAATAACTTGTCCCATACCATCCTCTTGGAAGACGGTAATAACCACATGAGACCACAGATATAATAAATTCCGGGAATCGCTGGGTCCTGTCCATTCAACATAAACGTCCATTTACTCTGCAACAAAAACACATGCTTGCATTCACTCGTTCACACAAACAAAGTATCAGTGCGAGATTTAGGCCTGTATACACAAAGTTTCCCTACGTGTTGCACATCTAAAGCTACTTTCCCCTGTGTTTTAAATGAGCTATAAGCACAATCATTACAGGAAGTCCTTTTCTCTGAACCTGTTCCTAACTTCTACTTTAATGCCTTTCTCCTGTCATCTGTGTGATTTAAGAAGCTTTTCTCTAGAGGTGTAAGAAAGCATGTCAAATTATTCCTGTGCTCATACGCTGTGCCAAACGTTACTGTAGGTAGCTACTCTACTGCAATGCCTAATTATAGGAACAAACGAAAACACAACATCATAATTTGAGTAAAAGTACTGTATGTAGTCCTGGTTACAAAATCTTGTTAGTAGCAGACTACAACTTATTCCATATGTTAGTGGCAAGCTGTGGTATGTAATTCCTTCCTCAACTGATGCAGGAATCTGTGTACACACATAACAATTCCTCGCATCCATCGTCCCAACATACTCACTCAATAAGCGATAGAAGACATTAGAAGAAAGTTCTCCTTGCGCATTAGTATCCCCATGCAAATAATTCTCATCTAACCTAAACTTCTCTATTGCTGTTAGTGCAGTAGTTGTCTCAAAAGCAGAAGTATGGTTGGCTTGACTCTTATAAAGAACAGATATTAGCCCTCATTACAACCTTGGTGGGCGGTGGAGGCCGCCGCCAATGTTTTACCGCCGAGCGGCCGCCTATGCAGCCGCAATCCCGCTTGCCGAATTATGACATCCCTGCTGTTTTCATAGTTTCCGCCCGGCCAGCAGGGATGTCGGCCGTAACATTGGAGCCGGCTCCTAATGCCCGTGCCCAGGGTGGGGCCTCCAGGGGACCCGCGACTCCCCTTCCCGCCAGCCTTTCCATGGCAGTCTCTACCACCATGGAAAGGCTGGCGGGAAGGGGACTCGTAATCCCCTGGGCAGCGCTACCCTGGGGGATTAAAACCGCCGGGACAACCATGGCGGGAAACCGCCAGGACAACCATGGAGGGATACCGTCGGTCCCGGCAGTGCCACCGCCATGATCGTAATACGCCAGATTGTACTGCCACCTTTTGGCGATACAATCGCCGAAACAGCCCTGGCGGTCTTCCACCTGCTGAGAAAAAGAGCGAACCACATCCCCCAGACCTTTGCAGTAGTCCAACACATATCACACCATATCATCTGTAATGTTGATAAGTGCATTTGCTGGCACCGCTGGCAACCTCATGACTCGGCCCATAAGGATTCATGCGACGACAATCCTGTCTTCCTGTCAGGTGTGTTTCTCATTGATATCAACACTAAAGGCAATGCGTCAGGAATTTCAAATTCATCTTTGCGACTCTTGACTTTAAGGTACCATTCATCTGTTCCACTAGTCCTGATGCGTGAGGGCGGTAACTACAATGCAACTTCTGCTCAGTGTTCAATGCTGCACACAGTAATTTAATTATTTCATTGTTGAAGTGACTTCCACTGTCTGATTCCAAAGAGATCGGAAATCCGAAGTGCAGTATCAGTTCCATAAGCAGTAGTTTCGCTACTGTGAGACTATCATTTCTTCATGTAGGGTAAGCTTCAATCCAGTGACTAAAGATGCAAACAATCACCAACACATATCTCAAACCTCCATACACAGGCATCTCAATATAATCTATCTGCATTATGCTGAATGGACCTCCCGCTGTTCCAATGTGGCTCAAATTAACCACTGTCCTTTTCCCTGCAGTTAGTTGTTGGCAAATGACACAACAATGACAAACTGCTTCAGCAACTTGTCTAAACTTTGGGTTAAACCAATCATGTTTCAAAAATCGAATCATTGCATCCCTCCCAATATGTGTTTGACCATGATAGTACCTTGCCATTTGAGACAACAGACTATTTGGCAAAACCAATTGACCCTCTTCTGAAACCCACAGTTTATCTGGTCTTTGCACACATTTCATCTTGATCCATGAACGTTTTTCCTCCCTGTGAGCATTATTTTGTAACATTTTCAATTTCTCCAAAGTGTAAATTACTTTTAATGCACAGCTTGTACAGGTTTCATCTTCTTCAGATAACAGTTCCCACTTGTCGTTGAATGATATACAGTTCAATGCGCAAAACCTTGCAACTTGATCTGCATATCCATTTCCCAATGACACAAAGTCCTGCGACTTTAGATGTGCACTGCATTTCACCACAGCAATCTTTTTAGGCATTGGAATAGCATGTAACAATTCTTTAATTCTCTCACCATTTATTACTGGTGAACGAGAAGAGGTCATGAAACCTTTCTGTGACCACAACTGGACAAAATCATGGACTATTCCAAATCCATACTGGCTATCTATATAGATGGTAACTTTCAGCTGTGCAGAAACATGGCACACTGTAGTAAGGGCTACCAGTTCCGCTACTTGGGCAGAATACACTCCTCAAAGCCAAGAAGCTTCCAAAATACCAGTAATTGTGCACACGGTATATCCTGCTCTCAGTGTCCCTGCATCGTCTCTCAGACATGAACCATGAACAAAGATAATTTGGTCATTTTCTTCCAATCATGCTCAAAAACTTCAATTTTTTTAATTTCAACATTTTCATTTGGAAGTAAGGTTGCCGGGTTCAGCACTGTACATCTTTTCAATGACACATTTGGTGACCCTAGAATACTCGTTTCATATCTGGTCAGTCTTGCACCAGTCAAATATTGGGTTTTCGTCCTTGTAAGTAGAATCTGAGTAGAGTGAGGGACCATTACAGTCAGGGGATGTCCCATCACAATGCCTTCACACTGTGTAAGGCTTTGACCAACTGCTGCAAACGTGCGCAAACAACCTGGTAAGGTTGCTGCAACTGGGTCAAAGTAGCTAAAAAGTGTGCTAATGGGCGATTTACACTTCCATGGACCTGTGTCAAGACAGATGAAGAACATGCATCACGCTAATGACAAAACAATGTAAAAGGTTTTGTGTAATCAGGCATACCCAGCGCTGGAGCCTTGCACAGACTCTCTCTCAGTTCGGTGAACGCTTTCATTCCAGCCTGGTCTAACATTATAGGATCAGTGACTTCCTTATGAGTCAGCTTCTGCAATGGTCTTGAAATGACTGAAAAATGTGGAATCCATTGACGACAATAGCTTACCATCCCTAAAAATATCCTGACATCTCTCTATTTGGTCGGGGGATTTAACTGCAATATGGGTGTCTCTGGATATCTTTCTTGAACCCTTCTCAATTTGGTGACCCAAATATTTCACTACTTTCTGACAGTACTGCAATTTAAGTGGAGACACTTTGTGACCATACTTTCCCAAATGGTTCAACAGGGCAATCATGTCATAGTTGCACTTGTCCCTTGTTTTGGACGCAATCAGCAAATCATCAGTGTATTGCACCAAGGTCGATTGGAAAGGCAATTCCAACGACTCAAAATTATTTTTTAAGATCTGATTAAATATGGAAGGTGACTCTGAAAACCCTTGAGGAATTCTGCACAAGCAACAAACTCAATCCAGAAATTTGAAACAAAAGAGAAATTGCCTATCCTCAGGAAGAGGCACAGAAAAGAAGGCTTGCGACAAATCAATGACAGTGAACCACTCAGACTCACATGGAATCTGAAACATTATCACAGCTGGATTTGGCACCACGGGACAACATTTTACCACAATCTCATTTATTTTTCTTAAATCCTGAACAATTCAAACTGTCCCACAGGGCTTCTGCAAACCCATTATCGTTGAATTACATGGACTACTCAACACTTCTTTTAAAACCCCTTGCTTTGACAAAGTCTGCAATTATCTGAGCAACCTTCATAAGGACATCTTGTGACATGTGGTACTGTGGAAGTCGAGGAAAAACTGCATTCGGCTTCACAGTAACTTTAACTGGCTCAACTCCCTTTATCAAACCTACTTCTTTCCCTGTCAAATCCCACACTTTCTCCTTAAGCGTTCCCTGCAAATCAGGATGAAGCTATTTCACTGTGAACATCGGAAAAATTTCAATAAGAGGGTACTCCTTATTTGTAGTCTCCTCTTCTATCTCTGTGGCTTGGTCATCTTCATCATCACTATTCATCTGAATGTCAATTCCATCATTTGAACAAGTAATCGAACACTTTGTTTTACACAGTAAGTCTATTCCCAGTAGGGATGCCGGACTTGAATCACAGACTACGAATTTATGCAGTCCCTGAAAGTTGCCAATCTCAACTTGAACTGAATCTGTAATCGGGTTGATCAAATACTAGTTCACTACTCCACAACCAGAACTCTTCTACCTGAAAGGGGCAAATTTCGAACTTCTGCACTTCTTACTGTAGAGCGTGTAGCTCCAGGTCAACCAAGAATGAAGCTCTGTGACCCATAACCTTTCCCTTCACATAGGGTCCTCTTTGATCTACTTCTAAGGAAGTTGCAAGCACACATGGCTCCTCATCTGAACTGTCACTTGTCCACTCATCATTTATTCCATTCTCACTGTCTAACAGGAATTGGTGCATCATGTTACTACTTTGGTGTAGTCTCTGACCCATGACCTGTTGAGAAAGCATCATCTGTTGCTGTTCCATCGGGGCTTGAATTATTTGAATTTGCCGTCTAGGTATCATGGGAGCCTGCTGTTGCATCGGCTGCAACTGTGTCATTTGTACATGTGGCATATGCACCTGCTGCATGGGATGAAAATTCAGCTTTTTTTCAATTCACATTATTCTGAAAATTTGGATTAGGACCTCTCACTCTCGGTCCTCTCACGTTCTGGAATGAGTTGATGTCATTACTCTGCTGAACGACACCCTCCTGCACCATCATCGACACTCCCGTTTCCAATGTCCAACGGCTCTGCAAACGTGACATGGCAATAACTTCTTCATTCCCTGCACATCATTCTGAACCCCTACAGTACTTAAGTCTGGATCACGATTCATATTTCCTCTACGACCTCTACCTCTCATCTGGAGCTGAAACATCATGTTTCCCTGCTGCTGCTGTGGTAACTGATGCAGAATATTCCCCTGCACTCCCATTTGCGCTGCTTTAATCTGCATCACCATTGCCTTTTCTTTCAACTTTTTCTGCTTCTACTCAATCTCGTCACTACAGTATTTTGTATACAGCAACACCTCATCAATCAGCTTTGCTTGAAAGCAAATCAAATGACTCTTAATCATCTGGCCAATTTCAGGTCTCAACCCTTCCACAACCCTGAACACAAAATGGAACATGTCTTTCGCCTCAATTGTTTCTGTACCACTGTAATGCTTGAATGCCTGCAACAATCTCTCATAATACGCATGCATCAACTCCTTTGCTTCCTGAGCTGTCCTGTCAATCCTCTTCCAATCAATATTCTTGGGCGAAATTCTCATTTTCAAAAATTCAATCACCTTATAGTAATATTTAATTACCTCAGGAGATGGTTCACCTCTATTGTTGTCTCTCTCCGGTTCGCTTGTTGGCCAATTTACACTCCTCTTACATTCAATCCACAGATCAGCTGGAACCTCTATCTCTAGTAATGTGTTCAAGTCTTCCCATAGGCACTTTGTGAGTTTCACAAACCTGTCTGTCTGCTGATACCACTCTACTGGCTTCTCTCTCAATTTTGGATAATCATTTGTAAATGACAGAATGTCACTTCTGCTCCAAGGGACATGAACATAATTCCATCCTGGAATCTCTCTCATTGGTAAAATTGTCACTGGATCTTTATCCTGCTGCTCATTTGCAGTCAGTCAGCTTCAAAGAATCACTTTTCCTTTTGTCTATCTTCTTTACCCATCTGCCTTCCCATTTGTCTAATGCTCTCCAGGTCTGAGCACTTTGAAGCAAGTCCTTAAAGTGTGCCTTTATTCCGGCAGATCTCATATGTTCAAAATCTTTAGCCTCAAAATCTAATCTGTAACTCCTTTTCAAATGCTTAGTTTTCTCTATTTCTATGCCGTACTTCTCTGCCAAGTCTGCTAATTTCTGATGCACATTGCTCACTTCTCTTGTAATTTTCAGGTACAAATATCTCAGTTCTGCCTCCGTGTAGGATTCTAACCTATTCACACCCATAGTTTCCTCAATGAGTTCACCCGCTTCCATGCTTAGCCTTGCACAATTCAAATACTCCTCTCCCTTAGGAGCACTCTGTGGGGTATTCGGCTTGTATAACCATTCAGTCAACTGCTGAGCTGTCAATTAGTGCAATGAAATGTTAATTGCTTGAAGTGGTGGCACCTTCTTTGCAGCTACATTCGGGGTCTGCGGTGTCAACAATTTCAAACTCTGGCTAATGTTTGACCCTACTATAGTATCTGGAAGTGCTACAAATGGACTAAGGTCTAACATTGATCTTGATCCATCAAAAGTCTGTCCCACCGGAGAGACTACCTGAACATTTTCAATATGTCCTCCCCACATTATACTCTGGGATATTGCTCCCTGTTCACCTACAGTCGTTTTCTTCTGTGCAAATAAGGGTGCGGCTAGACCAACAGTAATAGGTAGCGATATAGCATCTGGGGCTGTTCTGACACTTACGCTCTGTGGGAGAGTAACTTCCATATTCTGATTTATTTCCAGAGTCATATCTGACTGTGTCCCTGTTACTGAAGTAAATCTTGGCATTACCTGCGGCTGCACTTGGGGCAATAAAGTTGGAGTTGGTTCAGTGTGAACTAATATCGGTCTTAACAAAACCTGTTCCGTAGGCACCATTAAGTTCGAAGTTGTTTCCATAATGGGCATGTCAGGATAAATTCTCTGAACTTGTGGTGGTTGCACCTGATTGTGTACTACAGGAGTTGTAGGCATATTAACACCATTCTGCATTGCATTCTGTGTCAGACTAGCATTAACCTGCATCAGACTCATTGTCCCTTTAACCTGTATCGGGGCTGTCGGATCAGCACTGGTAGTTGGACCACTCTGATGTGCTGTATATGGTGGTGGGTGATTTCTCAATAACTGTGTGATAAACTCATTATCATCCGATTCTTCCTCCACTATAGAAGACTTTCTAGCCTCTCTACTTTCGGATGGACTTCTGTTAGTTTTCCTACTATCTCTCCTTCCTTCCTTCTCATTGTCCTGTGTAATTGCCAGAAACAACTTAATTCCGTGCAAAGTCTCCATCCTCCAAACTCTTTTAACACTGTCCCACCTAGCGTCTGCTAAAGTCTTTTCTGCCTTTCTCATTCTCCTCTCGAATTTCTGTTGCTGTTGCTGTCTGGCTACTCGCTCCCAAACCGTTAACACCTTAAAGTGTGCCGTCTCGGAAGAGGCTTCGCTCGTATAGCACCATCCTTAATTGCTCCAAAATCCTCAAATTGAATGTCCCATTTGTAGGAAATGCTAAGTTCCCATCCTTCTCTGTCAATTTGCAACATTGCTTCAGCCAAAGACATGTCAGGGCACCTTTTTCCTCCATTACAATGTAAGCTGGTGTACTTTCTAGCGGTGTAGCCTTGCCTACACTCGCTTTGAAAATGTCATCTTTTCGACCTTTTTGCTATTCAAAATCAAATCAGGAAGTGACTTTTAATCCCAAGGTTTCCTTTCACCCACTTTCTCAACCAATTGCCTCTTACGGACCGCTGCCAATCATTGCGTGACCCTTCTCACTAACGACCTATTCCAGCGCGGCTCCAATGATGTCACACTCACACGTACTGCGGCTGACAAAGTCTTGTGGCTTGTCCTCCCAAACTCTGATTCACACAAACTAAAGCAAAAATTGCAAGCACTAATCAAAAACCAAATCAGGTAGTTTACTACAGGAAAGATAACACAATTGCTTCAGAAACCTTGTGGATTTTTCACTGACGGCTCTTCCCACCTTTACAGCTACTCCTTCTTTCTCCCAGATTCGCAAGCAAAATTCGACCCGCAAATTTTACTCTCAACTGATCAATGGGTCAGTCCTGCTGCACATAGGACTCGCCAAATCTCAGTTTAACTTTTCTTCCACTCACTTTAACTCTCACAATGACTTGTCGACCACGCCCGATCAACCTATTTAACTAGACAGATTACAAAATAAAACCAAGTGTCTCATGCGGTTTTCAATATACTCTGGAGTCTTAGACCAAGCAGGGTTCATACATCAACAACCAAGTGGACAATTTTTTAGCACAAAGCGCCACACACATATGAAGTTCAACGACTGCCCTACCCTTACGCTGCAGAGTACGCACACTCCTTCTACAACTTCATTTGGACGCAAACTCCGTAAACCCTCACAAACCTCACAATTCACCTGCGATTTACATAAGCTGTGCAAGCGCAACCTACTTGATTCACACTGTCACTAGAACTCGGAGAACATCCTCAAACAACCATTAGCAGGATCCAGGATTCTGGGAAAGTCATTTCTGGACTTAAGGGAACGTTTTCTTTCCAATTAGCATCATTGAAAAACAGAATCCAAATCTCAGTAACAATGAACCTTCACCTTTGTTACTATCTCTGCACATCTATCACGGGCTCTTAAGGAGACAAACCTTCACCTCTCTCTACCAACACTGTTAACACCTGATACTCTGGACCGGACAACTATGATACGCTCTTAAGGAGAATAACCATTCCCTCTGTTACCATCTTTGTTATCACCTGTTACTCTATACCAGATGTCTATGATAAGCTCTTAAGGTGGCTCTTAAGGTGACTAACCATTCCCTCTGCTACCATCTCTGTTAGCACGTCTGACCTTATTAAGTAAACTTACAGGGGAACGCGAATAGGTCGATGAACCTTTTGACTCGCAATTAAGATGTTCTTACCATAGCTCCAGCACATAATCAATAACCAATACACAATAGTCAAAAATCAACAACAATCAATAAAATCAATAATCATTAGAGTCAGTAATCGTCACACACCATGACCTTTCAGTCATGAATAACCACACCTTTATTAAAGCTACAATATTTATTTCCCTATAATAACAATGCTAAGGTCATCTAGATTAATCTCAAAATCAAATGAAACACATACAGAAACAATACTGGCTGTCTGAAACAGCAGAAGAAACATATTCTAATCAAAGCTTTGTCGTAGTTTGGACTCTTGCTCTGAGCAAGACTGCTGGTCTCAGGATGACAGTACTTTCGTTTGTAGGTGACTAAGTCTCTTCCTACAATTATTTGTAACTGTTGTCCAAACCTTACCGGCTTACTAGCAGTACCTCACCAAAAACACAATAGTAAAAGGTGATTTGTAGCAGTCGCTTACGCATGGACTCAAAATACAATATCTCAGGGTTGTCGTGGTTAAACGGAAATTACCCTTTTCTCACAGATTTATTATGTCTCATACAAACAAAGGCAATAACACAGATGCAGTAAAGTTATAATAGTTTTTATTCAACATAACTGCAATTTGTGATAAGTTGCATGAACTGCAATGATTAGGATAATGAATATACCAAGCAACAGTATTGTAAAGAGGAGAGTCATTGTTATAAAGACCCCCACCATTATGCAATATATGAAAGAAATATATGTATATGTAAAAGATGGAACAAGCCCTAATACCCAAAGGAGAGTAGGTCTAACCTCCTACCTAAACAGGAAGAGCTGGGTTCGTTAAACCTAATCTGCCAAAACCGTGTCCATGAGAGGAGCCCCCAACCCTCGTTACCTTGGAATGAGGTCTCTATCTCAGACTCCGCAGGGACACGAAGACTGGATCAGTGTCAAGATGACTGCAGCATCGGTATCAGCGATGGTGGCGATGCCCTCTGGTCGGAATCCCTCTGATTATCTGTCTAAAAGTGTGTTGTATTTATACAGATCTACAAGGTCCCCTGACATAAGTGTTATTCATAACAATAGATAACAGGCATGCTTGGGAAGGCAATTAATATCAACAATCCCTCGAAAGTATAGAGAGGGAAAATCCCTAAGTGTGAATGCCTACTGTATGTTTGTCTTTCGTGCTTGATCTTGACGCCTTGGCGCAATGACACTGATAGTAGAACCCATAACAAGTGGCCTAACTATCAACAAGGCCGCCATTTTAAAGGAAATAAATAATTAAATGGACTATGACAGAGCAAGCTAAGTAGGTTAAAAGTCACTGGGTGACGGGGGCACAAGTTTACAAGCCTACGGCTAAGCTAACTCCTGTTATCCCGCTAAAACAAACTAGGATTCACTACACCCTCCCCATTGCCGTAACAGGTATGATGAAGGTAAGGAAACCCAAGCGCTAAAAAAGCTGCTACTGAACCAAAAAGCCAAAAAACGAAAATGAAAACTCAAGCTAAAGAAATGTACGTAATGACAAAAATAAATGCTGTGTGTTAAAATACGTTTTATTTTTTAAAAAACATTCAGAGATGTTAATATCAACCATGACAAGTATCGCAAACTTTCAGTTAAATTGCAATTTTTTAGAACCGGGAACTGGCAAGCGAATTCACCAAATTATGTGCTATATGCAGGATCTTGAAGAATGTCATCGAAGTCACCATTCAAGGATCTTAAAAATGAGTCAACATCGTCTGAAGTGAAATTGAGAGCTGGGCGGACAAACGGATCCACAGAGCAGAAGTGAGCCATATTCATCGGTGTATCGACACTCGCTGCAGCGTCCTCATCCATGTTAGTTTGTATAACAGAAGGCTCATAGGTGGCCTCGCGGAGCAACCTCAGTCTCAAGGGGCATGACCGTGTATGAACCCTCATCGGGGACATCAGCAGTTCGTGGTCCACAGGAGATGTTGGTGCAACAGCAAGACAGACCATAGGCAGATGTTCAAAGAGACACCATATGCAGCGGAACACCGGTTGTACACACCAGAGTAGAGGCCGGAATGACAATGACCAGTCAAACTCTAGTTCCACCAGCAAAGGTGTACCGAAGATCCGAACCATGCGTTCACGGCACAGCGGGGTTGACGGAAGCGGCTCCATTGCTCTGTGTCGCTGGAAAAAAACAACCACGCGAATCAGAAAAAATAGCAGTAGTAGTCCGCCAATTAAAGCCAAAATAATTGGAAAGCCACCAAACACACTGGAAAAGAGAGAATGGATGGCTGATGGGATGACTCCGAAAACAGTCTGGAAGATGGACAAGAAACCAGACCCGACAGCCTTAAAGAAATGAACAATCCCAGTGGTGCTTGAAGCATTGAATATTCTCGATACCAACTCTCCAAAGTGTATGGGGAAATCGGTATTTAAAAGGGATTGTATCTCGGCTGATGATCTCGCAACCTGGAGAGCATACGTCTCTTTTGCGGATGTCAAGGCGACCTGTTTTTGAAACAATAGCGCCTTCAGTCTACTCAACTTGTCATAGTTCACATTAATAGTATCAATGTGGGGCCACATTTCAGATACTTGTATCTCTCGTGTGGGGGGAAACAAAACATGGCCACAACACGTAACGACCTTCGTGACTGAGATTGCGTAGGCAATTCCAGGTCGCAAGCCGCAACAGCTGTCATCGCTCAGAAGAACATAACTCCCATTAGAAAGAACATGAAACACTGAACGAATCAAGGGGACGGGAGTAACCTTCAGAAAACAGGCCAAATTTGCGACCCCCGCATTGCAAAGACCGTGAAGAGACACCTGTTTGCATATCATGGAATGACGAACAGTAGTCTCACATTCACTTCCGCTAAGAAAGACCTCTTGTTCGCCGTTCAGACATCGATACTCAAAGGGCAACTCCCACTCTTCCTTAATAAAGCTATCTCCTAGCCGTTCATATCGTCCCACTGCAAGATGTTTCAGGCAGCTTGAGAAACGAAACGTTGAAAACGGTAAATTAATAATGCCGTGTAAGAGCCAGATAGTTGAAGGACTCTCTGCTACCGTGAAGGGCAACTTATCTAATTTTTCTACTTGAAGCAAGGTGAAACGAGCCTCTCTTTTAGCCATTGTCACTTGTTCCCTGGAAAAATTTAAAGCAGCGAATAGTTCACTCCCATTAAGGTATTTCCATGGAATGTGGCCACTTTTCAGCGTCTGCAATGCCCAACTCAGCTGCATGATGGAACGCAGCTGTGTTTGCCCATGATATAACCGAGACAAATCAGTCTGAGTGATATCAATAGCAGATGACACTATATTCGACAGGGAATAAATCCTGTTGGATAGCGTGTTCATGCCATTGTCGACAACAGACAATGTGTTTTCCAAATTCTCTTTATCAAGTTGCCGTAAACGTGCAGCAGCCTCAATTTGAGAAAGTTTCCAAATTTCATTATACATGGCATATAAAAACCGTTTCGAGCGTTGTTTTCTAGGACCTAATAGGAAAACTTGTAGGTCTATACTGTCAGAAAGAGTATTCAGGTGTTGTTTCACCGCTGTTAAGGTGTTCGTTTGTACCCATTGTTGGCACAGCTTGCCCACACTATATGTTGTAATTATACCAGCATGCTGACCTGATAAAAAGCGAGGGTCTGGTCTATGAATGGAAAAAAACCCTGATGGGTTCAAAAAACGCCTTTGACACTCATCAGTATTGGTGGGCCATACCAACCATCCCCCGGGACTGGAAAGTGAAGAATTATAGTCACCAGCCTTAACCAATGCATCTAGCCTTTCCTCAGAAACATTTAGAAAGTGTTGTCAATCTTTAAATTTTGTCGGTGTAGGGATACTGGGCGTGTTTAGATCCTTTATTTTAGCTAATCCCAGACATGATGTCTGCTCAACAGTGTCATTTAAAAAAATCATTTGCACAGGAATTAAGCAAGCTCGAAACAAAGCCTCCCTACCCTGTATCTGCCAATCTTGCATCCCCCATACACTCTTCAAATCGATTGTGTTCTTCCAATATTCATAACCCTCAATCGAAAGTCGGGAAACAAAGGGATCTGAATAAATCAGTTTTGTATCTGTTAGCAACAGTTTTCTAATGTGTGTCTTAGGTAATTTAAAATAATAAGATTCAGCTTTCGTTGTATCATGCCCAGAAAAGTATGTGAATTTGTCACTGTAATACTTTGGACTCCCCACCCGTGGTGTTGAACAATGTTCCCATTGTGTGTAGTTAAAAAGAGGCCTATATCTAGTTGCACGGTGCAGGTAGTGATGTCCCCAATTATTATAGCAGAACATTTCACCATAATTCATTGTAAAATCATATACATCATCACTTCCAAAAGCGGAGTAGTCCTTCATTTCAGTTAGCATGGAATCCACTGTTTGGACATCCCAATCATCAGAGACAACATTAGGTGTAATAACATCAGACATAAAAATTTTGAACACGTATGGTATTTGAATTATCTCTGTAGGCCCGTATATATCGAACTGAACTTTGTCCCAAACAATCCCATCAGAAATTGGAATAGCTGTAATATTGATAGGGGACAAATCACGTCGGACCTTATGTGATGAAAGATGTGGTGTTAAAATTACATCAACAGGCTCCACTGAGGAGCGATCAGCAACATAGTGACCATTAATTAGTAAAAAGAAAACAATCAGAAAACCAATCCATAAAAACAATGCAATAATTGTCAAACAGAACCAGAGATAGTTCCATGGATATATCAAATAGTTCTTTTTAAGCCATTGATAGAACTTGCTACCTCTGGAAAGTTTGTCAGTCTGAGTTGAGGATGAATCTGAAGAAAAATCATCAATGTCCACAAAATAGCCAGAGGAAGTCTCCGCAAACACAGGACTCATCGAATTCCCATCCACTGTTCGTGGAGGTTCATGATAGATGACGTTATTAGTCGTGGAAGTGTTCGTGTAAAATACAGCCAAATCCTGTAGCGGTGTGTTCTCCGAAGTTGTTACAGGAACCAACAAAAGTTCATTTTCCGCCCTCCCCATGGTCGAGGAAGTGTCTGGAACAGCAGCTGACATAGTTGCATAGTCAGTAGTAGCGATGGTCCTCGTACTATGTAGAGGGATGTCCTGTTGGGTAGTGAGAGGGGATCGGGAACCACCCAAGGGACCTCCTGGTCTACTGTGAAGAATCGGCCACATGGTGTAATTTGATGTCATCAATGGAGATGAATCTGTTTGATTTGGAACCAGACAATGGCGGAAGGATGACAGTCCTGGTGCCTTTTATCCCCAAGACCGGTACAGGTGCTCTGTATGCTGGACCAAACTCTTTTTTCACAGCGATCTTCTCACGAACCAGATCCCCAACGTTAGGAATCCAGCCAGTCGAAGTTTTCGCCAAATCCCTTATTCCGAAGGTGGCAGCGCTCGCAGATGATTTATCATCACGGAATTGTTGAAGCTCCTGTAAAACAGCGAGACGTTCTTTTATGTCAAATGGTGTTTCTGCTGCCACCATACCAGGGGCATCAAGATCGGGAACATACATAGTTGTCCCAAAGAGAACCTCATATGGAGACTTTCCCCCCAAGGACCGTCTTGGCAGATTATTCAGTGCTCTCTGGACCCCATATAGGTGATGTAACCAACTACGGCCTGAACCTAATACTCGAGCTGTTAAGGACTGCTTTAGATCACGATTCCGCCTCTCCACGACCGAATTTCCCTCGGGATGGTATGGTGAGGAGTAATGGAGTTCAACACCCATCGTCCTCATGGTGTCCCTGAAAGCCTTAGAGGCAAATGCAGGGCCCTGGTCCGAATGGAATGCTGCAACCGCATATGTACCGATAAAGATCAGCAAATCTTTTATAACAGTCCGGGCGTCAGCCGACCGCTGTGGCCATACCCACAGGAATCTAGAACAGGAATCTACAGCCACTAAAATGTATTTGTATGCACCATCAGGTTGCAAAGGACCACCATGGTCCAGGTACACACAATGGAGTGGTTTGTCTGACACTAAGAGAGATGTCTGCGGAGGGGGTCTGATATTCGAGCCCTTAATCTGCTGACAAATGTCACAGCAAAGGACATACTGTTTAGTCCGTCTGCATAGACCAGGCCACCAGTACCGTTGTTGTAGAATGGTGATAGTGGCCTGTATACCAGCATGTGCAGAAGCGACACCCTCATGTGCAGCTGTAATCAGTTCCAATCTTTGATCATCATTTGGGATCACTCGATCACCAACATCTGGAATTGTTGCAAAAGCAACATTCTGTGCACTGAAATGATATGTATAGTTCGTAGGGTATCCTTTCGGAAGGGGCTTGCCTGCAGCCGAGGCTTTAACAGCAATCAGTATTTCATTATCCAACCTCGTCCGAGAACGAGTCACTGCAGCCACAGAAGCCGTAGCTACTGAAGCTTTGGCTGATCGTCAGCCAATGTATTACCGGCAACATGTATTCCTACACGTTGGTGCCCTAATGTATGAACTACATGGACACATGGCAGCTTATCCTTAAGATCAGCCACCCTTCCCCACAATATTTTGTGTTTAATGGTGTTCCCTTTACAATCTCTAAACCCGTTCAGTATCCAATGATTAAGATATTCATTGTATGACTGGACGCAGTAATCCGAATCACAGACGATCAAAGTCTGTGTTCCTGGCTCTGAATTTTCGAGCGCTAGAATAAGAGCCTTAAGCTCGGCCAACTGGGCTGTGCAGTCCCCTAAGGTCTGAGTGTACGTATTATGAGGATGAAAAACTCCGTCTTCCATTACCCCGCACACGGCTGCACAAGCTGCCGAGTATTGATGTTTAGTACCCACAGCCGGTTGTGCCGATCCGTCAGTGTAAATGATGGTATCATAACTGTCTATTGGCAATATGTGTAAGGGAGCGGGGTACTCCTGTTCATACTGGAGAAATTCTTGTGTCTGAAGTCTTGGGTCAAACACATATTCAACATCAGTGGCGGTCAGAGATGTTGCCCATTGAATCCAGCGTGGATGCAATGCCTTAGCGTTAGGAACGCTTGCTTTAGTGACAGCCTCTAAGGCCGGAACCGGGGAGACAACAACAATGCGTTTCCCCTGGGCAAGCAGTCTCTCCTTTATGACGGCAATCTGAACTGCTGTCAGAATTTTTTCAGTAGGAGCAAAACGTTTCTCAGCATTGGAGTATAAATGTGATTTGTATGCTATTGGCACCGTGTCACCCTCATTAAAGGTGACATAGGTAAATCCTAGGGCACCAGCTATTATTCTGATGACCAAATTCATTTTATTGTCCCGTGTGTATAAGTGTCTAGCTTCTAGCATGTCTCGTTGTATGTCCCTTAGGATGTGTGTGTGTTCAATTGTCCATCGCCTGCTAGAATAATTGGGCTGAATTAAGTCATATAGTGGCTTTACGAGTTCAGCATAATCTGGAATATATGTTCTGCCAAAATTAAAGAAACCCAGTAATGACTGCAATTTCTTAAGCGTGTTCGGAGGCTGTAGCTGAGCACACTTCTCTAGGAAGTGTGGGGCCAGGCTCTTCCCCTCGTTTGATAGTTCATATCCTAGGAACAATACACTAAGAAAGGCTATCTTGCTTTTCTTAAAATTAAATTTATATCCGAAGGCGGCAAATCCCAAAATTATCCGAACGACCCTGGCAAGATGAATGTCAAGGGTGTCATCAGTGAGATAGATATCATCCACATATGATAATGCCTCGGAATAAAGCTCCTGTAAGATTGATGTGACACGGGCCGAAAACAGTCCTGGGCTGTTTTTATAGCCTTGTGGTAAACGACAAAAGCGTTCTGAGAACCATAGGAAAATGCACTTAGGTCTCTACTTTCCTGTGCTAAATTCTGGCAGAAAAAAACATTAAATATATCCAATGTAGTTTTGTATTTTTTACGCACTATATTATTAATTAGCGCTGTGCTGTGTGAATTTTGTATAGCATAAGTGCGTGCATGACTATTCAAGTGCCTATAATCAACCACTATTCTATATGAATGATCAGGTTTCGCAATGGGAAATAGCGGATTATTCATTGCCGATGTACAGGGCTCAATTACTCCCTGGTATTCAAGTTGTGACAGTATCTCCGTCACTGGAGCTTTTGCTTCATGTTTAACAGGGTATTGTGGCTGCGGGTGTGGTGTAGACCGAACGGGAATAACATGACAAGGAGAGTCCTTGTCCCATCCTACATGATTACGGTATAATGCAGGTGCCTGTGCTAAAGCCCATTCAGCAGCATAGGCTTGTTTGTCTGCCTCCGGAACAAGATCGGAGAAAGAAGGCAAAATGACATCTTCCTCATGTGGGAGTATGCGGACATGTTCAGGTGGCCAGTCTCTCTCGGCCAACAGGATATCACTAGTAAGTTCATCCCAAAATATTACACTAATAATGCGTTCCACGTCTCCCTCTATCTGAATTGTTAAATCAAAAACCCGATCGGGTGGAAGTACGCGCCCATCCGCCGTTTCAACTGCGATGTAATCGCTAGTTGCTGTCGCCTCCAGATGATCTTTCAGATCCTGGCGACATATCGTGACCTCTGCCGCGCTGTCCAACAGAGTCACTGCCCACTTCTTGTTCCTCAACAGTGTTCTCAATACTACTGGCATTTTTAACTGTCAGTGCTGCCACTTTTTTCTTTTTAAACTATGGCTTTTGTTGAGGAGTCTTTTCTTCTTTTTTAACAGTAGACTGTGGCGAGTCTTTCTTTTCTTTCACGTATTCCGGACGTCGATCTTGACGGCCCCCTCTCTCGCTACGTCTATCAGGTGCGTCCTGAAAGGAACGAGAAGGATGTGAATCAGTATATCTGTCTGGAGTTCTAATGTTATCCCTATTTCTGAGATTATATCTCCTTTCGGAGTACTCCGGATGAGGAGAATCAGCTCTTTTGTTTCTTCTATCCTTGAAATCCTTTTGTTCGTCCCAGCGCTTTTTATACCCCTCTAGTGCTTGCCTTGTACCTTCCTTATGGGTGGTACTTGGTATGTCCAATTTTTTAGGTTTGGCTCCCAGCCCATCCCGTCCTATACTAGTATAGGTATCCGACATTATTTTCGGTAGCTGTCTCTCTTGTTCCTGGTGTGGAGTTTCCCGGAGACGCTGGCGTATCACCAGTGCTACTGCTTCCCCTTTAATATTACTCAATATTATCGAGGAGACGGCGTCAAAGTTACGCATCAATTTCATCCCCAGATCTAGGGCCGGTGCGTCCCCATGTTCATTTTGGATTTGTTTTAACACTTCTGGTAAATTGGCAAGTGTAGGGGTACCATGTGTGGTAGTATAAACGGCAGCGAAAACTGTACCCCATGTGGCACATTCATCCACCGAGGGAACCATCCCAAACGGCAAGCACATAGTGAGCAATCTATGTTTCTCCTGTGGCCCCGTATGGGGGAACACAGCTTCCAGCTGATTTGTTTTCTGAGCAATCCAGAACGGTATTTTTTCTCGATCCGAGGGCACTTTACCCATAATAGTATGCACCGTTTGTGGATTAATCCCAGTAGCCAATTGATATCCACCAGCTACTGGCGGTGCTGGACGCGCTGGTGTAGTGTTCAATGTTTGCATTACGAACTGGACCAATCGTCTATATAATGCCACTAATTCATTATATAATATCCTTAAATCTACAAGCGGCATAGTCTGTATGCCTGGGTGAGGTGTATATGTGGCAAACATGGGCCACGTAGGCCCTTCATTACTTAAAGGACCTAGCCTCACCCGCCGCAGTATATGTGGTAGGGCGGCTTCAAACCAGTTCTGGTGCTCTTGATATGTGAGCGATATTTCATGATACTGGTATGCTTCGTATCTTACGGGCACGTCCGCAATGTCATATGTGTGAAATGTGTGCGTTCGTTGGTCCGCCTCAGGAAAGGCAACCCAACAATAACATGTTTCCGTTTGGTATGCTTCAGTTCCTTCTATAATAAAAGTAACTTCCCCGCCCTCTTCTGTAAGGCCATGTGCTAATAAATGTTGTGTAAGTGCATGTCTAGCATTCGCAGGAATGTCTATGGTATTAGCCATAGTTGTTTAGAGAAACGGAACACCAAAATAGGGGAAGTTTTTTCCTTTTGTGAGTTCGAGCTCGAACAACCTACAGCCTATTTAGGAGTTACCTGTTTGGCTGAGGAGGATTCTCCCAAAGACCACGGACGTCTCCGTATAATGGTACTGAGGGTACCTGTTGTCTGCGAGACAGTGATAGTCAGGGTATCTGTAAATTAGTGCCTAAACACCATCGTTGGTGGCGCCATGTCGTAGTTTGGAATCTTGCTCTGAGCAAGACTGCTGGTCTCAGGATGACAGTACTTTCGTTTGTAGGTGACTAAGTCTCTTCCTACAATTATTTGTAACTGTTGTCCAAACCTTACCGGCTTACTAGCAGTACCTCACCAAAAACACAATAGTAAAAGGTGATTTGTAGCAGTCGCTTACGCATGGACTCAAAATACAATATCTCAGGGTTGTCGTGGTTAAACGGAAATTACCCTTTTCTCACAGATTTATTATGTCTCATACAAACAAAGGCAATAACACAGATGCAGTAAAGTTATAATAGTTTTTATTCAACATAACTGCAATTTGTGATAAGTTGCATGAACTGCAATGATTAGGATAATGAATATACCAAGCAACAGTATTTTAAAGAGGAGAGTCATTGTTATAAAGACCCCCACCATTATGCAATATATGAAAGAAATATATGTATATGTAAAAGATGGAACAAGCCCTAACACCCTAAGGAGAGTAGGTCTAACCTCCTACCTAAAAAGGAAGAGCTGGGTTCTTTAAACCTAATCTGCCAAAACCGTGTCCATGAGAGGAGCCCCCAACCCTCGTTACCTTGGAATGAGGTCTCTATCTCAAACTCCGCAGGGACACGAAGACTGGATCAGTGTCAAGATGTCTGCAGCATCGGTATCAGCGATGGTGGCGATGCCCTCTGGTCGGAATCCCTCTGATTATCTGTCTAAAAGTGTGTTGTATTTATACAGATCTACAAGGTCCCCTGACATAAGTGTTATTCATAACAATAGATAACAGGCATGCTTGGGATGGCAATTAATATCAACAATCCCTCAAAAGTATAGAGAGGGAAAATCCCTAAGTGTGAATGCCTACTGTATGTTTGTCTTTCGTGCTTGATCTTGACGCCTTGGCGCAATGACACTGATAGTAGAACCCATAACAAGTGGCCTAACTATAAACAAGGCCGCCATTTTAAAGGAAATAAATAATTAAATGGACTATGACAGAGCAAGCTAAGTAGGTTAAAAGTCACTGGGTGACGGGGGCACGAGTTTACAAGCCTACGGCTAAGCTAACTCCTGTTATCCCGCTAAAACAAACTAGGATTCACTACAGCTTGAACTACAACACATTCTAAGGTTACAGTGCAAAATAATAAAGTCAACTGCGTCAAAGTAATTACGTACATTCAAATTCAGCAGAGAAATTCATCAAGCATTATTCCCTACTAGAATGATTTCATTAGAGAGGATCCTTAACTAACATCAGATTAGCATCAGCATGTTGGGCTTCATGCAAAACAATTTAGTAACACAAATTTGGAAAAATATCTAACTATGGCTCTATCAAAACAGTGCAGTTGGTACCTAAAAAGGAGAAGCAAATATGCATAATCAACAGTCTAATTCATAATACCTATCCTCAATGTGGATCAGCAAGCAGAGTCAGTCTTCATCCTCAGGACATAAGTCGATCAGACAGGCAATCAGGATTCAGCAGCAAAGTCTTTAAGCATTAAAGTTAAGCATGTCTCTTGTCAAGACGCAAAATGGGCAAGAATGAGCTATTCCTCTCCAGTGCAGTTCTGTTAAATCAAAACTAATAACACTATTTCCCAAATCCCCATTGGTCAGTTAATCGCATGTTCACACTTTATCCAATAAAACTGAAACTTCAAATCTATGAATTCTACCACTACTCCGTTTACATGTCATTGATTGGTTGTTCTGCAATGTCCTCATCATCCGGCTTGTCAGGTAACAATATTGTTTCAGCTTCTACTCCAGTTAGTATCTCCATTGTTCTCCTCCTGAGAAAGTCAGTCTCACACGTATTACACACCAAATATTACATTAGCAAGAACATTATCTTCTAGCATTCGGTTCTCATGAGAAAAGATTCTCAGCTACGAGCATATTTAAACAATGCAAAATGAAAAATCACAGTTTAACTCTCTAGGACAGCCATTTCTTAAACGTTAAGAAATACAGTTTTGACATGAGGCCTGGCAAGTAGGCCAAGACACTTGCTAAGTTAAGGTCTACAATTAATAAAGCTAGAGCATAATGCATAACCCTTAATATGACATATTACTACATTAGTCAAACATATATTCAACTTTTCACAGTGTTAGGATATTAATTAGTACCCTTCGTGAATATTGGCGGCCACTCTTCGTATTCACATTTTCAAATGTGTGCATTACTTTCTAGATTATTATATTTTCTATACAAACCCCTTATTCAGAATACATGAATACTCATTAATCATTTTAATAATACACGTGTGCTAGCAGGAGCAATGTACAGGGAAGCAGCTTGCTTGGCCTTCCAAAGAAAGGAAGGGAAACAAAATCTCAAGTATTAAAAATTCTGACCCTGGTAACCTCATCACAGATTCACAGGAACTTAACTAGACAACAACATGTCACTATAGAACCTTGATCAATCAGGTTATGTCGTATTTAAAACGACAGGTGAGGCATATTCAGTGAAGGTAGAATTTCGCTGGATTATCCTGAGGATGGCTGATCTATCAGCCATTTATGAGGGAAATTGTGGAAGATAAAGCTAACCTTCCAAGTGGCAAGGGGAGCGGGGATGAGGGCATTCTGTGGGAAATTTTAAAACATTTTTCAGATGTGACTAAAACCACTTGTGGACTGTCAAGCGTGCCCATTCCACACATCCTGAGTAGCTTGTTCATGGAAGCTTTGGCAGTCGAATCTGAGGCAGCTCCAGACGTTCACTTTTCTAGCTAAAAAGATAAGCAGATGGTTTTGGTTTTGAAAGTAAATAGCGATAATAATGATCGGGCACTACCACGAATTAAAGAATGTTCTGCTTTGTCAGCACATAGAATTAATTAATGTAAACAAAAGTACTGTTATTCAGTGCTTTACTCATTTTTCTCTTAGTGCGTTCTAGGCCGGCTGTTCCCAGAGACCAAAGAGATATTTGGGGGTCTGCGTGACTAGAATGTTGACGATTTATACGATGGCAAATATCTTCCACTACGGAGGATAGTTCTGGGGCTATTCGATTGTAGGAATATGCTTCAATTACGACAATGAGTAAGAAAGCTCTTATTAAAATATCATTTTCTAGGTGCTGTCGGGAGCAACTTGTATATCATAGTTTTAAATATAGTTAGAATGGGCCTCAGGCCAGCCTCCTACTCAGGAGTGGATTGCTCTCTGCTTCTTATTCAGTGCCTTTCTCCCTATTGCGTTTGCCCCACTCTGGAATATTTTTATTTTATCTTAGTTTCTGACTGGGTGACTTCTATCCTTCAGCTGCTTCCACAACTATAGTGAGAGAATATGTTTTTATTTGCTTTTAGCACTCCATGGAAGCACTTCACTTTTCTCACTCTCTCTTCTGATGTGCGTGGTTCACATGCTGGATGTTCTAGACTTCAAAGAAGGACGTCTAGCATGTGTGAGTGTGTGGGGATTAACCATGCTTTTGTGGTGTCGCTCTTGTGAGAGGTGATGAGTTGTGCAATGTCTGGTGCATGGTCTACTGCAGTGTTAGCGTTAATGAGCATGAGTTGAAATTTGTGTTCTGTAGTTTGAGGATGTTTGATAGTTAGTGTGATATGTATGAGATTAGGTCTCTCTGTTGTTTGAATACTACATAAGTGTCTGGGTCACCTAGACCTATGTGTGATTGCGGGGGTTGGCAGTATAGAGTCTTTGGTGAGATGCATGATTTCATCTTACCATGCAAGTTTTAGTGGAAGAGGGGTAGTGGTCCATGGCCATCCTGCCCCTTACAGGCCCTAACAGGCAACACCCTTGCTGTGTCCGCCATATGCTTGGGCTAACCAGGCGATGGAACACTCTGAAGAGTTGATTAATGTAGGGAAAAGAGAGGGAGTGATGTCACTTCTTGTGCAGATAGAAGATGGGAAATGCAGTGAAGTCACTTCCAGTGCAAATGAATGATGAGAAATGAAGTCTCTTTGGTGAGGGTCTTCGTTTAAAGATGGTTTTAGCAAGAAACAAGTGATGTCACTTCCTTTGCAGACCGATGCTGGGAAATTAAGTCCTCTTGCCTGGTTTACGGCTCCTTAACTCAAGATAAGACCTTAAGGGCCAGATGTACAAAACTGCAATGTTGCATTTCTTAAATAGCGACTTCATGAAACTGCTATTTAAAAAATGCAAAATGCCATGTACAGAGATGCCGATTTCCTAATAGCGATTCCAACAAAGTAAGAATCGCTATTAGGAAATCGGCATTAAAAAATCCCATTGTATTTAAGTCGTTCGGCAGGTTTTGCACTTCCTAAATAGTGATTTTTTTACTGTGAAATCATTATTTAGGATATGCAAAAACAGGGGTGGCAAAGGGCAAAAGGCCCCCCCCCCCTTGGTGCACCCCAAAAATAGGGGTGCACCTGTAGAGCACACATTTGCCTAAGGGGCATATGTGTGCTCTATTGCATTTTTTAAAAAGCACCTTGGGGTGCTTTTTTAAATTGAACCTGGTTAAAACTTACTTTAAGTCAGTGGTAATTGCATCTCCTATATGCCCAAGTCGAATTTAGGAAATGCTTTGTACATCAGAATAGGAACTGCAAATAGGAAATCCCTATTCTGGGAATCACAATTTGTGATTTCCTAAAGGTCTTTGTACATAAGAAAAGGCTGTTTTGCATTTCTTAATAGCCTGAAATACCCATTCAGACCTTTAGGAAATACAAAAGGGCTTTGTACATCTGGCCCTAAGTTTGTTGTAAAACTGAGAGTGTGACTTAAAATTTATATGGGATGGTAGATGCAGAATTATTAGATCAACCATTTAGTAATGCCGACTGAGAGGATAGAATTAGGTCTCACAACAATGCAAACATATGGAGAAGAATGATATGCCTAATACTGCACCCAGTCTCTCTGTCAATGCACCATTTTTAGCAATTCACATTTATTAGTAATGCAGGAAAATGTGCATTTTGATTTGTATGTTCTTTCATTTGAGGTTTTCAATTAGTGTCTGTCTTGCTCCTGGGTGTCACTGAAAACTCTAAGAAAAATAAAATGAATTGAAGGCTCAGAGACAAGGTAACATCAAACAATTGAGGGCCAGATAAAGAGTTTGGCAGACGGAATCATTGTTCCGTTCTACATGGTGGGACATATTAATCTGGCTGTTAACTGTCTGCCACATTTAGGGTTTTGACAAATGTACCTCCACCTACCATGGTTGAAGAAGGACAATCAGCTGACTTCCTTCCTCTGTCGTCAGTTCCTCCATCCTTCATTATGGCACAACCCTCTGCCATCATTCATATGGGAAACATTCATCCACCATATTTAGAGCTGTCCACCATGAGAGAGGGAAAAAAGGACCCTCAAGATGGAGAGTAGCAATGGCAGATGGGATTTATGAAGGCAGATGGATCTGTCAACGTGACATATGCATCCATTACACACACCTGCTCAAAATCAACTCCACATTAAAACCTGCGACTCCCACTACAATACAGCCTCCTGAAAACCACACAAACTATCTACTACTCACGACATACAGCGGCAGTATCTGAGATACTTCTTTTATCTTCCCAAAACATGGCTGATAGAAGACAACCTAAATTCCTCAGAACATGAGCTAACTGTAATGGTTGATGAGATAATTAAGGATGAGCCTCGGTTGTTTGGAGCTCCAGTCCAGACAACAACCAGGAGCCAGAGCAGGGAAATGAGGGCCAGACCAGTGGGTTTGGTGAATGCCGTATCCAATACCAGATGCTCCCATGAGGACATCTGCAAGTAGTGGAATGATTTACAAGGGAGAGTCCTTTGCCTCACTTCCAAGGCACACCAATATACCCTGGCAACTGGTAGTGGCTCTCCTGCCCCTCAACCTCATACCCTGGGAGGAGAATGTCTTGTCCATCTCCATACTGAAGGCATTGTGGGAATTCCAGTTGGGGTAGACATTAGTAAGGTTAAACACTATCACACTGTTGCTAACAAATTCATTCTGTCATCCCTCTGGCACCCTTACTTCCTAACACAACTCTTTGCACTAATGCCAACCTATTCAGACAAGTGTGCTACCTGAGTTCTGTCACTACTCATACCATTCCCCATCTAATATTATAACTTTATTTTCCCTGCAACACCATTCACTTTAACACAACTCACATTAGTAACCCATTCAAATGCGTGTGAGATCACATTTTGACCACAAACTTGCAATCTCCCCTATATAACAGCAACATGTATCAAATGACTCATTCCACCGTAAGGTGAACCCATCCACATACATAGCACATACTAAATCACAGTAGCCACTACAGTGCCATATCAAAAACAGCCACTAGCAGGAAACAGTTGGCCAGATAAATTTACGTCACTGGTAAAAAACTGTTTCAGCAAGATTTAATTTTGTTTCTATTTAATTGAACCTATTGAACCAACACACTTTTATTGCTATTCAAACAGGTTTGTACAACAAAACAAGTCAAAAGAAGGTGCACTTGCATGGCAGGTGAGACAGTCACAAAAAGAAAGGGATTCACATTAAAATGTGTGCAGAGCTAAACTGGTATTGTGTTAGTCACTGTAGGTATTTACCAGACATAGGGCCTGATTACAACTTCGGCGGAGAGGGTTAATCCGTCCCAAATGTGACGGATATCCCGCCCGCTGAATTACGTGTCCATTATATCCTATGGAACTCGTAATAGGGCGGGCAGAATATCAATCACATTTGGGACAGATTAACCCTCTCCGCAGAAGTCGTAATCAGGCCCATAGTTTTTCAGAAGCACTAGTACGAAGCCAAGTACACCACCTCACGCCCAAATCGTCATGCACTCCAAAATCACGCCAATGTCCCTCGACCAGGATCCTCCCCAAATCAAGGGATTGCAGTGTCATTATGCTGCCCAGGAGGCATGGCCGGAGCCATGGGAGACTCCCTGGATGATCCAACCTCCACCATAATAATGCCTATGGGGTCCAGTTTAAGGAAGGCCAATAGCACCACATAACATGCTGACAAGATTGGAATCCTGCTACCACCCCTGTCCTCCTCCCTCCGGATCACCATTCTCTCACAGTCCGCCCACTTAATTACTTCCTTCCACCACAGGTATAGCTAAGGGACCCCTGCTGATTTTCAGCTCATCATCAACTGTTTACAAGCAAGGAAGAGCACCAAATCGGTGAACCTATCAATCACCTTGCAAGGGGTATGTGTGTGCTTTATTGCATTTTTTTAAAAAGCACCTTGGGGTGCTTTTTTAAATTGAACCTGGTTAAAACTGACTTTAAGTCGGTGGTAATTGCATCTCCTATATTCCCAAATTGCATTTAGGAAATGCTTTGCACATCAGATTAGGATTCGCAAATAGGAAATCACTATTCTGGGAATCGCAGGTTGCGATTTCTACAGGGTAGAAATCGCAATTTGTGATTTCCTAAAGGTCTTTGTACATAAAAAATGGCTGTTTTGCATTTCTTAATAGCCTGAAATACCCATTTAGACCGTTAGGAAAGGCAAAAGGGCTTTGTACATCTGGCCCTAAGTTTTTGGTAAAACTGAGAGCGTGACTTAAAATGTATATTGGATGGTAGATGCAGAATAATTAGATCAACTAATTAGTAATGCCGACTGAGGGGATAGAATTAGGTCTCACAACAATGCAAACATATGGAGAAGAATGATATGCTTAATACTGCACCCAGTTCTCGTTCTCTCTGTCAATGCACCATTTTAGCAATTCACATTTATTAGTAATGCAGGAAAATGTGCATTTTGATTTGTATGTTCTTTCATTTGAGGTTTCCAATTAGTGTCTGTCTTGCTCTTGGGTGTCACTAAAAACTCTAAGAAAAATAAAATGAATTGAAGGCTCAGAGACAAGGTAACATCAAACAATTGAGGGCCAGATAAAGAGTTTGGCAGACGGAATCATTGTTCCGTTCTACATGGTGGTGTCGTGTGGGCTCTCATTATTCTAAATGAGACTACTGGATTTCTAGGTAGCAGGATCTATAACGGTGTGGGGGACTGAGTCTGACCCACGTGTAAAGAACTCTGTCACCCTAAATCCGTTTTTTGCTCCGGCTAACTAGCAGTGCCTCATTTCTCCCATGTGGAAGGAATGATTCGGCAGCCGAGCGCATGACATCTTTGGAACTTCTCAGGGAAGTCGTGGTTACTCAGATCCAAACCAACTCTCTTATTTCCAATATGATCTCATATACAAATGACAAAGACAGTATAAGTTTTATATAATGTTTTTAATAAAACAACTGTATTTTAGATATTAAGGCGTGAGCCGCAATAACCAGAACGATACAACACAGTAGGATTGAAATAGTCACCAGGAGAGTAAAACATAAGAACAAAGCTATCATATTGTCTAACAGTTTCTACTCTCCCTCTGCTTGTTCTATTTAGAGCACAGCATGTTAAGCTTCTAGCTTGCCTATTAGAATCACTGTGGAGACATCAGCCCTCATACCCGAGCAAAGACCTGTGATCTTGGTTCAGCATCTGCAACGAGGCAGTCAGCGTCTAGTTGTGGTTCCCTGGTCGGAATCTCCCTCTCGCGTGTATTGGGACAAGGAAGTGATTTTATAACTAACATGTCATCGTGATCACAAAATGTCCCTACGCAGGAATGCCAAGTCTAAACTCCTACCACGTCTGTCGGCAATGTACCAGACTGTATCCTTGACTGAAGCACAGAGTAAATATGTTATGGAGAACTCCAGTGCTGAAGTAGGCAAAACAGAGTGATATGAATAAAAAACACCGTAGAACTGGCTATTTGAAAAATAACAGTACGAAGCCTAATAAAAAGCATGTAGAGCAAAGTGCACAGAGGCTCTAAGCTGTCAGCAAATGAATAAAATATATTCAGGGCAAAGTGCACAAAGGAAAAAAAGCCTGAAGCTAAAGCGCAATGAATATGTAAAACTAACCACACTACACCCTCCCCTTGTCGGTAGCAAGTGGTTCCAATAATATAAAAGGATGCCCCAAATATAAACAATACCTAAAACAATTATTTCGACAAGGTGAGAAGACAACAAAGTCATAAATATAGGTAACATGTGATCATAAAGAAAAATTCAGTATAGTGTCAATTTCGTAAAAATCCAATCGTCAGATAGAAGCAATAGAACGCAGGAGTTCCTCCACTTCGATATATGTCAATATCAGAAGATCCACGCCACAAAGTACCATGGAGCAGGTGTGATCTAAAGCCCCAAAACCATTCAGGGCGGCACCCCGTGCAGGGCCTATGAAAGAGACAATACCATCTTCCTCCAGGAAGGGAATCTCATAAACTGCCTCACGAAGCAAGCGCATCCGTAGTGCATAAGTCTGGGAATGAGCCCTAATCGGGAATATCAACAGATCAGTATCGACCGTTGGGGGGGCGCTGCAATGAGAGACAGAGAGACAGTGCATGTTCAAACGAGCACCAAAGGCATCGAAACACGGGTTGCACACAATCCAAAACCGGTCTGAATGACAGAGACCAGTCACACTCCAAATGTCCCAGGAGTGTCGCTCCAAAATGCTGCATCATGCGTTCACGACACAGCTGCGCTGACGGGAGCAGCAATACAGGATCTCGTCATGACGGGACAGCCATTACTAAAAAATAGCAACAACAGCAAGACTCCAGCCAATAAAGCCAAAGTAATCGGGAAACCCCCAAAAATGCTTCCAAAAATAGAATGTATAGCCGAAGGTATCAAACCGAATATGGAAGAGAAGGTATGAGCAAAACCAACACCAGCGACTTTGAAAAAATGTGCAATACCAGCAGTGCTGGATGCATTAAATATACGTCCCACAAGTTCACCGAAGTGATTTGGAAAGTTAGTATTCAAAAGGGACTGTATCTCCGCCGATGGCCTTGCCACCTGAAGTGCATAGGTCTCGCTAGCAGATGTAAGCGCCACATGCTTTTGAAACAATAAAGCTTTTAGCCGACTCAACTTGTCGAAATCAACCTTGGAAGTAGCAATATGAGGCCAGATGTCCGCTACCTCCCTAAATTGAGTGGGGGGAAACAACACATTCCCGCAGCACTTAACGGCCTTGTTGACAACGACGATGTAAACTATTCTGGTACGCATGCCACAGCAACGTTCGCTGTTAAGAACAATGTAACTGCCGTTAGAAAGCACCTGGAAAGTGTTTTTAATAACCGGGACTGGAACTCCCTTCAGATAACAAGCTAAGTTAGCAATCGAAGCGTTACACGCCCCGTGCAAGGACAGCTGTTTACAAACCATTGAATGGCTGACAGAAGCTTCGCATTCGCTGCCGCTAAGAAAAACCTCCTTCAAACCATTAACACATCTGTACTGAAAGGGAAGCTCCCACACCTTGTGTATGTAACTGTCTCCCAATAGTTCATATCTACCCACCGGAATGTGCTTCAAACAAGAAGTAAATTGCAAAGTAAAGATAGGCAAATTAATAACCCCATGAATCAACCATTCAGCTGACGGAATCTCAGCTACTGTGAAAGGCAGTTTCTCTAATTTCTCAATATTTAACATAACATATGTTGATTCCTTTTTAGCCATCAGTTGTTGTTGACGAGTCAAATTAAAAGAGATAAAGATCTCTCTGGCACGAACGTGCTGCCATGGGACGCGACCCGCCTTCAAGGTCTGAAGAGTCCAACCCAGCTGCATGATGGACCGCGTCTGACTCTGCCCATGATATAAAGAAGACATGTCCGATTTAATAATGTCAATGGCAGAGGAAACAATGCTGTCAATCGTGTAAACACGGTCAGAAAGGGTATGCATGCCATTATCAACAACAGACAAAGTCTGCATCAGATTTTCCTGATCAATCTGCCTCAACCGGGCTGCAGCCTCTTGTTGTGAAAGCTTCCAAATCTCATTATAAACCTCGTATAAGAACCTTTTCTTCCGTGGTACTTTGGGACCTGACAAAAAATCTTGTAAATCAGTATCATTAGACAGTAACGTGAGATGTGACTTAACTGCATCCAGCGTGGATGACTTCAACCATTGCTGACAAAGCTTCCTCACACTGTATGTAGTTATAATATCAGCATGTTCTGGTGATACGTAACGAGGGTCTGCCCTACTAGTCCTGAACCCCCCTGAAGAGGTGACAAAACGTTGATGACACACATTAGTGTCTACAGGCCATAATAACCACCCGCCTGGATGTAACGATGAAGTGTTAAGCGTACCATTCTGGACCCAATGTGTAAAGTCACTAAAAGTAGCATTCACATAGTGCTGCAATTTTTTAATTTAGAAGGGACAGGTATACTAGGCAAAGTCAACTCCCTAATTGTCGCTAAGCCCAAACAGCTAGTCTGTTGTACTGTGTCATTGAGGAAAATCATCTGCACAGGGATAATACATGCTCTAAATAACGTGTCCCTGCCTTGCATTTGCCAATTTTTCGAACCCCAAACACTTTTCAAGTCAACAGTTTTAAACCAGTATTCATATCCCTCGACCGAAAGTTTAGATACAAACAAATTGGAATACAGTAATTTAGTATCGGTCAATAACATTTGCTTATTAGAATACGGTGCAACTTTAAAATAGTAGGACTTAGCATTACGTTGATCATGCCCAGAAAAATATGCAAATTTATCATAATACGTTTTCGAACTCCCTTGTGGAGGAGTCGAGCAATGTTCCCATTGCACATAATTAAACATGGGCTTAGGGCTACTAGCTTTATGAATAAAGTGGTGTCCATAATAGTTGTAACAAAACATGTCACCATGATTATCTCTAAACTGGTAAGCATCATCATCGTCATAGACAGTATAATATTGCAAATCCGTTAGCATAGAATCTACTGTCTTCACATCCCAATCATCAGAAACAATGCCAGGTATAACAATATCATTCATTGATAATTTGAGGACATACGGTATTTGAATCAATTCAGTGGGACCATATATATCAAACATTACTTTATACCACACAATTCCATCCGGAACTGGTATTGCAGAAATGTTTACAGTGGACAAGTCTCTTCGAACCATATGAGACGAAAAATGCGGTTTTAACACAGTCTCCACGTGCTCAATGTCAGATCGATCAGGAAGAAAATGACCATGTATTATCAGAAAAAAAATAACCACAAATCCCAACCATAATAAAAGAGTCATCACGGCCAAAAACAGCCAAAAATAGTTCCAAGGAAAAACAAAATATGTGCGTTTAAGCCAACCCAGCAGCCGTCGTGGACCGTGGACAGAAGACATCGAGGACGAGGAGCCGGACACATCATTATCAGCGTCGTTGAAGCAGCCAGAAGCAGTTCTAGCAAAAGGTGCAACTGTGAACAAAGAAGCAGATGGAGGCTCTCGCCGTGGCACGCTATAAACCACATGTTCAGAAACATCAGTAGAACGTACAGCAATTTGATCAAAAGATTCCATATTAATCGCCGTTGGTGGAACAATCGCAAGATCATCATCCACCCTCCCCAAGCTCGGAGAGGAAACAGTGTCGGTGAAAATCACCTGCAGCGGGACTTCTTCCCCAGTAGTGAGAGGGATTCCGGAACTACTGGGTGTCCCTCTTGGTCTGCTGTGCAGAATCGGCCACATGTTGCAACTTGACATTATCAATAGAAACAAAGCGATTTCCTTTGGCCCCTCGCAGCGGCGGTAAAATCACAGTTCTCGTGCCGCTCACCCCCAACACAGGGACAGGTTCTCGATAAGAAGGACCAAATTCTTTTTTAACTGCGACCTTTTCACGCACTAGATCCCCAATCCTGGGTATCCAACCAGTAGGTGTTACTGGCTCATCCTTAATTCCTGAGGAGGCAGCACTGGCAGAAGAGTTATCTTCACGGAATTGTTGTAAATCCTGCAAAACAGTGACACGATCATTTATGTCAAAGGGCGTATCTGCCGCCTCCACACCAGGACCATCTAGATCAGGAACGTACATTCATGTTCCAAACAGGCACTCATATGAAGTACGACCCCCTAGTGACCTTCTAGGCAAGTTATTAAGTGCTCTCTGTACTCCATATAGGTGGGCTAGCCAACCACGACCCGTACCTATAACTCTGGCCGTTAAGGACTGCTTTAAATCACGATTTAAACGCTCCACGACAGAATTTCCCTTGGGATGAAATGGAGACGAGAATTGGAGTTGGACCCCCAACGAAGCCATGGTGTCCCTAAATGCCTTAGAGGCAAAAGCAGGGCCCTGGTCCGAATGAAAAGCCGCAACTGCAAATATATCGACAAAGATGCGCAAATCTTTAATAACAGTTCGAGCGTCAGCCGAGCGTTGTGGCCATACCCACACAAATCTGGAGCACAAATCTACAGCAACCAATATATATTTGTATGCACTATCTGGTGTCAGCGGACCACAATGATCCAAGTACACACACTGTAATGGTCTATTTGAAATCAGAAGGGGTGTCTGCTGCGGGCGTCTAGCCGACGATGCTTTAATTTGTTGACAAACGTCACAACAAAGGACATATTGCTTCGTCTCTTTATAGAGACCAGGCCACCAGTAACGAGCCTGTAAAAGTAAAATCGTGGCAGCCACCCCAGCATGTGCAGAAGCCACCCCCTCATGTGCTGCAGAAATCAATCGAGGTCTCTCAATTTTATTGGGAATTTCACGTACACCAATGACTGGAATTGTAACAGTAGCATTCAGCGCACCATTCAAGCAGTAACTATATTTTGAAGGAAATCCTTTAGGAAAGGGCGTGCCATCAACCGTAGCCTTTATGGCAGCCGAAATTTCTGTGTCTGGTTTGGAACTCGAACGAGTCACTGCGGCCACAGTGGCGACAGCCACTGCCGATTTCGCGGCTTCATCAGCCAAAGTATTCCCAGCAACGTGTATTCCAACGCGCTGGTGTCCAAGTGTATGCACAACATGGACTTTAGGAAGCGTTTCCTTCAGATCCGCAACCTTACCCCACAACATTTTATGTTTAATGGTGTTGCCTTTAGAATCTCTGAACCCATTCATCTTCCAATAGTGTAGATATTCGTTGAAAGACTGCACACAGTAGTAGGAGTCACAGACCAGCAAGGTTAAAAGCGCCGGATCAGCGTGCTCCAACGCTAACAATAGAGCTTTGAGCTCAGCCAGCTGTGCCGTGCAATCTCCCAAGGTTTTAGTATAAGTATGTCGGGGGCAGAACACGTCCCCCTCCATAGTGCCGCTCACCACCGCACATGCAGCAGAATACTGTTGTTTAGTCCCAACCGCTGGTTGCGCAGAGCCATCGGTATACATGACCACCTGATATTGGTCAATAGGCAACGTACCAGCAGGAACAGGGTATTCCATTTCATATTGAAGAAATTCTTGAGTCTGCAGTTTAGGGTCAAATACATAATCTACATCAGTGGCTGTCAAAGACGTAGCCCATTGTATCCATCGCGGGTGTAAAGCTTTCGAATTAGGAACACTCGCTTTCGTAACAGCCTCTAAGGCCGGAATCGGGGAAACGACAATAATGTGTTGGCCCTGGGCAAGCGGTCTTTCTTTAATCACAGCCATCTGTACTGCAGTGAGTATTTTCTCAGTCTGTGCAAATCGTTGTTCTGCAGCAGAATACAAGTGGGACTTGTATGCAATCGGGACTGTCTCACCCTCATTAAAGGTGACATACGTAAACCCAACAGCCCCAAGTATCACCCTGATGACTAAATGTGTCTTATTGTCCCGTGTGTGTAAGTGTTTAACTGCTGAGAGATCAGTCTGTAACTCTCGTAGTATGTGTGTATGCTCAAACGTCCAAAATTTACTCGAAAAATTCGGGCGAATCAATTCGTATAAGGGTTTTATACGCGTAGCATAATCAGGAATGTAAGTTCTGCCAAAATTCAGAAACCCTAACAATGACTGGAGCTTCCGAACCGTATTAGGAGGCTGCAATAGAGCACATTTCTCCAAAAAATGTGGCGCTAAGCTCTTGCCCTCACTCGACAACTCATATCCCAGGAAAATGACGCTGAGGAAGGCAATCTTTGATTTCTTAAAATTAAACTTATAGCCAATATCAGCAACCCCACAACAATGCGCGATACACGCCTTAGATGTTGCAGAATCTCATCGTCTGTCAGATATATGTCAACATATGATAACGCTTCAGGGTCGAACTCGTGCAGCATTTCAGTTACACGAGCCGAAAACAGTCCTGGGCTATTCTTATACCCCTGAGGCAAACGACAAAAATTTTTCTGAGAGCCAAACGCACTGAAACTGGTATAGTCCCGACTTTCGGGCGCTATATTCTGGCAGAAAAATCCATTCGAGATATCTAATGTAGTTTTGTATTTTTTACGCACTATATTATTCATAAGCGCTGCGCTATGTGAATTCTGTATTGCATATGTGCGTGTATGACTATTCAAATGTCTATAATCCACCACTATCCTATATGAATGGTCCGGTTTAGCAACCGGAAATAAGGGATTATTCATCGGCGAGACACTGGGCTCAATTACACCTTGGTAGTCCAATTGTGTAAGAATTTTCCTAACCGATGCCCTTGCTTCAAATTTAATAGGATACTGCGGTTGTGGCTGAGGTTCGCCCTTTATCGGAATTACATGATAAGGTGATTGTCTGTCCCACCCCACGTTATTTCTATACAAGGCGGGAGCCTGTGCTAGAGCCCATGATTTACTATAGGACTCCGCTAGTTCTCTCGGAACAAGTGGTGAGAAGGAAGGTGTAATAACCTCCTCCCCAACCGGACAGTCGCGAACAAAGTCAGGTGGCCAATCCTGTTCGGCCAGCAGAACATCATATGATTTTACCACATGGTCCCAAAAAATGGCGTTTATAATACGGTCAATGTCCCCTTCCAATCGCAGAGTCACTTCATATACTCTATCAGGATCAGAGACTCGCATATACGCCGTCTCGACTTGTATGAAGTCATCAGTTGCTTTCACCTCCAGATGCTCTAGAAGACTCCGGCGAACTATTGTGACCTCTGCCGCGCTGTCTAACAGTGCTAACGCCCATGTCTTGTTCGTCAAGAGAACTCTCTTCTTGAGCGGCATGTCTAACTGAGACTGCTGCCACTTTCTTCTTTTTAAATTGCTGTTTTTGTTGCAGCGGTTTCTCTTCTTGTTTAATAGAAACCTCCACTGAGCGTTGTGAATCCTGTCTCGGTTTCACGTACTCCGTCCTCCGCTCTGACCGCCCACCTCTCTCACTTCTCTTTTCCGAGGAGTCCTGAAAGGAACGAGATTGGCGTGTATCAGTATATTGATATCTATCAGGCATCTTCAAAGTATCCCTATTCCTGAGATTATACTTATTCTGTGGGGTCTCCGGTTGCGGAGACTGCCCACCATCTTTCTTAGGTGTTTGCTGTTTCTTTTCCCAGCGCTTTTTCGAACCCTCAGGTTGTTGCTGTTTAGCATTATCTTTATTATTTTTACCCTGTAACTGGGGTTTTTGTGGTCTAGCCCCTAGGCTATCACGACCAATACTAGAATATGTTTCCGCTATTATTCTCGGAAGCTCCCGCTCCTGATTAAGAAGCGGAACATCCCGAAGACGCATTCGCACTGCTAGTGCTACTGCCTCTCCTTTGAGATTACTCAAAATAATAGAAGAAACTGTGTCAAAATTGCCCAGCAACTGCATGCCCAAATCTAAGGCAGGGGCAGCCCCATATTCATCTTGAATCTGTTTAAGCACGTCCGGTAAATTAGCTAATGTCGGTGTACCGTGTGCCGTAGTGTAGAGCGCGGCAAACACCGTGCCCCAGGTATTACAAACGTCCACCGGAGGAACCATCCCATACGGCAAACACATCGTCAAAATTCTATGTTTATCCTGAGGTCCCGTATGGGGAAATACTGCTTCCAGCGTATTAATTTTTTGCGCCAGCCAAAATGGAGTCTCCTCTCGTTTAGCCGGTACTTTACCCATAACAGAGTGTACAGTGGCCGGATTAATACCCGGAACCACTGCCTGGGGGTGCGCTGGAGCAGCACGCGCTGCGTTTGTATTTAGTGTCTGCATTACAAACTGAACTAATCGTCTATATGTAGCCGTTAAGTCTGTATATAAACGACGAACTTCAACCACTGCCAATTGAGCAACCGCAGGATGAGGTGTGTATGTAGCCAATAAAGGCCAGGTAGGACCATCATTACTCAGCAGACCTAACCTAACCTGTGCTACTGTGTGTGGGAGGGCGCCATCAAGCCAATTATGGTGTTCTTGATAAGATAGAGGTATTTCTAAATAAGCGTAAGCCCTGTATTGTCCAGGGACATTCGCAACAGTGTATTCGTGAAAAGTATTTGTTCCCCCATCCACTGCTGGAAATCCGACCCAAGAATAAAAAAGTTCCGTTCTATAGGCTGCATGGGCGTCCACCACAAAAGTGACTGGACCCCCCTGGACTGTCAGTCCATGTGTCAACAGATGTCCCATGAGCGGGTGACGCATATTAATTGCTATATTCACTACATTAGGATTCGCCATTTTATAAAAAATAGCTCCAGGTCAAAGAAGGCACACCAATATCGGGGTTTTCCTTTCAAAGTTCAAGCTTGAACAACCAACCACTAAGCAATAGGAAGCACTTATGCCGTGGCGGCGGAAACCCTCAGCCCCACGGACGTCTCCGTATACGGAACCGAGGAGTCAAAATATATATGAGACCAAGAGAGTCAGTCGGACCTAATCATTAGAGCCAGACCAAACGTTGGCGGCGCCATGTCGCGTGGGCTCTCATTATTCTAAATGAGACTACTGGATTTCTAGGTAGCAGGATCTATAACGGTGTGGGGTACTGAGTCTGACCCACGTGTAAAGAACTCTGTCACCCTAAATCCGGTTTTTGCTCCGGCTAACTAGCAGTGCCTCATTTCTCCCATGTGGAAGGAATGATTCGGCAGCCGAGCGCATGACATCTTTGGAACTTCTCAGGGAAGTCGTGGTTACTCAGATCCAAACCAACTCTCTTATTTCCAATATGATCTCATATACAAATGACAAAGACAGTATAAGTTTTATATAATGTTTTTAATAAAACAACTGTATTTTAGATATTAAGGCGTGAGCCGCAATAACCAGAACGATACAACACAGTAGGATTGAAATAGTCACCAGGAGAGTAAAACATAAGAACAAAGCTATCATATTGTCTAACAGTTTCTACTCTCCCTCTGCTTGTTCTATTTAGAGCACAGCATGTTAAGCTTCTAGCTTGCCTATTAGAATCACTGTGGAGACATCAGCCCTCATACCTGAGCAAAGACCTGTGATCTTGGTTCAGCATCTGCAACGAGGCAGTCAGCGTCTAGTTGTGGTTCCCTGGTCGGAATCTCCCTCTCGCGTGTATTGGGACAAGGAAGTGATTTTATAACTAACATGTCATCGTGATCAAAAAATGTCCCTACGCAGGAATGCCAAGTCTAAACTCCTACCACGTCTATCGGCAATGTACCAGACTGTATCCTTGACTGAAGCACAGAGTAAATATGTTATGGAGAACTCCAGTGCTGAAGTAGGCAAAACAGGTGATATGAATAAAAAACAACACCGTAGAACTGGCTATTTGAAAAATAACAGTACGAAGCCTAATAAAAAGCATGTAGAGCAAAGTGCACAGAGGCTCTAAGCTGTCAGCAAATGAATAAAATATATTCAGGGCAAAGTGCACAAAGGCCTAAAGCCTGAAGCTAAAGCGCAATGAATACGTAAAACTAACCACACTACAGTGGGACATATTAATCTGGCTGTTAACTGTCTGCCACATTTAGGGTTTTGACAAATGTACCTCCACCTACCATGGTTGAAGAAGGACAATCAGCTGACTTCCTTCCTCTGTCGTCAGTTCCTCCATCCTTCATTATGGCACAACCCTCTGCCATCATTCATATGGGAAACATTGATCCACCATATTTAGAGCTGTCCACCATGAGAGAGGGGAAAAGGGACCCTCAAGATGGAGAATAGCAATGGCAGATGGGATTTATGAAGGCAGATGGATCTGTCAACGTGGCATATGCATCCATCAACACACACCTGCTCAAAATCAACTCAACATCAAAACCTGCAACTCCCACTACAAAACAGCCTCCTGAAAACCACACAAACTATCTACTACTCACGACATACAGCGGCAGTATCTGAGATACTTCTTTTATCTTCCCAAAACATGGCTGGTAGAAGACAACCTAAATTCCTCAGAACATGAGCTAACTGTAATGGTGGATGAGATAATTAAGGATGAGCCTCAGTTGTTTGGAGCGCAAGTCCAGACAACAACCAGGAGCCAGAGCAGGGAAATGAGGGCCAGAACAGTGGGTTTGGTGAATGCCGTATCCAATACCAGATGCTCCCATGAGGACATCTGCAAGTAGTGGAATGATTTACAAGGGAGAGTCCTTTGCCTCACTTCCAAGGCACACCAATATACCCTGGCAACTGGTAGTGGCTCTCCTGCCCCTCAACCTCATACCCTGGGAGGAGAATGTCTTGTCCATCTCCATACTGAAGGCATTGTGGGAATTCCAGTTGGGGTAGACATTAGTAAGGTCAAACACTATCTCACTGTTGCTAACAAATTCATTCTGTCAACCCTCTGGCACCCTTACTTCCTAACACAACTCTCTGCACTAATGCCAACCTATTCAGACAAGTGGGCTACCTGAGTTCTGTTACTTCTCATAACATTCCCCATCTAATATTATAACTTTATTTTCCCTGCAACACAATTCACTTTAACACAACTCAAATTAGTAACCCATTCAAATGCCTGTGAGATCACATTTTGACCACAAACTCGCAATCTCCCCTATATAACAGCAACATGTATCAAATGACTCATTCCACCGTAAGGTGAACCCATCCACATAACATAGCACATACTAAACCACAGTAGCCACTACAGTGCCATATCAAAAACAGCCACCAGCATGAAACAGTTGGTCAGATAAATTTACGTCACTGGGAAAAAACTGTTTCAGCAAGTTTTAATTTTGTTTCTATTTAATTGAACCTATTGAACCAACACACTTTTATTGCTTTTCAAACAGGTTTGTACAACAAAACAAGTCAAAAGAAGGTGCACTTGCTTGGCAGGTGAGACAGTCACAAAATGAAAGGGATTCACGTTAAAAATGTGTGCAGAGCGAAACTGGTATTGTGTTAGTCACTGCAGTTACTTACCAGACATAGTTGTTCAGAAGCACTAGTACGAAGTCATGTACAACACCTCACGCCTAAATCGTCATGCACTCCAAAATCACGCCAATGTCCCTCGACCAGGATCCTCCCCAACTCAAGGGATTGCAGTGTCATTATGCTGCCCAGGAGGCATGGCCGGAGCCATGGGAGACTCTCTGGATGATCCAACCTCCACCATAATAATGCCTGGGGTCCTGTTTAAGTCAGGCAAATAGCACCGCATAACATGCTGACAAGATTGGAATCCTGCTACCACCCTTGTCCTCCCTCCGGATCACCTTTCTCTCACAGTCCGCCCACTTAATTACTTCCTTCCACCACAGGTATAGCTCAGGGACCCCTGCCGATTTTCAGCTCATCATCAACTGTTTACAAGCAAGGAAGAGCACCAAATTTGTGAACCTACCAATCACCTTGCAAGCAGCACTGCATTTTTGGAGGCCCAGCAGCCACAGATGGGGGGTGTACTCAAAAGGCCTGTACATAGCTCTACGGACAACCTGTAAAACCATGTCCCAGTAGTAGGTCAGCACGGAACAGCTCCAGACTATGTGATAGAAGTTAGCATTCCCCATGATACTGCAGGGGCATGCCAAAGATGCTCCACGAAATATGGCATGGATACACCACAGGGTGAGGTAAGCTCTGCACAAAAAATAAAACTGAATCAACTTAAACCTAGTGTTGCAGGATACTTTAGGGTTATAGGCCACAGTCTTCTTCCAAGCTGCATCATCAAAAGAGGGCCCGAGGTTTGCCACCCATCACTGTTGTAGCAAAACCAAGTCCCTCTAAGCTTCTTACAAAAGGGACCTGTAAAGAAGTGTGACTGCCCTTGTCTTCCCTGTCATAAGGAAGAGGTCACAGAGGCACTCATGTTCTGAAGGTTCCACAGACCCCGAGCCCCAAAAGTTACTCATTTTGCCTGTCAAGGCCCCATATAAAAGAAAATGCCAAGCCGGAAGATCATAAGGGAGTGAATTGAGCCCTGTAAACAGGTCAACCAGTATGGTAAAACCAGCTTGGACTCTTGTGTGCCTCCCCAGTTCCCGGGAGTTGGCCAATATTGCATGATCAGCAAGGGAAGTTCAGGAGTATAGGGGTCTCTCATGTGTGTCCTCTGCAGCACCCTATGTCACGACCGGAATGCTTCTTACCGCTGTAATCTGCCAGTCCCTGGGTGCCACCTGTTTTCTTGTTTGTTCTGGATTGACCAAGGTAGGGGCGACCCTTTCCAGTAGCCATGGTGCTGCTGATAATATAACACCAAGCAAGCCATAACCTCTAGCAGGATTCCCAGAAGAAAAACCCCAGCTTGGGAAAAACCTCAGATCAAGGAACTCCTTAAAATGAAGGTTAAAGAAAAAGGAGAAGCACAAAAAAAGTCTAGAACAAAAACTGGAGGCAGAGAAAAACAGGGGAAGTCCAAATTCTCAAGATACGGGAGCGAGGAGCAAAACCAGGGCAGAAGTGTTAGCAACGCAAGGAACAGAAGACCAACTGTGCTTGTATGCTGAATAACAGGAAGTGACATGTAGGAAGTATTAAAGACACCATCTTGGATTGGGAAAAGCCACATTAGTGTGAATGGGAAAATAGTATAGTATAAAAAGTAGTGAGCAAAGCATGCAGAGAAGGAAACACAGACTCCTGGGAAGGAGAATATATGGCAAAGGAAGTAAAAAGAAAAGGAAGAAAAAAGAAGACAAACTGCAAAAAACAGGTAAGCAAAACTATGAGGGCAAAAAGCAGGCGCCGCATGAAACAGAGCCCAAAGGGAAAGTTCAGGATCGTGCCATAGCCCAAAAAACAGGTTGCGCCCCGAGAAGTGGCCCACGACAGAAACGGTAGTCCAAGACGCAGGCTGCCGATCTGACCGCGGCCTGCAATTGGGGCGCCGCTGGTCTCCATGGCGTCACACCCTAGTCTGTACGTGCAGTGCTGTCCTAATTAGTATATTCTCACCATTTATCATCGACGCAGGAGTTGGTTTCAACAAAATCTGGGTCCGAAGATCCTGAGAGGGCAGATCACGTTCGCCGTGACCCAGAGCATCCTATAGATAAGAGTGCCATTGGCTACCCAATGTAACTGCACAGAGAAGTAATAAAGCTCAAAGTCCAGGGCAGCCAGTACCCCCTCATCCATGGGAAGTCGTAGCTTCTAAAAGAACACTCGACATCTAGAGGAGCCCCAGTACAGAACAAGGAGGATGCATCCTATTCTCAAAAAAGAAACCCAGGGATCTTTGCCAGCAGAGCAGTAAACTGGTAAAGAAAGAGCAGCAGTATCACCAATCTCTTTCCACCGCAGTGCTGGTGCAGCCCATAAGACTTGTAGCTCCTCTGTGTTGGGATATAGTGGGTCGGCAGTAGATTAATGCCAGTTTACCACCAGGTTTGACAGCTCCCTAAATGCTCGCCAGGTCGGACTCCTCACCTCACATATACAAAAGCATATCATCTGTATACAGCAAGATATGCATGCTATCTGCAGTGATCTGCAGCCCCTGATAGTGCCTCTCCTGCCATATAGACAATGCAAAGGACTCCATAGCTGGAGTGAACAACAGTGGGGAAAGTGGGCAGCCCTGCCTGGTGCCCCATTCAACTGGGTAAGAATCCACTATCACTGACCCCGTCCTGACCCTTGCTGCCAGAATATAACAGCTGGGTCTATTTAATAAATTGTAACCCAAAGCCCATCCCAAACATGGTGGTATAGAGGAAGTCCTAGCAGAGGGAATAAAAGGCTTCTTAATGTACACTGGCAGTAATAGAGAGTCCAGCTGGAATGCTCATGCCTGTCCAAAACAAGGTTCAATTGTTGTATATTGGGCGGAGTGCTATGAGTGGGAACAACCCCTGTCTAGTCCGGATATATTAGCTTACCTATATGAGGTAAGATCCAGTTTGCCAGAATCTTGCTCAGTATTTTGTTCTACGCATTGAACATAGAGAGGGGGCCGTAGCATTCTACCAGGACCAGTTCCTTGTCTTTCTTGGGCAAAGGCACAATCATCGCGTCATGCAGTGAAAGTGACAGCAAGCCCGCGCCAGCACCCCATTAAAGACATCCATCAATTTAGGGGCCAAAGTGGCTGCAGAAGTTTGTATGAAAAAAACATGCCGACATGGAGGATCCTCTATCTGGAGTATTGTGTGTCCCCTGGTCTTCTGCTGGAGGAGCCACGTCAGCATGCTCCATAATTCCTTTTCCTCCAACAACTGCACCCTATCTTCAATCATCACTCTCAAGTCCCGGAACAAGCCTTTCAGTACCCCTGCTTCCATTTAATGTCAGCATGCAGTTAGGTGAGGATGCCCAGTTTATTGTAAATGTTATGCTCCTGCACTGCCAACTTGAGGGCCCCCCACTGAACTGGAAGTGACAATTCCATTCCTGTATTTTCCTGCCAATAATTATGAATCACTTCTCCAAGTGGGACCAGAAATGTCGGGTCCTCAAGGCGGGTGGGATCCAATCACCATGTCAGGGTACTAGCCGCTTTGAACTAAACACTAATGAAGTCTTATCTACTGTAAGGGCACAATAGGCAACAAAGCACACCAAAAAGGCTCAATAAATTTCCCTAGTGTGTTAGAAAAAAAGGTTCAGCGCACCAGTAGCGTACTGGTACATGGCGAACGGAGGAGGGGAAATGACAAAAAAATATATATATAATTTTTTTTAAAACATACCTTCCTCCATTCGACTTCCCGCGCTGGGCCACACCATGTCATGGCACTCCGCTGTCCTCACTGCAGGCACAGGCTCCCAGCCTACCCTACAGCCAATCCTAGCACTAAAAACGCCAAGCCAGGGTGCTCCGAGGCAAAGTGGAGCTCTGCCTGCTCTCACAGTGCTGAGTTGAAGAGAGCACAGTGCACATGTGTGTTTGTCCGGCCCAAGATGGCCGGCCAAACATACATGCGCACTGAGGGGGAGTGCTGTGCCCTCCCCCTCCGGCCCTACCTTTTTTACGATAGTTTATTATGGTTTGATCATAAATGTTTTGCAGCTGCTGCTGGTGAGGGGTCAGGTGGGGGGGAGGGTGACGTTCCTCCACCACAGTCCTGGAAAAGCAACCCCACAGGAGTCTGATATCCATCTCTATTTTACACTAAGGGCCTCATTTAGAAACCCTTAGCGCCACTGCTGTATTATTTGTTTTTTACACAACTGGGGCGCTAGCAGTGCACCTCACTGCTCCAGATTTACAAATTGACACATTGGGCCGAATGCGTCAGTTTGTAAAGCCCTGGTCAGATTATATCTGCGTCGGGTATAATGTATGCAGGGTAGGCGTTCCTAGGCAAAAAGCCATGCAGAGCTAACGCAGTGAAATTCACATTTTGTCATTCTGTGACTTCATTGCATCAGAATCTTAACGCCTGCTCAGAGCAGGCGTAAAATTGACCCAGGGCTTTTTCCAATGGGAGCCTCCTCGCATTGCTGGAGTAGTATTATTCTATTTATGCTACTCTAGCAATGCGTGAGTTTAGCGCCAACAGATACATCAGACTTTCTGAAGCATCTGAGAAAAAGAGCTCCATGCAGGCTCTATACTGTAAATATAGCGCATCCATGGCATCATTAGGGGATCCTATGGAAGTGCAAGAAATCCGATGCATTGGTGCTGATGCGTCAGATTCTTGTAAATGAGGCCCGAAGGCCCAGATTCTCAAATGTTTAGCATCTGGTTAGCATTACTTTTGTAAGGCTAAACTGACACAAAATGTTTTTTGGGATTCCCAAACCAATGCAAATTGGTATTTGAGTGGGTTTTATGACAAAGTAACGCAAAGCAGCACGAAACGCTCTATGCATTGTTTTGCGGCAAGAGGGTATTACATGGGTGGTACATGGATGTACCCATGCTACCACTCATGCTTTTAGATACTAAACTCTATTCTCAAACACCGGTAGAAAGGGTTTAATGCCAAAAATTAACGCAGCTGAAAAGCAGGCGTTAAATTTAATTTCTCCGGCATTTCCGACTTTGCATGTGTGCTGCAATGTAAAAGTTGGAAATGCTTTTTCAATGGTTTAAGCATAGTATTTTGTAGAGGAAGGATATCCTTCTTGTACAAAACCTATGCTAGACTCACGCATACACTCTAGAACTATGGTGCTAAGGTGTGTGCATGGCGCACGGCAGCTGAAATCAGCGCCGGCGCTAGGGAGAGGGCAGGAGAGTGCCATATCTATGTGAATATGGCGCTCTCCTGCTCTCTCCCTGTCACACAACGCAGCGCAGCATTTTTGGCTTCTGCGCTGCGTTGAGTGACAGGTTTCAGAATTTGGGCCTAGGATATGAATGGATTTTACCGGAATACTGATGAAGGGCGGTCCTGGAGGCAGACGCTACAGGGGTCCATCCTGCACGACTTCAGGAGGCAATTGTGCATTCGAAAAATACCGATACTGTGCAATAAAATCTCCAAAAAGAAGCACACAGACCAATTCTGAACGAGTGCAGCGCCGAAAACGATGTTAAAAGCTCGAAGGCGATAGGTTTCAAGAAAGGGGAAACACTGTAGACAATAATGTTCTATAACAATCACGAAAAATAGTCTTCATTGGGTTGCCCTCAGCACGTGTTCCAGTCCCCAAGAAATGAAAAAAAAAACTACAATTTCACAACGAGTTAAAAACATAAGATTAAGAGGACTAGAACAAACCTACGCCGATCTACTGGTTCAATAGATTTATACCAGAAAATCTAGGGTACATTTTCAGAATATGTAAAAACACTCTCTTAACGTTGCAATACGTTCACATAATTTTATAGAGCGAGTATAGTGGCCACGAATGTAAACAAGCAGCATTGTAGAACCAGAAAAATAGTTTGAATAACGGGAAATATGTCAGTGGTGTGTTTCACGGCTTTACCAGTTTACAGTTGGGCGCTCAGAAAGCGGATGGAGACTATCGTTGGCTTTCATTTATTAAACAAAAATGGTTGGGTGACATTTACCACCATAGCGCTCCTCTTAAAGGCTATTTATAGGAGTGGGGGCACTGGCAGCAGTGAAAGTAATGTATGTAGTGCTAATTGGATCATCTGTAGTGACACATTCCACAAGAAAAAAGAAAGCAAACTGCGTATCCTCCATCAAGGGAGAGAGATGTGCAGATATTTCGTTATAGTCAGTCTCTCCGCAGTCTCTGAGTTATGTAAGCAGACTAACTCAGTCCTTCAGTTTTCTTCACAGACCTCTGCACCCCCACCCCCAGATATCGGTCTACTCATCTGATGGGATAGAGGTCACACAGCATCCGAGCCCTGGACAAAGAAGTATGCACCACTGCCCCCGAATGGCTTTTTAACTTGGAGGAGAATACGCTCCCCGACAGTTTCTCTTGCGAGAAAAAAACGTAATCGATTTTTTTCTCTCTTGCTAGTACTAAAGGAACTGACTAAAACAAAGGTCTATTGGAAGGTATTTTAGTAATGGTGTGTAAGTGGCCAGAAGCATAACACCAATTACTGTTGGTCCGCTTTTAAAACATTCTGTTCTTTCAATTTTGTTCAAACACCTGGCCAGTGTTTACTTTATTGTTGCTATTGTTTCAACCCAATAATTATTAATTGCCTATTATGATTATTTAGGAAATAACTTGATGATTTTGGTGTGTACTGCACAAAAATCTGCATGCCCCAGCAAATACTGATCCTTTTTCCCTTGTTACATTCTGGCAGGTTTGACATACCGATATTTACCGAAGAGTACGATCTTTGCTTCTGTCTGTAATCATACTATTTTGACCTACACTCAGAAATGTAATTATGTTAAAAACATTGCACAGATGTATTCAAATACAAAACAAATAAACCAGCAAACTAAGGGGCAGATTTATGCCACTTTTCTTGCGCCCATTAGCGCCCTCCTAACGCCACAATGTGTAAGCAGTATTTAAAATACAGTGCACCATGGCGGTAGTCAGGGGGATTAGCGTCATAATTTTTTACGCTAGTCAGGTGCTTTGCAGGATTAGCGTCATAAATTATGACACTAATACTGCATAGCACCCGGAGGCCCATTGTAACTAAGGGGAGCATCTTTTTAATGCCTGCTTTTAGCAGGCGTTAAAAAATGCAGATAAAAATGGCATCCATTTCTACAGCCCCCCCTAGCACCGGAACGCCCCCCCCCTTGCATACATTATGCCTGGCACAGGCATAATGTGGTGCAAGGGGACACAAAGTAGCTCAATGCAGGCATTGTGCCACTTTGTAAATATGGCGAAGCATTTTTGCCCTTCCAATGCCACTTTAGCGTAAAAAAATTATGCTAATGTGGTGTTGGAATGGCACTAGACCAGCATAAATCTGGGCCTAAGTGTATGATAAATGTAGCTGAGCCACAATGTGTATTACACATGATGGGTCTGAAGAACTACATGTATCTGGGAGTTCCCTTCATTTAATTTCTCTAGCCATCTAGACAGCTGTTGATTTTGACCTCTGCAGTGGCTGAATTCTGCTTTTCAGACCTCTGATGGACTTGGTTTCTTCAAAACAGTTTTTATCTTAAACATGTAATTCTTGTCATATTGGCAAATCATCTGTATGTGCACAAATATTTTGGACAATTCTCGAGCTGGGAAAGCAGCTACATCAAATAACACCCCTACCATTGGCCTAGAAAAGAAAAGGAACATAAGTCATGGAACTTCTGGATCACATCTCTCTGTGGATTACCCTTCCAGCCTTGTCATACTTTCATATTGACTTTGGAGGGCAGCCTTAGACACATGATGCCAAACACCAAATTGAGGCTTGAAAAAAAAACCGGGCTTTTCTGAAGATGTATTTTAAAGCTAAGTTGAATAACTGAGTTAGGACAGAATGAAGTTTGGAGATTTGGACAGTCCAGCTCAAGGGAATGAAAGAATCTGCCATTATGAGCTTCTGTGGTTAAAGGGACTATGGGATACATTTTACCTGAAAGCACACCACTAGACCAGGAGGTTGGTTACATTGCTGCCAACCATGCACATGATCCCCCTTCCCAAGATACTTGTGGCTCTTGTGCCTTTGTTTCTTCTATTAAGGTGAGGGTAGCATGAGGCCAGGCCTTTCTGTTAAGTTAAGGGGAGGGGCGCACAACACATCTCCTCGAAGTATAAGGAGCCCTGACCCGTCTCCTGTGGCCTTTTAAGGGGAGGAGGAACACACGGCCCTCCTCTGCGAGTCAATAGTGGCCCTGGGTATCCCATATTTTAAGTTGAGGGGGCAACCTCTGGAATTCTTACTGTGAACGGGTCCTTGGGGCACTCAAAACAACTTGGAGCTACTGGATAAGGTAATGCCAGTTTGACCTGGGATTTTTGTTATTTCTCTCAGTTAGCAGACCATCATTTCCAGTTGTAGTCCATGGCTGTGACTCCTTTTAGCCAATACCCCCCACTACTCCCTCCTAGCTAGTACACATATCCCCTCCCTCCCTTTTCCTGCATTTTTATTGCAACATTAATTTTCTCTATCCCACTCCTACTGACATCCTATATTAGAACAATCAAAAATATTGAATACTATGTTGAGTAAAAACAAACAGATCTGCACATCACTTTAGGGAATCTTATAGTGTAGACAACAAAGTAAAGCATAAATTGCCTCTTAAAGATTATCACAAAAGCCCCTATACAACTAGACCCCTTTTTTTTTCATATAAAATCTGTGCCCCCCAAAATTGCTCAAAAACACTTTTTCAAGTTGTTAGAACACTCTCTGATCCTGCAAACATAGTCCTAGTAGTCTCTCTCACACAGTTCCAACGTGACAAGCTAGCTACTTTTTAAAAATAAAAGTTGCTGACATTCACACCACTTTCTCCTCAACATCAGATGCCTATTCTGCAGACATTAGATGATGACTTTCAACAGTGTTATCCTGCCAGGACATGCTCACTGAGCTCATTTCAGTTCCTGGACCCCTCAACTTTCAAACCTCACCTTACTTCTGTCAAGTCAGGCTCACCTCTTGACCCTTGCCCTTCTGCGGTGTTCGGCCACTTGATCCATTTTCGATTGATCTGCTTACACAGCTTTTAAATGGCTCACTCTTGGAAGGCATCGGCCCAAGGGCACGGAAACCGTTAGAAATAGGGTCTCAAGTTGGCAGTGGTTTGCACCCTGTCCAAGTAAGGACCCTCACTCTAGCTAAGGTAAGGGAGACACACAGCTAAGATAATCCCTGCTCACCCCCTTGATAGCTTGGCTCAAGCAGCCAGGCTTATCTCAGAGTCAATGTATAAAGTATTTTGACACACACACACATACACAGTAACACAGTGAAAACATCACAAAAGGACTCCACACCAGTTTAGAAAAATAGCAAACCTTTATCTGAGTAACACAAGACCAAAATGACAAAAATGCAACATACACAAGTCAAAATATCTTTATAAAGGTTTAAGTAAGTCTTAATCTATAGGAATCAATGGATGTAGCTCTTTAGCACAAAGTACCTGGGATGCGTAAAAAACAAAGACGATGCGGGCCACAGGGGAGGTGATGCGCCGGAAAAGCAAAGCAATGCGTTGGTTCCTTACTGTGCAGGGGAGGTAATGAATCAATTCTTTCCTTGAAGATGAGATGATGTGTCAGTTCATTACTGGCAGGGGAGGTGATGTGTTGATGCTTTCCTCGCAGGAAAGGCAATGCACTGATTTCTGGACACATTGCCTTGGTTCCTTACTGTGTTGCAGGGTCGATGAAAAATTGAGGCCCCTGGGACGTTGTGAGGAAAATCCAGATGTGTTGTGTTGATGGGATCATGTGAAACAGGTGCTGCATCAATTCTGCAGCCATGAGACAGGCCCTGTGCTGATTCTCCAGCTGGGGGGTAGGCGTTGCACCGATTTTTCAGCTGCGAGACAGGCGATGCATAGATCACCAACATGCACTTCCAAAGGTCCAGTGACTGGAGTTGCCACGACTTGACAAGTCAGGACACTCAGTAGAAGAGCCCAGGCACTGGCAAATGACATCTTTGATGCCTCTGAGACTTCTTAACAGGAGGCAAGCTCAGTCCAAGCCCTTGGAGAACCTTTGGAAGCAGGATGTAGAAAGCCAATTCCAGTCCCTTCACTCACAGGACAGAGGCAACATGCCAGTAGAAAAAAGCAACAGGCACAGTGGCAGTCCCTCCTACAGCATCCAGCTCTTCTTCCTGGCAGAATTTCCTCAGTCAAGAAGGATTCTAACTATCAAAGAAAACTGGCCGTAGCGGGCATCATGCTTTTTCCCGGGAGGATGGTTTTGCAGTGGTGGGGGTTGGTTTTGTTACTGGGGGCCGATTTTGCAGCAGTTCTGCCTACTTGGCCCCAGTAACAAAAGCAGCAGTGCTTTTCACTTGCAAGGCCCCCCTCCCCCTAGCCTCCCCTTGCACTCCACTGCCTGAGTCTGGTCTGACAAAAGTGCCAGGGCTGGTTTGGGTTCCCAGTCCAGCCCTGCTAACTATGTGGTGTCAGAGGTCCAGTACTTATACACATTTCTGTCTTTGAAGTAGGCAAACTTCAAAGATAAGTTTTTTTAGTACACAATCTCCTGCCTTCACTGCCCTGGCCCCAGACGCACTCCAGGGGGGCAGAGATTGCTTTGCGTAAGGACAGGCTCAGCCCTATTCAGTTGGAAGTGCCACCTCCTCTCATCACTCTGGCTCAGGAAGACCCAACAGCCTGGTATGCAGGACACATCTGAGTCCCTTTGTGTGATTGTCTAGAGTGAATGCACAAACACCTTAACTGTCATTCTGAAAAAGACATGTATTCAGCAGACCGGCAGCAGCATAGAATGGTGAAGCAAGACAATGCTCACTTTCTAAAAGTGGCATTTTCAAACTTACAATTCAAAAAACAACTTCACCAAAAGATGTATTTTTAAATTGTGAGTTCAGAGACCCCAAACTCCATATGCTCCCAACGGGAAATTATACTTAAAAGACATTTCGAGGCAATCTCCATATTATCCTATGGTAGAGATAGGCCTTTCAAAAGGGAAAACTGAAATTAGGAGTATTTCACTTTCAGAACAAATAAAACACACCATTACATGCCCTACCTTTTAGATACCCTGCCCCTGGGGCTCCCTTGGGCCTACCTTAGGGGTAACGTACAGGTAATAAAAGGGAAGGTTTGGGCCTGGCTAGTGGGTGCATTTGCAAGGTTGAAATGGTAATTTAATACTGCACACACAGACACTGCAGTGGAAGATCTGAGACATGTTTATAGAACTACTCATGTGGATGGCACAATCAGTACTGCAGGCCCACCAGCAGCATTTGATTTACAGGCCCTGGGAACACAAGGTGCACTGTACTAGGGACTTACTGGTAAATCAAATATGCCAATCACAAAGAAACCAATCCCCAATACAACTTACACAGGGAGCATTTGCACTTTAACACTGGTTAGCAGGGGTAAAGTGCCCAGAGTCCTAAAGCCAGAAAAAATTGGTTGGAAAAAATAGGAAGAAGAAGGCAAAAAGTTTGGGGATAACCCTGCAAAAAGGGCCATGCCCAACAGAAACATACAATGGTTATGCCCCTACTTAAAAAACATAGGACCTCATTATGAGTAATGACCGCCAAATTATGACCAGGGCGGTGATCCCTCCCATAGACATCCAATGTACCACCCCGACCGCCAGTGCGGTCCGACCACTGAACACGGTGGTAGCAATCTCCAGGCAGGCGGAAGACAAGGATCCGCCCACCATATTATGACATAGCAGAACCACCAGGATTTCCGGGGCGTTAGCAATGCCACCAAAAGACTGGCGGAAACACATCATATAAAAAGAGACACTCACCTCCAGGGACACAGAGGGGTCCGTGACTGCCATGGAACCAGAACTGGAAGTCTTCCCAATGCTGTACCACACAATGGCAGTCCAGGGGCACCAACGTCGACGAAGACGACAACGGTGAAGACAGCTGCCTAGCACACAAGGGATGGAGGGGGGTAGAGTGACACACACAAATGCACAACACACATCAAACACACACACCACACACCCAGAACCATCTGCAGAGAAATCCCACACCAACATAATCCAGAAGGAAAGAATGCCAGGACACATACCTTTGGTCCAACCACTATAATAGGTTGGGTAGCGTGACCTCAAGACTGGAAATGCAACTATTTACATACAGGGCCATGGGCCAGTCCTAGTAAAGCACTATGCCACAGGGCACAGTCCAAGGCCCAACTTGACTCCTGACAGCCCAGTCACTCCACTGGGCAGGGACGTCATGGTAATGGTAGGCAGGCACCTCAGGGGGCAGGGTGTGTGGGGGGTGGTTCTTTTTCACAGGGGATTCCCTGGGCTTGGTTTTGGGAGGTGGTGGGTCCTTGCCCTTCTGGCTTGGAGGTGGAGGAGTGGCCTTGGGACGGGGCCAGAGTGCCACCCTTCTTCAACTTAGTGGCAGGAGTACACTTAGGGGGAGGAGCAGGAGTCGTTTTGGAGCTGGAGGTATTGGGCTGGGGGAGGGACTTTCCTTTAACAGGCAGGACTAGGGTCTGGGGGAAGGAAGAGGTCAAGATGGAAAAGGAAAAGCTTCTTAGGACCAGATGGGGGATGTGGGAGGAGGTACGGAAGTGGAGGTAGAGGGAGTAGTTCTAGGAGGAGGAGGTGTGCTGGAATTGGGCGCAGGTGCATGGACAGTGTGCACATGAGCGCAAACAGGACATGTAGATGGATGTTGTGCTGGTGTCTGCAAGTGAGGTTGGTGTGCTGCATGAGGTGGTGATGGTGGTGGTAGTGACTGCACATGTGGTGTGTGGGGTGTATGTCTGCGGGTCTGCTGTTGTGGTGACTGTGTGCAAGGCTGTGCAGATGGAAGGATCTAGGACATTTGATGCTGTGCATCCAGGTGTGAGTGCTGATGTGACTGTGAGGGAGGAGGAGGAGGGGGAGACAGTGAAGTCAGTGGTTGATGTTGTGTGTGCATCTGTGTGTTGGCTGTGCGTGTGCTTGTAGAGTGAAGTGTGGTGCCTGTGTTTGTCTGTGTGATTCTTGTTTGTTGTTTTGGGTACATGCTTGTTAGAATGTGTGCGTGGGGTGGGTTGGGGGAGAGGAGACAGGGGCTGGGAAGAGGTGGGTGGAGGGGGGACGGAAGAAACAGGGACACTGGCTGCTGTCAGAGAGGAGGCCAGAGCCTGAAATGATCTCTGTAGGGCCGCCAAGCCACAGTCAATGCCCTCCAGAAAGGTATTGCACTGTTGCATCTGGGATGCCAGCCCCTGGATGGCATCACTATGGTTGACTGCCCGACAGAGATGGATCTCAGGAGGTCAATAGCCTCCACACTGAGGGCAGCAGGGCTGACTGGGGCAGGGCCTGCGGTGCCTGGGGCGAAGGAGAAGCCCACCCTCCCGGGTGAGCCGGTACAGGCAACTCAGTGTGGGGCTACTGGGAGGATGTGCTGATACTGGGGTGGCAATAGATAATGTTTCTGGGGTGGTCCCAGAGGGGTCCATCACCAATGGTAGAGAACTCAGAGTCAGTTGTACCAGCTCCTGTCTCCCCTGTGGTGCTCCCCTCGCCCTTCATCCCACTGGTCCCCTCAGCTTCGGTGGACTCTGCCTCCTGGGTACCATGGACTACAGCTCCTTCCCTCGACGGTGCCCCTGCTCCTTCGCCAGATAATGCTAATGCACACATGGTCACGATGACAAAAGGAGGGGGGAAAAAGAGAGGGAGCACAGGGTCAATGACAGCACCAACAACACAGATGGCATACAAATCACTATCACTCACTGGGACTAAGAATGGGGAGTATGGACCATAGTGGCTTACCATCGGCTAGGTACTACAGCAGATAGGAGCCAAACACTGCCAACTGCACACCTACTGGGACCAACTAAGTCTGGTCTGCCATGGAAAGCCAGCTACCTAGTAATAAAAAATATGCATACCACCCTACATACCTAAGCAGGACCACGCAGCAATGTCTAAACTGCCAGATTGGGGCATCGACTGACTAGAACCCTGCACCCAAATCCCATGCCAGGCATTCACCCCCTTGTGGCTGCTGTGCTGCCCTCATACACCCATCCAACTCTGGGTAGGCCACTGCCAGTATGCGCCCTATTAGGGGAGTCAGGCTCTGACGAGCACCCCTCCCTCGTTAGGATGCCCTCCCCAGCTGGGCCTCCGCAATCTTCCAGGCACAGTGTCTCAGGTCCTCCCATGGTTTCCTGCAGTGGGTGCTCCGCAGGCTATGGACCCCCATGGTCCACACATCCTTGGTGATGGCACGCCACAACCCCTTCTTCTGATGGGTGCTGACCTGCAGAGGAAACACAGACAGAGGGACACCATGAACCATACAATGCTGCCTGTCACACATATGGCATACATACAGCATTTGCCCCTCATCAAGCACACACATGACGCGCACCTCTTCATTCACATTGCCTCCAGCCATATTCCCTGAAATGACACACTGCCAGCACACACATACATCTACATGCAGCCATGTTGCATGCAACGTACCCATTATGTACTCACCTGTTGGTCTGGAGGCCCATACAACTGCCCGTACAAGGGTAGGACCACATCCAGGAGCATCTCCAACTCCTCCGACGTGAAGACTGAGGCCCTTTCCTCTGTTGCAAGGGCCATGGCGGGTTCCAGACACAGGTCACAGCAGCACTCACAGTGGAGATGTAGTCCAGTGGAAAGTCAGAAATCAAGTGAAGTAGTAGGAATGGTGTTCACCGCCGATGTTGATCATCAATGGTTTCTGTACTCCATAAAGCCCCATGTTAGCCAATGAGGAATTGAACGGCGGTGCAGACCGCCTTTTGACATGAGTGAGGTCACTTCCACCTGTCCCTGCATACAGGACAGGCGGTTGCCATTTCCTACTGCTAGTACTCATGTATTGAATTTGAGAGTGCATCATTGATTTCGACTGTACACACCTAGACAATTGTAGTGTCCAACATACATACATGCTCTGTGTACTCTGATGTTGTGTGTCCATAGGTCCTGTTGTCATACCCTTTTTACTTTTGGCTCACTTAGGTACCAACCACTGAGGAGGAATAGGAGGAGGAGGCAGGCACCCGTGTACAGACCCCTTGTGGACTTGGAACCACTGCGGAGGAATAGGGGGAGGAGGAGGAGGAGGAGGTAAGCACCCATGTACAGACCCCTTGTGGACTTGGCTACACTGGTGGACAGGCACATCATACTCACTTATCGTCTGGACAGGGCCACAATCACAGAGCTTTGTGCACAATTGGAGCCTGATCTGCTACCTGATATCTGTTGCACCACAGTAGTTTCCCCTCTTGTGTAGGTACTATCAGTGTTCCATTTCCTGGCAACAGGTTCTTTCCAGGTGACTGTGGGCTTGGCTGCAGGAATGTCACAGGCAACATCCTCTATTGGGCTTGGAAGGGTTTTGGCTGCTTTGCTCAAACACATGTGCAGCTACATTGCATTCCCCCAGGTTGATGATTTGCCCATTGTGAAGGCTAGATTCTACACAATGGGACACATACCACATGTGATTGGGGCCATTGAAGGGGCCCATATTGCCTTAGTCCCTCCTAGGGCCTATGAACAGGTGTACAAGAATAGGAAGAGTTTCCACTCTCTCAGTGTCCAGATGCTGTGCCTTGCTGACCAGTACATCTCCCACATCACTTCCAAGTATCCTAAATCTGTGCATGATGCCTTTGCCCTGAGGAAGAGCAGCGTCCCACAGCTGATGGCAAGACTACAGAGGCCTGACTATTTCCTCCACTATGACCCGCAACTCCTCATCAGTGAAACAGGGGTGCTTTTGTGGGGACATGGGTGTTGTGTGGTGTGTGTGTTATGCAGAGGGTGATGTGTGATGTGGTGGGGTATGTGGTGTGTGGTGCATGACGGATGTATGGGTAGTTGTTGTATGTGCGTGCAGTTGTTTCTGGGATTGACGTGACAAGGTGTGATGGTCTTCTCTTGTTTGCAAAGGTTTGTGGGTGTTGTGGGGGGTGTTTTATAGTGCCATTGGTGGGTGTGTGGGGTGGGTGCAATTGTGTCAGGTTTGGGTTTTTTGTTCTGGCCAATCTTGTATTGTTTTATATTTGTATGGCCATTCCTGCCTTGGCGGTGTGCACAGCCAATGGTTTACTGCCGTTGAATGTCCGCTGTGGTGATTCGTGGGTCATTATTTGGAGGGTGTTGTTTTGGTGGCGTAACATTATCGATGCTAGTTCCGACAGTTTATCGCATTCAATGGGTCTTGCGCATTTGTGGTTGTGGCTGGTTTCAGTCGGTTTTGTATCATAGTGTCATAACCTGGCAGACGGATGTTCGCCTCTGTGGCGGTATGTTGGTGCAGTCACCGTGGCTGTATTCGATGTTTACCGCTAATGTCATAATGAGGGCCATAATTTGGTCCCCTCTATCTGGTCTAATTATAGACCAATATCCCTTTTGCCTACTTTATCTGAAGTCCTAGAAAAACACATGAATAAAAAAACTCCCACTGTACACAGAACACAATGGCCTGCTCCACCCCTCTCAATTGGACTTTAGAGTTGGCCACAACACTACAGGCCATAACAGAATATATAAGACAACAACTACATAACTGCGGCACCCCTGCACTGATTCTATTAGATCTCAGTGCAGCATTTGACAGAGTGAACCACAACACTTTACTCCAGAAATTAGAGGTTGTAGGGGTGCAGGACATGTCTCTGGCCTGGCTGAGCTCTTTCCTTCAGGATCATGTCTTCCAAGTCCCCAGCCATAAGCATCATTCTAAGCTATGCCCTATATCTTCTGGGGTTCCTTAGGGCTCCACTGTTAGCCCAATACAGTTTAACTTCTACATGAGAGCATTTGTGGACATTGTAGAAAAGTATGGTCTTACCCTTCTTTCTAACGCTGATGATACTCAGATCATTGTCTCCTTGTCTTCTCGGGAGAACCATAGTAAAGAGGTACTACATAGTTGCATCACACAAGTATGCTCCTGGATGAATTCTAACTCTTTGAAGTTAAAGGGTGAAAAATGTAGGCCTTATTGTTGGGTCCCCATTTGTAGGGAACACACTTATGGCCTGAGGCATTGGGTACTTTACCCACTCCTGTGGCAGTAAGGAGGCAGTCGTCAAGAAGGTAGGAGTTTGGTTGGATGTGAATCTATCCATGAGTCACTAAATCACCAAAATGGCTATTACTTGCTTCAAGCACCAATGGCTCAACAACGAGGTCGGAACAACGACCTCGTTCTTATCACTAATGCCTTTACCACAAATGCGTTTACAACGATTTTTCGTTGTAAACGGATTCCTGGTAAAGGCATTAGTGACCAGCATGCACGGTTCCAGCATCCTTCCCCCCTACCCCTCCACCCCCAAAAATTACTGCGACCCCCATCCCCACAACTACCCCAAACCCCCACACCCAAAATTACCACACCCCCAATCCCCCTCCCCTAAAACCTAAACCACCCAACCGACCCCTTAAACCTAAACCCTGACCCTCTCTCCCCCCTAAACTCTAATCACCCCGAGCCCCCACCCCACCCACCCCCAAAAAAAACAGCCCCAGTCCCAGCCCAACTTACCTCCTCCTTCACCGCGTCGACTCCGACTCCCTTCTTCTGTACCTTAACCACACACGTACGTAGTTCGGACATGCATGGCTAAGGTATGAAAACCATGAAGTCGTGGAAAATGAAAGCGTTGTTTCGCTTTTGTTTTTCACGACTTCGTGGTTTCGGAGTCATTGTTCTGGGTGTTTCCCCTTGCTTCGATATCTTGAGATGGCTTTAATAAATTCTAGGTTGTCTCCCTTCCTTGGCCCAGCAAAAAGGCCTTGGGAATTTCGAGGCTTGACTACAGAAACAATCTGTATTTAAGGGTCACAAAATACCTTCTCAGGTGACTCCAGATAGTGCAGAATGCAGCAGCAAGACTTCTACTTCATTCCATCCAAGTTCCATCCAACCGCCAGTCTGCTACGCGAACTGCACAGGCCCCCGATTGAGCGTCCTGTTCAGTTCAAGGCAGTTTGCTATGTGCACAAATGCCTTTCAAACTCTAGCCCCTCTTTCCTAAGATCTTTGGTGCCACCATACATTCCCAACCGGTCCTTACCTTCAAGCAATCTGGACCTCATGGTAGTTCCTAGAGTTAGGAGTTCCAGGCAAGGAGTCCCAGCTTTTTTCTTTTTATTCCCAAAGTTGTGGAACTCTCTTCCCCCTGACCTGAGAGCCTGCCGCTCACTCTTTTCCCATAAGAAAACCTTGTTGTTATAAATCACTGATATTGGGAGAAGCCCCTGTTGATCTTCTGGGAACCCACATTTGTAGCATAGCACTGGGAAACCCCTGGCTGGGTAGTCATGAGGTATACAAATCTGAATAATAATAATATGAGAGATGGCATCTTTTGGTGTAGTTTACCCTGACATTTCTGCTTTCTGACCTCCTGTTTTGACTGTGTGCTGAACTTTGTTTTTGCTGGCATTGTGCACTTTACAACTGCTACTCAGTGCTAAAGTGTATGTGCTCTGTGTCTAAAATCTGGTAACAATGGCTTCTTCATGATTAGCACATTTGATTTACTAGTAAGTCCCTATAAACTGCACTAGGTGTGCCCAGGACCTGTAAGTCGAATCCTACTAGCATGCCTGCAGCACTGGTTATGCCACCCAGTACGATAGGCTTTCAAACATGCCTGCCAGTGCCTGTGTGCACAGTTTAAACAGCTCTTTCGACCTGGAAAGTGTCCCCACTTGCCAGACTCAAACCTTCCTTTTTATTACATGTAATACACCCCTAATGAATGCCCTGGTCAGCCCCAAGGGCAGTGTGCAGTGTATTTAAAAAGTTGGACATGCACTTTTAAGTTTAAGATGTGCAGGTAGTAAAAAACTCTTAAATTCATGCTTTACTATTGCAAGGACTATTTCTCCCACAGGCTAATATGGAGGTTGCCTTCAGCCATCTTTTTAGTGTAAATTTCAGCTGGGAAATGATAGAAAAATCGAGTTTGGTGTCTCTGGACTCACAATTTAAAAACACATCTTTTGATAAAGGTAGTTTTTAAATTGCAGGTCTGAAAATGCCACTTTTAGAAAGTTGTCATTTTCTTACTTTAACCATCCTGTGCTTTAGCCTGCCTCCAATCCACTTCTGGTCTGTGTCAGGTTAGGTGACAGCTACCTTTGCCTATTCCATCCAGACAGCCACCTCTGCATATTCCATCCAGACAGCCATCAACTGCACCTGCATTCCACCTGCATACCGATGGGTCTTTCTGGGCAGGAAGGATGGAGGGACTCTCACTTACACTTCAAATGGTAGTGGCCTGACCCCACACAAAGGGCTGATAACCCCTCCCCCCCACAGACCTCCTGGCACGCAGAACTGGACTAATAGGGAACTGGGGCACTTCAAAATCAAGCTTGGAAGTCTCTCCCACATCAAAGGAATACTTGGGTATAAGTATTGGGCCTCTGACACCATATGGTCGGAACTCTTCTGGACTGAGGACATTCTACATGGAAAAAGGACCATAGGGCTGTCAGGAGTGACATACACTTTGCTGTTTGCTCTGCTATAAGCAGAGATATGGGGTAGTAAGGGTGAAAGGTGCCGCACATCTAGGGAGTAAAACCAGTACAGTTAGCGAATGCAAGTACAGTCAGAGTCTGGTGCCAAATGGTCAGGTGCTTTACTACCCAGTAGGCACAAAAAATGAGTACCAATGTACACAGTAACAACAAAAGCAATGTGACCACAGCACACAGAAATAGATAGTCCAATCACGTAGCAAGGATATGTATCCCTGGTAGAATAGTTGAGGTTGGAGAGAAAATACGTGAAGATCCCAGATTCGTTAAAGAAAGTGTCTTTAATTGTAGGCACAGTTTGCCTCAGGATTGCGCATTCTTCAAGATACAGCCAACACGTATTTCGTCACTCAGGTGACTTCATCAAGGCTGCAAGACAATGATAAAAGCAAACTTGTATGTAATAATACCTAAAATTTGTAGAGACCTAAAATGTGTCCGATGGTAAACTAATACCAGTGCTTACAAGAGGAAAGCAGTAGGAAACGTGCAAACCCAAGTGAGTGAAGAGAGAGAGAGATGATGGGCATGGCAATATATGTAATAGGAAGGAACCCTGGTTAGTTGTACAGATGGAAAGACACCTCACAGTGGAAACGTGAAAAGTGCATAGGTGGAAAAACCACAATCTAAGTGCCGAGCAAGTGAAGAAAGTGTTCCAAATAGTCAAAGATGGGCCCGCATAAGAATATGAAGAACAAAGTTAGAAAGTAAAAATAAAGTAGAACGTATAAAAAGAACAGAGTATTAAAGTCATACCTAGGCCGCCGGCCAGATAAACAAACTTGAAAGATCTACGGTAAGGCAGGTGGGCCATAGGTGGTGGGTAGAGATCTGGAAAAATTGGACCAATGGCAATGAGTGGCCACCGTGAAGAATCAGAAACATGACAATAAGAAAAATAAATATGAAATCATGTAAGCCTCTGTGTTACAATACCTTGTAAAGTAGAATGTAAGTACGAGGTAATAACTTCAGAGCATCAGGTGCTAGGGGTCCCAGTAGTGACCAAGTGAGGTGGGGGAAGGCCCTGATAAGCCTTGAGTCAAGAACCCTGCATAAAAATGGGAAAGGTGGAGACGGAAAAAGGGGGTATGTTACATCAAAAGAAAGAATTGAGAACGGAAGGTTTCTTACTAGAATAAAATTTAGCTTAGAAAGGTAAAAGAGTGCAAAGCACTCATAGACAACCGATCCAAGTAAGCCCCTAAATTTCGAAGGCAACCTATTTTTAATAAGCAGGTAAACGCTGTGAATATAGGTAGTTAGATATAAAAAATAGGGGGAAGGAGTCCCAAGTCAAAGTACCTGACACGAGCCAACAGACCAGAGGTTTTATGCTGTGTAATAATATCAAAAGATTACGTAAAACGAGCACTCAGCACTATTGAGGAAAAATCAGCATATTACAGAAGCCAAAAGCCTAGAATATGTAAAAAATAGTTCTGAGGGATCCCACGCTGGAAAATAAAATGCTTGTTGTGGCGTGGGACAGGTACGGGATGAAACGGGTAAAAACTTTTGCGTACCTGAGAGCAGGGCCGGAGCAGTTATGGAGTCAGTAAACAGCGCGTCTTTGAGTCCCGCGGCCCGGCGCTTGCTGTTCTATAAATCTCCAGTGTCAGAAGTAAACAAAGGACTAAGCATTTGTCAGGGAGCGTCTGTAGACGCTCCCTGATTAGAAAGAAAATGCGGTGGCCATCTTGGAGTGGCAGAATGAAAGAAACATAATCATAGGGAAACAGGGAGGGAAGTATAGCTAATCGGGGGTGGGAGAGAGGAGCTAAACATATCTAGGAGTAATTCCGGAATGGGGGTAAGTACGGAACAGAAAACATGTAATAGAGAAAGATAATACGGTGTAAATGTAAAAAGTAAACAAAGGATAAATGGAAGCCAATCAGGAAAGGTTCCCTGTTTGTTGAAGTGTAATGGCGGCCATCATGGAAATGTGGAGCGAAAATGCAAGGTGTAAAGAAAAAATGTAAGAGTGAGGTAGGCATGCCAGTGAGTCAAAAAGGGCCCCAAGTCAGAAAAAAGTACACTCGCAACAGTAATTTACTCCGTATCTCAATAGTGTGGGAAAGACAGTAATAGGGCCAGAGATAACCAGAAGGGTAAGTTTAGTAACTAATTGAATGCAAGGTGTAGAGAGGAGTGATATCAGAAAATAAACATCAAAATAAGCTGTTTGCTCTGCTATGTTGGCCTGCTGCCTGCTAATTCTTCCCTGCGAGTGAGAGGACTGGACCTAACTTTCTACATCCTGCAATCTAAAGTTATTCCAAGGGCCTGACTGAACTTTCCTCCTGTTTCTAAAGTCTCAGGAATATCAAAGACTTCACCTGCATCTTGCTGCTAGCACTTGGGCCTCTGCTGTGAGTCCTGCAGTGCCAAGTGGTACCAAATCCCGGCTTGTGCCCTTGAGGTGAGTGTGATGCTGCAACACAAGAATTGATGCAACAACGTGGCGTGTCTCTTGGAACTGACGCACCCGGCTGGAGGAACGCTGCTTTGCTGCTGCCTGCTTGGAAGCCACGGACACTGCTCACTGACTGCGCAATGCAACAATCCCAACTTACAATGAAGTTCTGGCTTGGCCGTTGCAGCACCAGTACTCAGTGCTTCTTTACATCGACACCTCATTGACGTTGCTTGATCAGGAAATGACGCATCACTTGCTAGTCCAACGCATCCCCTCCTCTGGATCAACGCATGATCACCGAGCATCGATGCATCAAAGGTACTGTCAGGGGGTCTGCGTGACTCCTGTACCAGGCCGCGCTCCATCATGATCGGACTGAACTTTTGGATTTGCCCTGGTCCAATGTGACCGAATAGCCTCGGGTGGGAGGTTTTGTCTTCTAAGCACTGCATTTTGATTTAATCTTTCAAAATTCATAACTTGGTTTGTGTTGGTTGGCTTTTTGTTGTTTTGGTCTTGTTTGACTCAGATAGATATTGGCTATTTTTCTAAACTAGTGTGGAGCCATTTGTGGTGTTTTCACTGTGTTACTGTGTATGTGCACAAATATTTTACAAATTCTCTCTTTAGTTTAGCCTGATTGCCCTGTGCCAAGCTACCAGAGAGTGAGCACAGGTAAACTTTTAGTGTGTATTGTGTTTGCCCATACTAGAATTGTGGTCCCTACTTGTACAGAGTGCAAACCTCTACAACAGGAGACCCAGTTTTGAACAAATAATAATAATAATGCCTCCCTGCAATGTTTATTAACATGTGTTCTACAGTGGACAGGAAACCGTCATACATCTGGTCAAGTTTTAGAGATATCTCATAGATAGAATTACAAAATATATTCTCTAAAACTAACCCATCTAATCACTTAATTGACTATTTACTGCCTACTTTAGTAAATGAGATCTGGAACATGTTCATGTCACACTGTTCCAACCTTATAAACCTCTCTCTAGAACGAGGCATATTTGTTGACTGCTCAAAAAATGGGCAAGTGTCCCCTTTACTAAAAATGTCACTCATTGGATGTCAACACGTCTATATCCAGACTCATTTGTAGCCAAAATTCTGGAAAGCTGTGCCAACATGCAACGAAAACAGTTTGGTAATGACATGAATTTATTGAATGAGTTCCATTATGTACTTACTACTTACTTAGGCCTACTACCCCTCCTGGAGTGAAGGCCGCCAATCAGGACTCTGTAGATTGTTTTTAAATCTGACTCTAGGTGTAATCCATCTCCTTGCAGTCAGCCTTGAGGTCTTGATGCCAGGTGTTTCTTGGCCTTCCTCTTTTCCTTGAGGGTTTCAAATGAAGGCTTGCCTGTTGGTGGTTGATGCAGGCTTGCAGAGGGTGTGAGCTATCCAGCCCTAGTGTCTATGATTTCTTCATGAGCAGGGAGTTGGAAAGTCTGCTGCCAGAGGTCATTGTTCCAATGGTGTTTGGCCAGCGGATTTAGAGGATTTTCCTCAAACAGATGTTGATGAAAGTCTGGATTTTGTTGAGGTGGTCACTGTTGCCTTTCTTGTTTTGCTCCATAGAGAAGGACTGCTTTAAGGTTGGTATTAAGAAACCTGATCTTGGTTTGCAGCATTAGGTCTTTGGAGCTCTAGATCTTCTTTAGCTGAATGAAGGCAACCCTTAATTTGCTGATTCTTTCCTTAACATTGGTGTCTGTGCCACCCTGCTTGTCCATGAACCTGCCCAGGTAGGTGAAGGCCTCAGCCTCATCCAGTGCATCACCTGCAAGAGTGACTGAAGTTGTGCTGGCTGTGTTAGTCTCAGAATCTTGGTTTTTCCCCTATGAATGTTGAGGCCAAGTTGTACTAGTGTGACTGCCACATTGTTGGATCTGCAGATGGGTATGAGAGAGTAGGGTGAGGTCCTCTGAAAAGTCCAGGTCATCGAGCTGCGTCCAAGGTGTCCACTGAATCCCATTTCTTCTCCTTGCTGTGGATGTCTTCATGATCACATATATGGCTACAAGGAAGAGATCTGGCAGACTCCTTTCCTCACTTCAAAGGCTTCTGTGAGTTGTCATCCTTAAGCTATCTAGTAGGAGTTCCTGAAGATGCTTACAGGCTTCTATGGCACACTGTAGTGGCAGAGGAGTTTCCAAAGAGTATGTATGTCCTTGTTGTTGAATGCCTTCTCATAGTCGATGAAGTTGACATAGAGTGCGGAGTGCCATTCCATTGACTGCTCAATGATGATCCGCAGTGTTGCAATGTGGTCTGTTCAGGTTCTATCTTTGCAGAAGTCTCACAAACAAGCACTAACTTGTTCCTTCATTCTGTTCAGGGTGACTCTTTTGAACACTTTACCTAGGGCTGATAGAACAGTTATCCCTTTGTAGCTTGTACAATTACTCAGGTTACCTTTCTTGAGTATCTTTATGCTGCTGTTTCCTAGGACCCAGTTCCTCCTGGCAGGTTGATGTCACTGTTTGTTTGATCTTCTCCCACTGACTTTCTTCTGGGTCTCTCTCATCTTCTAGTTCTTGGAGGATTTGAAATTCGCTACTGAAGGTGACTGAATATTGGCTTGTTGGTTCCATCCATGCTTTCTTCAGCTTAAGCCTGGCATCGACGAAGTGATGGCCTGACGCCACATCTGCTCCTCTCATCACTCTCACATCTTGCTGGAACTTTTTGGCAAAGCAGACATGGTTTATCTGATTCTCTCTTGAATAGTCTGGTGACACCCACATTGTCTTGTCTGGTCTTTTTTGTGGGAATACACTAGGGGCTATCACCAGTCTGTTCAGGGCACACAGATCTGCAAGCCTTTCACCATTCTTGTTTATGTTGCCAAGGCCATTGTTGCCCAATACTTCTTTATACCTAGTGCTGCCACTTCCAATTTTGCCACTGAGTCCCCCTATCAGTAGGGAGATGTCTCTCTCAAGGCTTTTCTCCAGGTTGGACTGGAATCCGTTGTTAAACTAGCCATTTTCCTATCTCAGTTGTCACTTGTAGGTACACAGCACTGGATAACATTCATGTTGATCTTCTTTTTCTTTGTGTGAAAGGTCGCTGTGATGATTCTGGGACCGTGGGATTCCTATTCAATCAGAACTCTGTTGGCTGCTGGCATGAGCATCATTACCACGTGTGGGTGTGTGTCCTCCCCATGCCCAGAATACAACAGCATCCCTTTTCTGTCCGGACTGTGTCTATCTTGTCTCGCTGATGCCAAGAAGGACAAGGTAGTAATTTTTTATCTCCACTGTCACTTGGGCTGTCTTGCTTGTCTTGTACATGGCCTTCACATTTGATGGCTTTATGGCTTCCAAGGATCTCTGTCTTTCACCACAAGGCGTCAAAGCTCTCCATGAAAGAGATTCCTCTCTCCCCAAAGCTGGGGTGTCTTTTAGTCTATGTTTCTGTAGCTAAGATTTTTCTACTTGGTTGGGAAGCTAGTTCCAAATTAACACTCATCTCTTCACAATTGGGCTTGGGCCCAGCCATTGCGGAGTTGTTCCAGTCTGTGTTCAGAGAAAACCGAAGTCAGGAGATAGCTATCCTCCAAATAACACATGATGTTCTGTAAATCATGGACAATGGCGACTCTTAACTGCTCATCCTACTCATCCTCCCAGCAGTATTTGTTACTGTCTACCATGATGTTCTTCTGCAGACTCTAAACGACTGCAAGGGCTTTAATGGGAAAATCTGTTGGACCCTGTCAATGACTTCTAGGGATTCCATCAAAGCTTGGTTCATGCCCCTTCCTTGTTCATTTTCTAACTTCAGCCCTTGAGTGATCTCATGAAGGACTCTGAGAAATCCTACCACCAATTTGCTGATCACATGCACCTCTACTTGAAAGCTTAATTGTCTGATGACATCTCTAGACTGACCATCCTAAACTCAACCCTCAAAGACTGCGTTTCATCTCACAGCACTAAAATCATCACCTATACCAATCAAAGAATAATTACATTTTTCTAATGTTCTAGGCTGCTTCCCTACAGTCTGAGAAAATTCCAAGTCCCTAGGTTTCACCATAGGCAGTGTTATAAATTGTCTGACCATCTCCACACTGCAGCAAGAAATTAAAATTACCAAGTCAAACTTATCTGGGGATCAAACACCTCCTACCTGTCCAAGATCTAAAAGACAGTTTTGATGCACTTGTTCTATCCAGACTTAACTACTTGAATGCCATTCAATCCTGTATCCTTAAAACCCACCAAGGCCCATCAAAAGCCTCAATGCAAGCATCTCCTCGTCTGGCCTCTGGAGCTGATCCAATTTACTGTATCATCCCCAGTTTGACTTTCCTGAGTTGGCTATGTATTTAAATTTCCCTGCCTAATACGCAAAAAATCAACATCAAGCAGACACAGTACCTTGCTAAGTAAATTAAACCTCCGCAGTAGCTCACAGAAACTTTAGAGCACTGACTCCTTATTGCTAAAAGTCACTATCTTTAAGAAAAAAACACCATAAATCAATCTTTTTTTCAGGCTATGTTCCTTAAATTTGGAAATCAACTCCCCACTGAGATCCAGACTCTAAGATCTCTACCAGCCTTCAAAATATAAATCAAGGTCTTCCTATTTGACAAATTTGTTGTGGACTCATCTGTAGAGTGTACTCCTTTAAGTGGCCGATAGAATCTTGTAAAACTGGAAGGGCACAGACATTCTAAAGAGGACGGTTGGATGAGGAGCTGAGGAAGAAGGAACAGATTGTAGTTTGTTCATGGTAGAGGCTAATAAACGAGTCATGAAAATAGGATAAGACTCCGTGTCAAGTGGCGGCGTGCTGAAGTATCCACCTATTTGCAGCCCAGCATGCAGCTGTCATTTTAAGCAAGATTATTTCGAGCTCTTGAAAAGCTTTTGGTATTGCAGTTTTAAAAAACCCTTTTATCTACTTAATTACTACGCTGTTGCCTAATGAACCTAGCTCATGAAGGGCTTCTAGACAGGAATCTGACTAAAGCCAGCATTAGGGAATGTTACTGGTGGCCAGGTCTAGATGGGCAGGTGGAATTACTTGTTAAGGATTACATACAGTGTGCGTGTAATGATAAATCTAAGTTGTAAGAACTGCTCCTTTATATCCTGTTTCTGTATCAGATGAACCTTGGTTCAAATTAGGTTTAGATTTGAATGGACCGTTTGAAGTCTTGCCACCTAATGAGAGGTTTGTCATCGTCTTGGTTGATTATGCATCTAAGTGGGTTACTGCTAGCTGTGTGCATTCTATCATTACTAAGACTGTTATAGAATTCCTAACCGATGTTTTCACTAGTGAAGGGATTCCCAAGGAGATAATTACAGACAATGGTGTTCACTTCACTTCACAGGAGATGAGAAACACTTCACAGAAGATGAGAAACTTCCTAAAAGTTTAGCGATTTCCCATTTCCGTATTGTGCTTTATGCTCCCCAGGCCAATGGTTTGATTAAAAAAATTAACCAATTGGTAAGAACAAGAGTACAGACTGCCCTTGAAAACAGACTTCAGTTAAAATTTGTTCTCAGAGAAAAACTGTGGGCTCACAGAAATGCAGCCAATGCAGTTACTGGAATGTCCCCTTTCAGAATTTTGAGAGGTAGGTTAGCTGGTTTTAAATTAAACCCGTTATAGTTGAGCGGAGAAGAAGAAGAATGGATGTCATTATGTGATTGCTCTTGGTAAATCGTGCAGTATGTAGTAGTCTAGTTCCTTTCCAATTTGTCCCTAATCATCCTCAATCTTGGAATAATTCCCTATGCATATAATTTCAGTGTTATTCTTCATTGTTTCTTTTTATCTTGATATGTTAAGTTTCCTCTTCATTCATTATTACCGTCTGTTGCCATATCAATCTAGAGAAAGATACATTAGGTTATGCCATATTGTCTGTTCAGGGAGGAGGAGATGTGTTGTTGACTCATCAGTAGAGTGTACTCCTTTAAGTGGCCGATGTCATCTTGTCGAACTGGAAGGGCGTGGACGATCAATAGAGCACGGTTGGATGAGGAGCTGAGGAAGATGGAGCGGATTGTATTTTGTTCATGGTGGATGCTAATGAACAGGACATGAAAATAAGATAAGACTCCTTATCAAAATTCTCCTTTAACTCCACTACTATTTAGGTCTGCTAATGGTTCGAAAGGAAAATGAACATGTGTGATAATAACTGTAAATTGTAGCCCACTGATGCCTCTATCTGAACTGTATAAACAACTGTTTGTAACCTCAATAAGATGTGCGGCATTATGTAAGTCAGATGCCCTAGGGCCTGGTAAACGGTATATGAAAACAGATAAATAAATACAAATTAGATGTCACACATCTCTTTGAAAATGAACAGTATAAACATGGATATAACTGTATTTTCAGCATGCTATATAACCAAGTTCCCTTGTTACGGGCCTCATCTTATTCCTTATGAAATTCAACATTGTTCCTGAAACTTTCCAGGTGGTCAGATACATAGGTATTTACTGGACTGAAAGCTAGCACTGCAGACTCATATTGTGAACATAACCCAATCTGTCCACTACCAGCATTATCTCTTCTGAAAAACAACGTTTTTGATCCCACGTGAGGACATCAGTAGTTCAACAACTGCTCTAATCATGCTTCAGTTATGGCAAGGCCATTTTTGCCAGGATCCATGAATCCCTTCCAGGCACCAATGTCATCTATCATCCACATTGCAGGAAGATATGTAATGGGTGAAAAAAGTATTATCACATTGCCCCAATCATAAAGGATCTCCATTGGCTGCCCCTTAAAGTTTTGATTTCATTTAAGATTGAATCTATCACATACTAAGCCCTCCAACCAAAATACATATATCACGGGTATAACATAGGCATGAAATTACATCTCAAAAGGAACAGAGATCCCTCTCATTAGGAGCAGCTCTAAATCCTTTTCTGGGTTTACCTCTAGACTTTGGAACTTTTGCCCAAAAACGTCAGGACTCTTAAACTTCACTTCTTTACTAAAACCATGTCACCTTTTCTTGGCCACTAACTCATGTGATAAACAGGGTCTGCATTAATCGATCCCTTCTGTCTGTTTAGATCCATCAGTTCTTTATTGAATCGTTGTATTTCTGTATTGTAAGTGCAGCTCTCCGGTGCATATGTGGTAAGCAGGTGTACATAAAAATGCATACAGTAAATAAAAAAACAAACATATTAACAGCAAAAAAAACTGAGATTATACTAAAAATCAACACTGATCCCTTGCTCTTGCCCCATTCGATGTGCCTCACACCCACCCCAGCAAAATGTTTCAAAATCCTGCTACTGTTTGACAGTATCTTTTTTGCAGTTTTATCAGTCTCAGCTCACAGGAGTTGCAAGGGATGGGGCGGCACACGGCAAGGGGGGAATATCATTAATATAAAAATATATATTTTTTTACTTACCTAAGAGACAATCCACCACTCCTCCATCCTCTTAGCTATCACAGGCTCCCAGTCTGCCCTGCAGCCAATCCTGACGCTGCTCAGGGCAGCATTAGGATTGGCTGGAAGCGCCCAGTCAGGGCGCTCCCAGACAGACTGGGAGCCTGTGCCTGCTAAGAGCATCGAGGAGTGGTTGTGCGGCGCTCAGGTAAGTTCTTAAAGAAATTATTTTTATATTAATAATATTCCTCCCTTGCCAAGCCTGTGCCTTTTCTCTCCAGCCCAAAAAACACAGTTGCCAGGCTGGAGAGACACAGTGCGCATATGTGTTTGGCCAGCTCGAGACGGCCGGCCAAACACACATGCGCACTGAGGAAAGTGCACTCCCCTGTCCCATCATCCCCCAGGGCCCTGCCCCTTTAACAATGAAAGGATAATAAAAAAAGTTTATTATCCTTTCGATGTTAAAGACTTGCAGCGGCTGCTGCTGCGGGATAGTGGTGGAGTGACGCCACCGCTGAGTTTTATACAGCATAAACTTGTCCCAAGGCACAAGAGCACTTTAGAAGAGATATGTACATTTTTTTATTTGTCAGTTTTTTAGGCACTGGGAGATTAAGTGATTTGTCCAGAATCACAAGATGTTGAAACAAGTCCAGCAGTCAAACCTCAATGTGCAGTTCCAAAGGCAGCTTTATCTTTCAGCCTCCATACAAACAAACCCCAAAAGTGCATTCTACTACCTACCCTTACACCTAATTGTCCCCCCATTGTAATGACCGCTTAGTGCTCAACATAATTTCTGTTTATGGACTTCGGAACACGGTTCAACAGTCTGCACATTCAATGCCTTAGAAGGGACCTACCAAAGTTCTAAGGAGCCCAGAACCAACCTGCCTGGCTCATCCTCAGATTTAGGTGAAACCATCGTAACAAGCCTGATCTGAAGACTTCATACTGGATGAGATTGACCAAAGTGATATCACGGCTGAGGACCTTAAATGTATTGCGCAAGTAACTGCGTGTGGAAACACCTGGTTATCTAAGTGACTCTTTCAACACTTCCACCCATTGTGGCACCTGCTTTTGACCACCTCCACCCATTGTGGCACCATCTTTTGACCATCTCATCATCTCAATCAGACTCTACTCATACTAGGATCCACAATACGAAAGACCTTCAGCCCCCCCCCCTCCCCAGTAAAAATGACACTGCTTGCAGCCCTAAAGTGTTGCAAGAATGCAATGCCAGCTTTGGTGCAGTGTATCTACTGCAAAGAGTCTGTATAAACTGCCTGCCCCTCCTCCCAGTACTCCCAGACCCAATAGAGGGGCCCAACGTTTTTAAAAGTATGTAAGTACATACTCTGTACATAATCACTTCCAATGCTTGAAATTCTACACACATGGTTTTAGACTTGTGTGCCAGCGCAATATAGCCAGCTCTGTTGTGCTTCTCGGTTTATGAAAACATAATGTTGCATTACACTAAAGCTACATGTTGAATGACCTTGAACTGCTGCCCTGTAGTTAAATGAAAAATACAATAAATCTGCCACTTTGTGTTTAAACATGGGAACATATTGTAATTTATTTTGCACAAAATGAGCGAGGTGCTTACTTCTATAAAAAAACATTTTTAGTGTTCTTGTTTTCTAAGTAACTCATCTACCGATCTGAGCTGTACTATATGATTTACAGAATTGTCTCATTTGAAGTAATTACTAAGTGAACATAAACCCACACCTTCATCACACTCCTGATCTTTCCCTCCCTTTTCTCTGAAGAAAATTAGTTTGTTAAACTACCTTTCAAAAGCAAAAACAATCCAGGCTTCTTTCTCACTTACAAACCACGAAATTGCATGTTCCCACTCATAAAGGCGTCTCACACATTTATAATGAACCCCACGGTGTTTTTCAAATTGTAAAAATGTGACCACTGCATCTGCATCCGCAGAAGGGGGAGGGGTGGTAAAGAACCATGGTTTTACATACCGTACTATATGTTAATATTGTTTTTATAAGAATTCCATAGAAGGACAGGGATTGTGAAGAGGAGACATCTTTGCTTGATCAAATGTTGGTGCCACAGTGCGGAGTGGTACATTAATCTGGGCATTGGAGTGGGGAGGAAGTTGATGGGTGCCCGCCTAGACCGAAGAATGTTAAGTACTTCATGCTTATCCTCTCCTATATTGCTATTCGAGATTACCGGCCACCAGTGCTTAATTTGTGCTTGTTGTTTCCAGTGCGGAGCACCAGCACTTATTTTTGGGGGCCGGCACTTATTGATGTGCCTCAAGCATTTGCTGCGAGAAAAGGGCACATATAGGAAAGACGGAGGAAGAGAAAAACGAAAAAGTGTCACAAAGGAAGAAAGCAGAATGCTGCAAGAGTGAGCTGAAGGGGCAGGGAGTTGCTTTAAATGGATTGAAGAGGCCCGAGTTGGCTTCAGGATTACACTGCCTCAGTATTCCATGTTCGCACATTTAATTGCAGCTGTCCGTGTGCTTAAGACTACGGCTTTGGGCACCGGCACGTTTTCTTTACAAATTAAGCACTGTCAGCCACCAGTGCATTATAAAAATCAAATGGTAAAATGGAGGTTGTAAGGAGCTCTGGATTCTGTAAGCCGGGCGGACGGAGCGATTCTCCTGTCAGCAAGTTTAAGCAGCAAAATGTGTAAAACACAATGACTCAGAAACGACAGTTCTAGGACACTTAAACAATTTATTCCACTTTCTCTAATGGCTCCTGTCTCCCTCCAGTCTGCTGCTGGCAGAGTCTTCAAATACAACGAGGTCATGAACTTCTTTGAGGCCTGCCAATTATGCTGCTGCCACGAACTTCCCTCACAAAACATAGAAGCCATCTGGAAACGGCATAATTTGAGTCTTGTTCACCCCTTTCCCTTGAAAGTCATGTGGCCGGGCTGCAGTGATTGACATCCGAACCGCCCTCTTTTGATAGGTCCATATTACCTTCCCAGCTTATCTCGGGACAATTATTCCTTATTATGAAACAGCACAATAGCAGTGGCCATGCTTGACGAATGAAAAACAAGATGTAATTGAACTGTGTGGAACACAACTATCTGTTCATAGGAATACATTATGGCAGATGGGTGCTCTAATAGTGTGTGCAGTCATAATAAGACAGTATCAGGGGTTTTGCCGATGTACCTCGAAGTGGGGTACCAAAAGGAATGACTGGTACTTCAATAATGTGTGTCAACATCAATTAATTCCTTTTAATAAAATGTTATGAGATAAAGTTCAGATTGATTTGTATTTCATCATCAATTTCAAGAGTTATAGATTATTTATGTTAACGTTCCAGGAAACAAACATTTGTTTTTTACATTCTTAATGCATTTCAAGCAATTGCAAGATCTTCATCATAAGACCTTTCACACAGTTTGAATGAAATTTGATTATATAACTTAAAACAACAAAACAATCAGCTTAGCAAAGTCTGGATCAGTAGAAACATTTACATTTCAACCACTAAAGAAGTCTTGAACAACATAATACAATAATTCAAAGTCTAATACAACTGAAGTCTGTGAGCACTTCTGATTCTCACTTGCAATCCAAACCGTGGGGTCAGCATCGTGCACCTTAATCCCCATTTTGAAATCATGGAACTTGAAAATCTTCTTACTGCTACTAAGTCGCATGCCTTTGGTCCTAAATAATGAAAGCCTTCAATATTGACTGCAGTTGTAATTATAAATTAACGTACACTCTACTTTATTGTTAAACATATGAGAATGCAAAGTATATTATCATTTTATCCAGTATAATTTGCGCTGGGCGAATATATCATTATATCCACGGAGCAAAAGTGTTAAAGATACAACAACATCATATTCCACATGACATAATTCCCAGCCAGATACACAGCACAGTAACCTTCCTCAGAGGTCACTAGACAGGCAGAGGCAGTGGTGCACGATGGCAGATGAAGAAAATGAGGGAGGCAGGAAGATGGAAGACCGACATCGGAAAAAACAAACGCACAGAACGAGTGTCAGTGTGAAGTGGGCATAGACATGGGCAAGGAGGGGATCTGAGGAGCACAACTCTGAAACAAAAGTCAGGAGATAGGCAACACCACATTTTGTCCAGTGGCATGCATTAAATAAAAGCACAGAAGAGAAATTGGAAAGGAACCAGCATCACAGGAGAATAGGTACGTAAAGATGATCATGGGACTGGGAACACAAATAGAGATATGCTCCAGGGTGTAAGCCTTTGCTTGGAGAACACCACCTAATAGACAAAAGATGAACACCACAAGTGGAAAATAGTGAGTGAGGTCACAAGTAAGTAAAATGCAACACTGAATTTCAAACTTTGAATTTACATAACACCCTACATTGGATCCTCCATTACCTAAGAAAATACTTCTACTCCTATGAAATTAATTGATTGATGATAAGCTATAACTAAAAGCAAAGGATCCATTTTCAGCTACAAAGACCCCACATTCTGCTTTTATCTGTTTTTTCAGAAATATTTAATCCAAGAATAATGTTAAACACAGAACAGTGATTTCTCGCATTTGATGAAAATTTTGACACAGAAATCTGCAGATGTTTTGATAAAAGATTATAGCCAACGTTCATGTTAGATTCAATCTACCCAGATGAAGCAAAGATGCAGTTTTCTGGTATTAAACAAAATGAGCATTTCAAATGTAAATAATGACCTCTGTGCATTTACTATACCTGATCAACGTTGAGTCAACGTTGGACAGGGCATCTGATCTTAAATGTTTGTACACAATATATGATTGTATTAGCTCAATGTAGGACTTTGCACATGCCATGTTACGTGCTCTGAGGATTCAATCTGGTGAGGCAAGGAACAATCAATAGATACAGATATCATATGTTTAAGCATAGTTTATATATATTGTTATGTTGTCCCACAATCGCCTCCCAGTCCTTCCCTCCTTCCCTGAGTCAAATCACAGAAAATAAGAATGAAAAAAATCAATTTATTTAATCACTCCTTAAAGTGCAAGATGCAAGCAGCAAAAATGGCAATGCGTTTCGGTCTGGGGCCTTCTACTGGACATAGAGTTGATCACTACCAGAGTGTATTTAACACATGAGATTCCACCCTACACCAATTAAAATACTACTAACACTAGACCGCTAACTATCTTAGCATATGATCACCAAATTGTCTCTCTTCAGTGGAGGGAGGGAGATTCAATTTTATACTCTGTTATATCTATGTTTATGGTCATTTGCATCTTATTATGATTTTTCTTTTGTTTTCTTTTTCTTCCTTATTTTTATTTTGTGTATGATGCTCTATTTTATTTATATATTCATCTTAAGTAAAGTACTACCGGTCCGCCCTACAACAGAGTACTACATATGGTCAATCGGTATTACCATGTTGTCCATTATTCTCAACCTTCTAACTAACTCCACATTCTTATGGCTCTTATTCCAAAAAGGTGACCAATCTGGCTAGTTAGACAGTCAAAATCTACCACTTGTCCCTGAGATTATTGATTAAGTACCCAACAACCTTTGTTATCTAGTTTTTGACCACCATACCATCGTCTTTATCTGGGGGAAAGGGCTTCATGGTCAATGAGAAACAGTTATATATATATATATATATATATATATATATATATATATATATATATATATATATATATACACACACATATATATATATATATATATATATATATATATATATATATATATATATATATATATTCGTAACCAAGTCCCGGAATGCAGGTGCTCCACACAGCGGTCCTGGATGGGTTCCGAGAGACCCTAATATAACCTTAAACACTCCTTCAAATATCAGGAGAACCAGGACACCTCCAATATGAAAATTAAATTTATTTCAGCACAAAATCCAACGCGTTTCGGCAACAGTCTTACTCATGGATACCACATAGATAAAGTGCTTCACATATATACCCCAAATTGGTAATAAAAATAAAAGACAGACAAATCCTAATACACCCACTAGAGAACACGTATTTGTGGTGGCCATCTTAAAGTGCACATTCAGTCTTAATACACTGTAATAAGTATTGAATCGTTTTTAAAATCACATCAATATCCCCCATAAGATTTTCAATATCAAAAGACTTATTCGGAATTATTTCTCATGATGTTACTCTCCAAACAATTAATAAAAAATATAATAGATGAATATTTGATACAAAATTACAAATTTGTAAAATGACTCAATTGTTAAATAATTAGATTGTTAAATAATTCATTTCCTGACGTTTGAGTAAAATATCTATATATATTATCAGGTTAAAATCCAATATGTTTCATATGAATATTTCATATAAATATTTAATGCTCAAACCCATGTCTCAATTACTGCCATTGCATCTTGTACTGCCAAAGTGGGCGTATATATTTGCAAGTAACTGCCCTGGAGGATATCATATCATTTCCGATGTTGTGCATAAATGACCTCGTTCTACTAGTGCATCATGACTTCTTAACCCAAGTGAGTGGACACACAAACTTCATTCATAATAAAGACTTAATAAAACCCAGCACCCAATTCCATATCTTGATATACAGTAAAATATAACCAACACTCCAAAATGCTATTATAGTAAAAATCACCACATACCCCCACCATAATTAAAATATGTCAATTACTCTAGATGGATACTCAGCTCTTCACTCGAATTCAGCCCTACAGGTTCCAGTGTCTCAAACTCAATTATATATTTAGACTCCAAAATACGTAGCATCCTTACTCTATTGCCGCCCCTTTTGTTAACCTTCACTTGATCAATGACCACAAATTTCAACAAATTCTCATTGCCAAAATGTTGCTTAAAGAAATGCCTCGCTACCGGGTAGTTTTTGTCATAGTTCTTGATAGCTCGTCTGTGTTCCAGAACTCTTTTCTTTGCACTGTGTATCGTGCTCCCCACATACAATTTGTCACATGGACATATCAGACAATAAACACAATAAGTTGTGTTGCAATTAAAGTTACCTCTAATTGTGAAACTGTCTGTCATCCCTGGAACATTTAATGTTCTGCAGTTATTGCTGGTTTTGCAAGCTTTGCATTTCATACAACAAGCAAAACCTGCCACTCTAGTATTTTCCATATATCCCTTCAATGTTACATCATTGCGACATAAATTGTCCTTCACAGATCTATTTCTCCTGAAGGTTATTTGAGGATTATCACCGATCCAGTTGTTTATAATGGAGTCAGTCTGCAAAATATGCCAGCTTTTGCTGAGAATGGAACGTATTATGTGAGACTGATTGCTGTATGTCGTAATGAATCTGATTAAGTCATTATCCTTCACCCGACTCTCATTCGTCCTATACAAAACATCATCTCTATTCAAAGACTCTACTTTCCGTCTAGCTTGGTTGATAACTTTAACCCCATAACCTCTACTTCTAAATCTTTCACACATTACTTCACATTCCTGTTGGAAATCTGCTGTCTCACTACAATTCCTCCGGGCTCTCAGCAATTCACCATATGGAATACTGTGTATCAAGGTCCCCGGGTGTGCACTATAGGCACAAAGCAAGCTGTTACCAGCTGTCACTTTCCTAAACAATTTGGTCGCCAATCTGTTGTCTCTTACACAAACTTCTACATCAAGGAACTCAATGCAATTTGGATTCAAATGTTCAGTAAATCTCAAATTGTAATCATTATTGTTCAGATCTCGCACAAATTGCCTAGCTCCTTTCTCATCACCCCTCCAGATTACAAAAATGTCGCCAATAAAACGGCACCATAGGACCACATTAGCATCGAATTGAGTGATCACTTCAGACACCTGTTCCTCCCACCAGCCCATAAACAAATTAGCGTAGTTGGGGGCGAAACAGGTGCCCATAGCTGTCCCTTGCAACTGTTTGTACAGATGATCATCAAAGATAAATAGATTGTTCTTGAGACAGAACTCAATCATAGTGCATAACATTTCTGAGTGAAAAAAGAAAGACAAAGATCTCGCTCTAAGAAAATGTCTAATAGCTTTTAACCCTAAATCATGATCTATACTTGTATACAAGCTAATCACATCTAGGGTCAATAGTAAAAAATCATCTTCCCATTTGATGTCCTCGATGATTTTTTAAAAGTGTGTAGTGTCTCTCACATAGGAGGGTATTGACTCAACAAAGGGGCGTAAAAAATAGTCGATATATTTCGATGTATTTTCCAAAAGAGAATCCATAGCCGAAACTATGGGTCTCCCTGGTGGGTTAACCATATCTTTGTGAATCTTCGGAAGGAGATATAACACTGGAATCTTTGGATGATCACACTTGAGAAACAGGAACTCATCCCATTCTATCATACCCTGATCCTTCCAGTCTATAAGCATGGCATGATATTTCTCATTCATTACTTTCACATCACCCCAGCTCACTTCCTCATAACATTGGACATTACTGAGCTGTCTTACTCCCTCTGCCACATATTTAATGGTGTCACGAATAACCACATTGCCCCCCTTGTCAGATTGTCTAATGACAATAGTGTGATCTTTTTTCAATTTTTGGAGAGCTTGCCACTGCTCACCCGATAAATTGCTGTTTTTCACATTCAATACACCATATCTCAACTTTTTCAGTTGTTTAGTCATTTCCCTTTCAAAAACATCAAGAGCATCACAATGAATGGCAGGTAGAAAGGTCGATTTCGGTTTAAACTTGCTAGGACATGTACTGTCTAAGGCGATATCTAATCCCATCAAGTTTAAAATAGGATCCTCATGAACATCCACCCCCTCACATAAATCCATTGCTGTGTGAAGCACATCAATATCCGAAATGCATAAATTGCTCACATTATCTCTTACCACCACTTTCTCATCACTTCTAACTTTAGTGTGGTACCACTTTTTTAATTTTAATTTCCTAATGAAATTGAAGGTGTCAATCCTAGTTTGAGTGTAGCTAAAACAGCCAGTTGGGCAAAAGGATAAACCAAGAGAAAGGAGATCCTCTTCAACAGCAGACAACACTCTGCTAGAGAGATTTACAACATTCATAGTTTTTACTTGCGTGCACGAGTTACCACTCCCAAGGGCCTTGTGTCTTCTCCTGCGCCCCCTCTCCTTGGCTTGTCTGTTCCTCTTCCTCTTCCTCTGACTCCTCGTCCTCTGCCCCTCTGAGGATGAATTCCTTTGTGTTGTTCCAACCTTCCCTGGTTCAACAGTCTGAATTGCTTTAAAAAATTCGATCTATCCATTTCTTTATCTGATACAATTGAGTCATTTTACAAATTTGTAATTTTGTATCAAATATTCATCTATTATATTTTTTATTAATTGTTTGGAGAGTAACATCATGAGAAATAATTCCGAATAAGTCTTTTGATATTGAAAATCTTATGGGGGATATTGATGTGATTTGAAAACCTATTCAATACTTATTACAGTGTATTAAGACTGAATGTGCACTTTAAGATGGCCACCACAAATACGTGTTCTCTAGTGGGTGTATTAGGATTTGTCTGTCTTTTATTTTTATGACCAATTTGGGTTATATATGTGAAGCACTTTATCTATGTGGTATCCATGAGTAAGGCTGTTGACGAAACGCGTTGGATTTTGTGCTGAAATAAATTGAATTTTCTTATTGGAGGTGTCCTGGTTCTCCTGATATTTGAAGGAGTGTTTAAGGTTATATATATATATATATATATATATATATATACATATATATAAGCACTTTAAGAAGCATGGTTGCTCAGGACACTAATAGAAAAGAGAGGAGCAAGGGCATTTTAGTTTCAATTTATATCTATCTCATAATAGAGAAGAAATTCTGTAACAAGTCAGTAAGCATGATAAACAAAATAAGAGGAAGGATAATGCAAGATGACACCTGTTTGCATACATAGTGGTCATGCTCTTTCTAACATGGAAGAGTCATTAGGAAATTACATTGCTTGTGTGTTTCCTAGTTCTTTGCACACCATTCATTTGTGTTTGCAGGAGAGGATTGTTCTCTTTTAAGAACACTCTGTACCTGTAACAACTCCATTGCCAGTTGAAGGATCCATGAAACATGTCGCCACTCGTGGTTCTTGCATTTCATTTATTTAATTACCTGAGGAAAATAAGTAAACTATGTTTTATTAATTGTAATATTTACATTAGTTTACCTATAGGTTTTTGTTATGTATATGTTAATTAATGTTTACTTTTCAGTTATTATTAATGTATTTAACTTAAGCTATTTAAAAAATGTATTTTAATATTTTAAATATATATGCATATTTTTATTTACATTACCAGTTAAAACTATTTACTTTTAATTTTCTAGTATAATATTTTACATTCATTACTTATAATGCTATGTAAATTAATATTTCAAAATACATACCTTTTTTGGCAATGTTCCAAAAACTGAAGATAGGTTTTGTCTTGAAGAGGTGCCATCTAGCCTTCACATTATTGGGAATATGTCTCCATTTGGACTTAGAACAGCCACACCCTGTCCTAATGGGCAAGAAGAGGAGTGTCTTTCAGGCTGAGCAAAGTTCAGCCTGGCAGACACTCTTCTTGTTCAGGCCAGGCAGCCAGGAGCAAGACGTGCACTAAAAATGCAGGTTCATGGATGCCTGAGCTTTGCTGGGCTGAACATGTCACAGTTTCTGTCGGTCATCCTGACAAAGCACCTTGAGGTCCTCCCCCTTGTGATGAGTTAATTGATAGTCTTTGACCTGGGCACTTCAGTATTAAGCCCTGAAGGGCCCATGGCCGAGCGTCTACACTGACACCTCCGCACAGAGTGGGGTGGTGTTAGCAACTCTTACTGACCCTTTCCCAGTCTGTGATGCGGTAGGGACCATTTCCTCCCCTCACTTGCAGACCTGAGGTCAGCCAATGAGAGATGGCAGCAGTCCCAAACCTGCTGGGACCTCTGAGGTTCCCATGACCAAGACCTTCAGCAGATAAGTGTGTTTTTTATGATTGGTGTGTGTGTCCATGTATTTATGAATATTTTGGAGTCAGTGTTGTGAATGAATGTGTGTATGTGCCTGTGGATGCACGTGTGTGAGTGAGTGTCTATGTGTGCTTGTGTGGCCCACCCACCCACCTCACTCTTAAAATTACTGCCCGTTACTGCACAGAAAAGCAAGAAAATGCCTTGCTTTGGTCACTCTTGATGAAATACAGAAGAAAAGTGACAACTGGCTGGATGAGATAGATAAAAGGTGGGATGCTGGATCAGTGGGCCACAAGAGGGCTTGAATGGACATAAAAGCCCAGCACAGCCCACCGGACCACGAGAAAATGAATCACTCTAGTACACGCAGCACAACTGACATTTATATATGGGAGCTTTGAGAAAGAGGGGTGATCAGACAAATAAAAGAAAGGGAATAGAAAGAGAACAAAAGAGGGAGGGATATCACACTGGAGATAAGACCATGCAGAGGGCCTTTTGAACCCTTCCCACCCACAGACAGAACAGTTCAATAATAGCCTGGTTTATTACAAAAGGGAAAGAATGTTGTAGGATAAACCAATCATGGAATGTAGTAGGAAAATATTCTGCAGTACTCTGACATAGAATCATTTATGTCTTAGACATGTAAGAGGTATTCAATGAAGGGAAATATTTGGTTGTCTGTCATTAAATCAAATTCAAGAATTTTGACCTACAAAATATCTCATCTACTATGTAGCATGCCACTATATCATCAATGTAAGTATATATTTAGTATTCTCAGCTCCACGTCTACTTCCCTTGTCAATATAGTGATAGTCGATATAAAAAATATAGGGGTCATTATGACCCCAGCAGACAGCGGTAAAATGGAGAAAAGTAATGCCAACAGGCTGGCGGTGCTTTTCCCGATATTACAACATTGGCGGTTTGGCTCAAGCCAAACCGCAAATATACCACACCATCCGCCACGCCGGTAATGACTGCCGGGCTGGAGTCTTCACTCTCTAGCCAGACGGCAATCACTAGCCCGCTCGTGGGATTATGACCCTGCCTACCACCATGGTTTTCGTGTCAAGCTTACCGCCACGAAAACCATGGCAGTAGGCACCATCAGTGACAGGGAATTCCTTCCCTGTCACAGATAGGGGTCTTCCCCGCCCCCTCCATAACCCCAGGTTTCCCCCCACACCCCTCCCTCTCCAGCCCTCCCATGACATACACCCACCTTCACTCATCAACGTACACACGCATACACACACTCATTCCCACATTCATCCACATATGCATACATCCATTCACACACACACCTACACACACACTGACATACATACATGCACGCACGCATGCACACAACACAACATACACGCACTCACACATCCATACATGCACACACATACAACTCGCATCGCACACATGCATGCACAGACAAACACATACACCCCAACACACAAACACAACACCCCCACCACCCTCCCCTGTCAGAGCACCCATCTTACTTGATGTCAGGGGGTCCTCCGGCAAGATGTCAGGGGGTCCTCCGGCAAGAGACAGGATGGGGCGCTGCTGCCACCAGCAGCGTCCGCCAGCAGAACACCGCCAGGCTGTATCATGGGTCATGAAACGATCTGCAGCAGTCTACTGTCATGATGGTGCTGTTGGCAGCAGCGCCACCTTTCCGCCATCTGCCGGCATGACCACAGCCAGATTTCCGCCATCCTTCTGGCAGAAATCCGGCTATGATCATAATCCGGCTGGTAGCCACGGTGATGATCCAGCCACAGGGTCTTTTCATGATTTCTTTCTAAACAGTTGGTTGGAAAGTCTGCTGTGATAGGTTCTTATTTCTGATGCAGTTTGGCGAGCGTATTTGGAGGATTTTCTTCAGAATGGTGTTGATGAAGGTCTGGACTTTGTAAGGGGTGTCAGTGTGGTCATCATGTTTATTTCAAGGAACAGAGGAATTTGATGTCAGTATGATCTCTTATTCCACAGGATTGAGCTTTACAACATTTTCATCCCTCCTCCACTTAATGTTCCTACTGTGTGGGCCAAACAGCAGTATGCCTTGTCCTCTAACCCCTTGTGTTTATCAGAATAAACACAACCCCCCACCTGATGCAAATATGAGCAAGGGGCCACAGATGCATATGTTAAAAATAAAATTGAGCTTCGTGGAGAAGTGTTACTAGTTAAGAAAGGGTGCAGCCCCTTAAGTACTTGAGTATCAAATTTTGCATCTTTAAACTATTTCATCATAAGGGAGTTGTGTTAGAAATTGTGTTTCTAGTTTTTAGAGGTGTGCACCCTGTCCAAACAGGAATCACAATCCTATTCAGGTAAGCCAGTTACACACCATAAATTAACCTGTGCTCACCTTCTGGTAGCTTGGCACAGACCAGGCAGGCTTAATTTAGAAGGCAATGTATAAAGTATTTGTGGAACACTTAAAAAAACAGTAACACAGTAAAAACACCACATAAAAAAATCCAAACTAGTTTAGAAAAATAGAACTTAATTTATTCACAAAACAAGAACAACCCGACAAAAATCCAATCAATATAGGTAGAGATATGAAATTGTAAAGAATATCTGAAAATATGGTTCTTAGAATCTTAAAGTGCCAACCCGGGCTATCTGGGAGTGCTAGACCGGGGTAAACCCAAAAATTCAGGCTGACAGCGGTCGAGCACGGCCCGACTAAATGGACCAACCTTATCCCGCTGCAACAATACCTTGTGTGGGGGATTGTGTCAACGAAGATCCAGTGCGAGGAGCAGAGAGGACGATGCCAAGGCAATTCATCGGTTCCGATCCGCGCTGTCAGGAATGCATTGTCACCGAGCCACACAGTTGTCAATGCAATGTCTTTGAGTAGCGGTGCGACATCGAACCCTTTTCGATAAAGGCACGGTGACATCATCCAGCCCCATAGCCAGCGATGCGAATGCATGGCTCGGGACTAAGGGCGATGCACTGGTTCTGAGCCACGCAGTTGGTGATGGGATGTATTTGGCCTCAGCAACAGTCAGTGCTGCAGGCCCTTATCATTTAATTTACAGGCCCTTGGCACATGTAGTGCACTTTACTAGGGAATTACAAGAAAATCAAATATACCAATTGGGTATGAACCAATGTTACCATGTTTAAGGGAGAGAGCATATGCACTTTGGCACTGGTTAACAGTGCTAAACTGTGCAGAGTCCTAAAACCAGCAAGAACAGTGTCAGAAAAGTGGAGGGAGGCAGGCAAAAAGTTGGGGGATGACCACCTTAAGGTTGTCCGGTCTTACAACAGGCCCAAGAACATGTAGTGTACTTTACTGGGGACTTAAATGTAAATTCAATATGTGGATAAGCCAATGGTAATGATAACATTTTAGGGAAAGAGTACATGCAATTTAGCAGCGGTCACCAGTGGTAAAGTGCCCAGAGTCCTAAAGCCAACAAAAATGAATTCAGCAAATGGGGAGGAGGAAGGCAAAGGGTTTGGGGATCACTCTGCAGAAAGAGCCAGGCCCCACAAGTGATTTAAGGTGTCAAGGGTGGCCAACAAATTAAAAAAGGACAAACACCTCAACACCACCGGTGTTCTGCTTGCATGTGAAATCATACATTAACAACAGACTTGCTAGGTGGGTACTTTGGTCTGATAAGAAACTGGCTTAAAATTAATCCAGTAAATCATGAAATTTTGCATGCTCTTCTATTTGTAAATATTCTTCCAGAATCCTTGAAAAATAAGGAGTTAATGAAAATTGCTTGGAATTGTTTGGCTTGTTTGAATCCAACGGCTTGCTTCCACTAAGCTGCTGAACGGTGTAATCTGCTAGAAAGACTAGTAGGTGTATTTAAAAATGGCAAAACAGCAATCGCAATGGCCAACTACTAGATACTCTGAAGTCAGGTGTTCCTTTATGACTAGATGGAATAACACCCAAATGCTATAGGTAGCCACACTAGAGCGCACAGGATAGTATTTTGTGCTCTTTGGGAGAAGATATTTTAAATTGTATCAACAAAAATATTGGCAAGCTCTGTTCACAGTTATTCAGACTTCTTTATATTAGTTTACAAAGCAACCAGCTAACTTACATCGAATACTATTCTAAATGTTTTTTACATAGATCTTGGTGTTCACACCCGATTCCAAGGTTGTTATTGTGAATTATGTATAACGTGGCGTTGTTGTTTGTCCTCTTATTACAATTTATTTTGCAATTTATCCACAGATTTGACCTGGAAACATTTCTCTTGGTTTTTCTGGGTGAAATGTGTCTGGTGAAAATTATGGGTGTGAGTCAAATCTGTATCTGAATGTGTTTACATACTCATGTTTGCTCAGAGATCATGGCCCTCATTATGACTTTGGCAGCCTTTTCACAAGACCGTTGAAGCCATGGGTGCCAGAAGACCACCATATTACAAGTATTTCTGCAACAGTTTTGGTGGAAATCCTTCAGTAGTCATGCTGGCAGTCGGAGGCACAGGGGAAGTTCCACCCAAGCCCCACCCTGCCAAAAGGACTCCGCCATCCGTATTATGACCTGTAATATGACCTGCAGTGTCCTGATGGCGGGACTCTTCCGACAGTGGAAGCGCCTGTTCCTTGCCGGACGACCTGCTCGTCAGACAAGGTAAGTCGATTGTCCGACAGGGGAGTGGGGCGAGAGGATGGGGGTTGTTGTGTGTGCATGTGTGAGTGGGTGTTTTCTGCGTGTGTGAATGTAAGTTTGTATGCGTGTGTGTATGGGTGTGTAAATGTAAATTTTGTATGCATCTGTGTATGGGTGTTTGCATGCATGCATGATTGTTGAAGTGAGTGCGTGTTAGAATGTTTGTGTGAATGTGTGTATGGATGCGTGTGTGGGAATGCATGTATGGATGCATGTGTGTGAATGCGTGTGTGGATGCATGTGAGTGAATGCATGTATGTAAGTGTTGGTGAATGAGTGTATGCGTGGTGCGCGTGGGTGTGTGTGTATGAGGGGTGGGGGATGGTGTACTGGAAGGGGGTGCTATTCTAGAAGGGGGGTGGAGGGTGAGGTGCTAGTATGGAACGAGGGATGGGGTGCAGGTATGGAAGGGGGGTTGCGGGTATTGGGATTACAGAGGGGTGTTGGGGGAGTCATCTGCCGGTGACAGGAAAGAAATGTCCTGTCACCGGTAGCCTTCCCACCAGGGTACTCATGGTGGTGCTACCGCTGCAGAAACCATGTTGAAAAGCTGACTTGTTCTACCACTGGCAGTCTTCAGTGGACCGCCAGGCCAGAGATGCTAATCTTTGGCCCGGCTGTCCAACCGCCCTGACAGTACAAGCGGGGATGTGGTGGGTTGGCAGAGGTCAACCCACCACACTAATAATGTAATGGTCTTCACCGCAGGCTCGTCAGGACATTTTGATTTTTGTTTCATAGAAATGACAAACACTTTTGGTGTTTGATTTCTAAGAAATGAAAAAAAATACAAAGTGGGTCAACAATTATTACATTTTCACCAGAAGTGCGTTTTTTTCTGTAATAAAAGGCCCACTTTTGGCAAACTTGTCTCCATGGTACTGAGAGGGAACATGAAATGACCACCATGGTGCTAAATTCACGGTCTTTTTGTGATGGAGAATTTAGAAGAAAAAGACTATGCACTGAATTAACCTTAAATCTGAGTTGAATTAAATACTAACAGGAGACCCAACTGTATCACTGCACCCCTCTGATCCACATTTTGTCTGACAAATACAATTTCACCATAACTGTCACCTCTATGAATCCAAACCTTGATAAAGGTAAGCTTGTAAAAGCAAGAAGCACATTTCTCTAGGATGTATAATAAGAAGTGGCATTGAAGATATACTGGATTTTCCCAAAGCAAAGGTTTTCAGAGAAGATTTGGACTCTATGGATGGGTTGCACGTCAAATCAGAATCCACAAAGCAGTGAAACATAACATGTGGCAGAGGATAATTTACTCTGTGAATTTAAAAGAAGCAGTGTCCACAGAAACGAAACAGCTATGCTTGTAAATTATGAAAGAGTCAGTAGAGGTATTGAAGTGATTGTTGTCTTTGGCAGTGGCTAGTAAGGGCGTAAGTTAGATTAACCTTTGCGAGGCCTTGTATTGGTTGAACGATGTATGACATTATGGCCTTATATTAAAAATCTTATGTCATTAATGGGGAAGCTAAGTTGTTCACAACATTAGACTATCTATCTGCATATGACCGGGTGAAACCTCCTCTTTCCTTTTACCAACTGACAGCCCTTGTTATACCAGAATTAGCTGTTGTCAGCAATGTCAGTCATCAACAGATCATGATAGAGAGCTTCAAAGTATTCAAAGGAATGCACTATGTAGATTTATGGTAAGTGTAGGAAAGGGCATGATAAGAGAGTGATGGCAGTCTTGAAGATTTTGGTGGAGAGATGACTCATGTTCGTGGAGGAACAATTGTAGGTTCAGGAATGAAAATGTGGAAATACTGAATATGAAATTGATGTTCCTGGGACAACCACTAAGATTGGTCTGGTTAAACCCATAATTAGGATGCTAAAAATACAGGCGGAGGGGCAGCTTTCAGTTATGACTGAGTTTGATGCACTGCGAATTAGCAATTTTGCTGACCAGACATCAAATTGATGGTGCTGGTAAAGAGCGAACGGAAAATGTAAGGTTGCTGTTTGGACACAAGCATAATCATTAATTTGAGTTGATGAAGCAGAATATTGGGGCTTTTCCTATGTTAGTGAAGGATGTAGTTGGTAAGATATTGGATATGCATAAGGATCAATTGCTTTCAGAGAAGTATAAATAACATACTCTGTGGTAGGAAAGGTTGAAAGCTATTTTGACAAGATTCAGGTTAAGCACAGGTAAATAAAGAAGCATCAGGCACTCATGTTTGGAACCATGGAAAACAAGTCAGAGGAAATGGAGGAGAATGGGACCACTAGACCACTAACTGCAGAATAATTAGTCAAGCATTGAACTTTGTGAGTCTGGGGTCATTTCCGGGTTAATGGTGGTAGAGCCACATTTAAGACCATGATTGCTTTCCAGACTGTGGCTGACAATGTGTTGTTAGCTGAATTGGCTATCTGTTTTTCAATCAGTTCACACTTCATTTACCCGCACATTTATTCTTTTCCTACTTCTTGGTTCCATCATTACCCAGATAGCGTCTCCCTTTGGCAGCCTTGCCCTATATTTTATGTGCTACCTCTGTCCCTTTTTTATTAGCTTTTATCTGTATGTATAGTTTCCTTGTGCTCTGAGATGGATTTCAGATCAGCCCATGGCCCATCAAAACAAAACCTACTGTTAAAACCGATATGCTTTGTAAATCTATACGTACATTTTATTGTTCTACTGGTTGGTCATACAAAGTTACCTGTGTCCTCTGTCTAGCAGCCACTTCAGATCTACTTGCCTCTGCAACACCAATATATAATTAGGCTAGACAATTCCAGGCTGGAGACTGTTCTTCCCAGATTTCCGCAGCTGGTAGCAAGTCCTTTTCTGCTCACCAATTTAGGTATTCAAGGACTTTAAGCAGGTCTACATATCCAGAACCTGACATATTTTGTAAGAAAATGGACCACACATCATGTTGCGAGTGACACAACTAAAATGACATTAATTTGAGGGGCAATATGTGCATAGGTCTAAAAATAAGATGGGTGACTGTTTTTTACACCTTCCATTGAGTAAGGCTCCAAATTCCCATGATGAACTTGAAGACAGTAAGCGTGAGCAGGACTTTCAGGTGCTTAAAATAGCACTAGGTAGAAGTGAATAGCTACAATAGGGAAGGCTGAATAAAGCTGTCATTCAGGTTAGAAATGTATTGAAGGAATTTGGTCATTCAAGGACTTTCAGCAGGTCTACATATCCAGAACCTGATATATTTTGTAAGAAAATAGACCACACATCATGTTGCGATTGACACAACTAAAATGACATTAGTTTGAGGGGCAATATGTGCCTAGGTCTAAAAATAAGATGGGTGACTGTTTTTTACACCTTCCATTGAGGAAGGCTCCGAGTTCCCATGATGAACTTGAAGACAGTAAGCGTGAGCAGGACTTTCAGGTGCTTAAAATAGCACTAGGTAGATGTGAATAGCTACAGTGGGGAAGGCTGAATAAAGCTGTCATTCAGGTTAGAAATGTATTGAAGGAATTTGGTCAGGGAAGGGGAACTTGTAAGCTGGGGTAAAAGACTTCTGGAAAATCAAAAATTAATTGAGGATCCTCAGTGATTTTATATTGCAGAAGAACAATGGTTAATCCACCACTGACAGTCGGCAGAAAATTGGTAGCCATTGCTCTTGACGGTGAAGCAGAGAGTGCGGATCAATTAGTGGTGACAGTCGTGAAGGCGCTCTCCAACCCCGGCTCCAACGTCAACGCCATCCCGCCATCACAAGACCTCTGTGACTCCCTAGCCACCTTCTTCTACCGCAAGATCGCAGACATCCATGACAGCTTCAAGACTCAGACCCCGTCAACCACCGACACCACAAACTCATCACCCACCAGCCTCCTCCTCTCCTGGACCCACGTCAACGACAACAACACCATCAAAATCATGAACACCCTCCACTCCGGCTCAACATCCGACCCCTGCACTCACCACATCTTCAACAAAGCAATTTCAGTCATCGCACCCCAACTCCGGAAGATCATCAACAGTTCCTTCAAGACCGCCACTTTCCCAGAGAGCTGGAAACACGCCGAGATCAACCCCTTCCTCAAGAAACCCAAGGCAGACCCAAAGGACCTCAAGAACTTCCCACCCATCTCCCTGCTTCCGTTCCCGGCAAAAGTCATAGAGAAAATTGTCAACAAACAACTGACCCGTTTCCTCGAGGAGAACAACACTCTGGACCCATCCCAATCTGGATTTCGCAGCAACCACAGCACCGAAACAGCCTTCATTGCTGCTACCGACGATATCTGGACCATATTTGACAACTGCGAAACCGTGGCCCTCATCCTCCTGGACCTCTCAGCCAGGTTCCACACCATCTGCCACCACACCCTACAAACACGCCTCAACGGCACAGGGATCAGCGACAGAGCCCTGGACTGGATCCCTTCCTTCCTCACCGGCAGAACTCAGAGAGTCCGCCTCCCTCCATTCCGCTCTGAGGCCACCAAAATCATCTGCGGTGTGCCCCAGGGATCGTCCCTCAGCCCGACCCTCTTTAACGTCTCTGATCGCAAACATCTGCTGATCTCACAACCTCAACATCTTCTCATATGCCGATGACACCCAGCTGATTCTCCCTCTCACCAAGGACCCCACCATAGCCAAAACCAACCTCCAAGAAGGAATGAAGGCCATCGCCGAATGGATGAAGAACAGCTGCCTGAAACTGAATTTCCGACAAAACCGAGGTCCTCATCTTCGGCTCCACCCCTCTGCATGGGGCGACTCCTGGTGGCCTGCCACACTGGGAACTGCACTGACACCCAAAGACCATGCATGCAACCTGGGATTCATCCTGGACACATTACTATCAATGACCCAGCAAGTCAACACCATCTCTTCCTCCTGCTTCAACACCCTCTGCATGCTTCAGAAGATCTACAAATGGATCCCCACTGAAACCAGAAGGACGGTCGCCCAGGCAGCAAAGTGGACTACGACAATGCCCTCTACGCAGGAACCACGTCCAAGCTCCAGAAAAGACTGCAACACATAAACAATGCCTCCGCACGCCTCATCCTGGACATCCCCCACCACTGCACATCACAGCCCACCTGAAAGACCTACACTGGCTCCCCATCAACAAGAGAATCACGTTCAAACTCCTCACCCATGCTCACAAGGCACTGCACAACACCAGAATACTTCAAAAGACGGCTCTCCTTCTACACCCCGACCTGACAGCTTAGCTCCGCCAACCATTCCCTCGCCACCGTCCCACGCATCCACAGAACGACCGCTGGTGGCAGATCTTTCTCCCACCTCACTGCCAAGACATGGAAAGCTCTTCCCACCCACCTGCAACAGACACAGGACCTACTTAACTTCAGGAGGCACCACATGACATAACTGTTCGAGCAGTAGCAGTCCCCATACCCCTCAGCGCCTTGATACATTCACAAGTGAGTAGTGCGCTTTACAAATACCTTGATTGATTGATTGATTGAATGTGTTATTTGGTAGAGTGGTGAATTGATGTGATTGTCCCAACTTGAGTCAGATGACTGGAACACAAACACTGAGAAGTCTTGATTATCAAGAATGATATGGGAGAAAGTGGGTTTGTATGTGGTGAGAACAGTATTTGGTAGAGGAATACAGCAGTAAGTGGAAATGTTGATAGACCATTATTTCAGATAACCTAAAGTGGTTTCCACAAGACGTTTTAAAACAAAGATAGCAATGAAATATATGGCAGGAGTCTTTGAGAGGGAGATTTCAGCAAAAACGTTAATGGACTACAAGGATCAACTGACTTAGTGGAAATGGAGCTATTCTTGATAAGCAGTGGTATTGAATATTTTAGGCTGGCTCTGTAATTTTTTTAAGACAAATAGTAGAATGTTTTGATGGAGGATATGTTAGTGGAGTATTTAGTCAGTCCACACGTCATCACTGGGAAGTAACTCTTAAGTTGTTACATAGCTGACAAACATCAAAAATACTCCTGGGTGGATAGCAAGAAGTTAAATGTGAAAGTGAATGAAGACAAATTGAAAAAGAGTGATACTCCTGGGTGGATAGCAAGAAGTTAAATGTGAAAGTGAATGAAGACAAATTGAAAAAGAGTGAACAAATGAAACATCAAAACAAGAGAAATTATTAAAAGAAATAGTATGTAAGGTCCTTGAGTGAGGAGTCAAGACTCAAGTTATGACAGGAAAAAATTAAACCTATATAATCCTGAAACTGTAAAATGTGCTAAAGTGTCATGCAGGAATGGTGTGAGTGGAAGGAGAAGAGTTTAGAACCTTAACTGCATCTAAAAGTTTGACTGAGTAGAGGACAAGGCGTTGGCCAATGTGACCAAGACAGGAAGTGATGATCTGGTCAATGGAAAAGGATAGGCTTGGTGTAGGTTGTATACTGCACATATTTTGAAGTACCATGTGTTGTTTAAATATTAAGGTGGTCATTACAACCCTGGCGGTCGGTGTTAAAGCGGCGGTAAGACCGCCAACGGGCCGGCGGAAAAAAATATGCAATTACGACTGTGGCAGAAACCGCCAAAAAAGACAGCCACTTTAACACTCCGACCGCCATGGCGGTACAAACAAACAGCTTGGCGGTCACCGCCAACAGACAGGCGGAAGACAAAGTAACGCCCACAGTATCACAACCTACCAATCCGCCACCTTTTCCGGGGCGGATTCACCGCAGATAAAAACACGGCGGAAACAGGATTTCAAAGGGAAAACGCTCACCTCTACACACCCCACAAGGAACCAGGACACCATAGAGCCGGAACTCCAAATTCTCCCTGCGATAGTCTTCCTGCTCCTCTACCAGGAGCACGAACGCCGGCAGCGAAGACCACGGTGAGTACTGCACCTACGACACAGGGGAGGGGGGAGGGAAAAAACAGGGACACACACATGCAACACCACCACCCCCACCCTCACCCACTATAACACACACACTAATACATCATGATACATTATAGTTACACCCCTGAAACCCCCCACCCCCGGAAGAATGCAAAGACAAAAGGAAATGAGTGTAACCATTGTAATATATTAAAATCAAGTAGGCAAAAATATATACATACACCATAAACAAAATATACACCAAGCATAGTAGTCCAGGTAGTGCTCCAATTAAGTTCGTGGAACACTGGGCCCACACGGTACGGGCGAGGCCCACACAAGATCCCCGACCATGACGGAGAGAACACTGCAGGGGCATCAGAGAGCAAGAAAACAGGCACTCAGGGGGAGTGAAAGGGGGGGGCACCTCAGCCGGTTGAGTTCACAACGCCAAATCCACGAGAGGGCCACATGCCCACTGTTCAATCCTGGGGAGTGCAAAGCCATAGTCTCTCAAGTCTCTACAGTGGGTGGGTTGCCCACTGTTCCATCCTGGGGAGTGCAAAGCCACAGTCTCTCAAGTCTATACAGTTGGTGGGTTGCCCACTGTTCCATCCTGGGGAGTGCAAAGCCACAGTCTCTCAAGTCTCTACAGTGGGTGCATCCTGGGGAGTGCAAAGCCACAGTCTCTCAAGTCTATACAGTGGGTGGGTTGCCCACTGTTCCATCCTGGGGAGTGCAAAGCCACAGTCTCTCAAGTCTCTACAGTGGGTGGGTTGCCCACTGTTCAATCCTGGGGAGTGCAAAGCCACAGTCTCTCAAGTCTCTACAGTGGGTGGGTTTCCCACTGTTCCATCCTGGGGAGTGCAAAGCCACAGTCTCTCAAGTCTCTACAGTGGGTGGGTTGCCCACTGTTCCATCCTGAGGAAGTGCAAAGCCACAGTCTCTCAAGTGGATGACAGTCTCCACTGGCTCTGGAGGAGGCATTGTGCCCAGAGTGCTTCATCCTGCTAAGGACAGAGGTAGTGGATGACAGTCTCCACTGGTTCTGGAGGGGGCTTTGTGCCCAGAGTGCTTCATCCTGCTAAGGACAGAGGTAGTGGATGACAGTCTCCACTGGTTCTGGAGGGGGCTTTGTGCCCAGAGTGCTTCATCCTGCTAAGGACAGAGGTACTGGATGACAGTATCCACTGATTCTGGAGGGGGCTTTGTGCCCAGAGTACTTCATCCTGCTCGTGACGGACTCAGTAGCGTCAGTGCCCTTGGTGCTCATGGGCCAGCAGTGCTTGAGGCGGCGGTGCCCTGTTCAGCAGTGCTTGGAGCGGCGGTGCCCTGTTCAGCGGTGCTTGGAGCGGCGGTGCCCTGTTCAGTGGTGCTTGGAGCGGCGGTGCCCTGTTCAGCGGTGCTAGCTTGGAGCGGCGGTGCCCTGTTCAGCGGTGCTTGGAGCGGCAGTGCCCTGTTCAGCGGTGCTTGGAGCGGCAGTGCCCTGTTCAGTGGTGCTTGGAGCGGCGGTGCCCTGTTCAGCGGTGCTTGGAGCGGCGGTGCCCTGTTCAGCGTTGCTTGGAGCGGCGGTGCCCTGTTCAGCGGTGCTTGGAGCGGCGGGCTCCTTTGCAGTGACTCAGCTGCTGGCGGTACTCTCTGTCCCAGCGGGGCTTGTGCTGGCGGTCCTCTCTGTCCCAGCGGGGCTTGTGCTGGCGGTCCTCTCTAGCCCAGCGGGGCTTGTGCTGGCGGTCCTTTCTAGCCCAGTGGGGCTTGTGCTAGCGGTCTTCTCTGTCCCAGAGGGCTTATGCTGGCGGTTCTCTCTAGCCCAGCGGGGCTTCTGCTGGCGGTCCTCTCTGGCCCAGCGGGGATGATGGCGGTGGCCTCCTTGGCAGCGGGGATGACAGCTGTGGCCTCCTGGGCAGCGGGGATGACGGCTGTGGCCTCCTGGGCAGCTGGGATGATGGCTGTGGCCTCCTGGGCAGCGGGGATGATGGCGGTCTCCTCCGCTGTGCTGCTCTTCCCATACTTTCCTGGTTTCTTGTGGCCCTTCTCCACCTTGGAAGGTGTTGCAGCTGACTCCAAACTCTCACCGGGACCCCTGGGAGCGACTTTGGTGGCTGGAATCTTCCCCCTCTCCCGCCGGGTACTGGCCAACTTTTGATGCATCACAGGTGGGGGACTGTCTGTGCTGTGGCTCCGTGCCACACTGGCTGCCCTGGTGGCCGGTGCACTCCAGATTCCAGTGACTACAGGCACCACTGGTCCCGGAGATGTTGTGGCTGAGGTGCTAGTTCGGGACCTAGGAGACAGACGGGGTGGGGGAGGTGTGGGAAAGAGGTCAAGGTTGGACAGGAAAAGTTTTTGGGAGACACTGGGACGGGTAGCTGGAGGGGATTTGGGAGTGGAGGAAGAGGTTGTGGTTGTAGGAGGTGTTCGTTTGCTACCTTTGGATGAAGGTGCATGCGTTGGAGGCTGTTGTGAGGTGGATGGCTGTTGGGTGGGTGTGTGCCTGCGTTTGTGTATCTTGGGAGGTGGCGTCACAGACACACTGGGAGAGGACAGAGGGGACGTGTGAATGGTAGTGGGGGTGGTGACTGCACGTGAGCGGGGTGTGGTGTTGGGTGTGCTGGTGATGGCAGTAGTGGCTGTAGATGCAGTGCATGCAGGTGTGAGTGGAGACGAGACTGGGAGGAAGGAGGGAGACGAGGAGGAGGGGGACACAGTGGATGCAGTGGATGTTGCTATGTCTGCATGTGTGTGATGCTTGCGTGAGTGCCTGTGGGATGTGTGGTGCTTATGTTTGCCTGAGCTTCCCTTGTGTGTTGACGTGTGTGCATGCTGGTCTGTAGGTGTGCTTATGATAGGCTGGGGTACAGGGGATTGGGTCTGGGTGGAGGAAGTTGGAGTGGGGAGGCTAGAGACAGGGACAATGGCTGCCATCAGTGCTGAGGCCAGAGTCTGAAAAGCTCGCTGAAGGGCTGCCTGACAAGAATGAATGCCCTCCAGGAATGCATTGGTTTGTTGCAACTGCCTTTCAACACATTGGATGGCATTCAAAATGGTAGACTGCCCAACAGTGAGGGACCTGAGGAGGTAAATGGCCTCCTCACTGAGGGGATGCAGGGGTGACTGGGGCAGAGGCTGAGGTGCCTGGGGCAAAGGTGATGCCCACCCTCCCGGGTGAGCGTGCACGGGGCAAAGGCTGAGGGGCTGCTGGGAGGGCAGTGCTGGTGGGGGGGTGGCGGCTGTACCTGTAGATGGGGGGGTACAGATGTTGCCGCCACCACAAGGGAGCTCCCATCAGAGAACGAGTCCGTGTCGCTGGTCTCAGCTCCTGTCCCCGCTGTAGAGCTCCCCTCGCCCTCGTCCCACTGGTGAAGTCCGACTCCGTAGTGTGGCCCTCCATGGCCATGTGGGATGCAGCCCCCTCGTGCTCCGGTGCCACTGCTCCTCTGCCTGATGATGCTAATGCACACAAGAACAGGGAGACCACAAAAAGGGGGGGACGAAAGAAGAAAGACATGTTGAGTGCATGCATTACCGCTACCGTTGGCAGACACGACAGACACACAAGCCCCCTGCACTACGCCGCGCTCTTGGACTCCACTGTTCAATTCCTGGGAAATGGCCTACTAGGCAATGAATGACATCTGCACACATGGATGACACAGGGGCATGACTAGGTGTACTTGGCACTCTACAGAGGTGGGTTGGGGTGCCACATGGCCTGCCTTACGGAGGGACCTTGCCTACGGAACTCGCCATGGCCTAGGGAAACCCACAGCCCCCACCCAGACCCCTCCACTGCGCGCAAAATCAGCAGGATGAGAGTGTACTCACCCCCTTGTGGCTGCTGTGATGCCCCCAAGCGCCCATCCAACTCCGGGTACGCCACCGCCAGGATACTGAACATCAGGGGGGTCATGGTGTGACGGGCACCCCTCCCACGTTGGGGGCCATCCCCAGCTGAGCCTCTGCCGTCTTCTTGCTCCAGCGGCGAATGTCCTCCCATCTTTTTCGGAAGTGTGTGCTCCGTCTGTGGTAGACACCCAGGGTCCGGACGTCCTTGGCGATGGCACGCCAAATATCTTTTTTCTGGTGGGTGACCTACATGAATTGTACATGGGGAAAAGAAAAGTTATTACCAACTGCACCGTCACAGTCATTGGCCCCCATCCCTACCCTTGCCATGTGGCACATGCACTCACCGTTGTTTCATGCACGCCGCAATCTCTCCCTCCTTCTTACATCCACCCCACTCCACACAGGCATAGCCCATACAGCATGCTCCCAGTGTACTTACCTGTTTGTCTGGAGGAAGGAAGAGTAGCGTGTACTGGGGGAGGACCCCGTCCACGAGTTTCTCCAACTCCTCCGATGTGAAGGCAGGGTCCCTTTCCCCAGACTCACGAGCCATTGTCTCTTCCAGACCGAGGTCACAGCAGCATTTGCAGTGTAGGTCCTCTCCTGTCAAAGATCAGGTATTGAGTGATTGTACAGATAGAAAATGGCGGTCACGTCCGCGGCGGTGCGTACCGTCACCGCCGGCGTACATCGTCATTGGCTCCTGGGATCCATAGGGTCCAATGTTAACCAATGCAGCATTGCGCCGCGGTCTTCGACCGCCTACCGCGACGGTGTACAACGCCAGCGCAGTTACCTCACATCCAATTGTCCCACTTTACAGGTCAGGCAGCCACCATTTCAGGGGCCCACATGGCTTCATTTTTAACTGCGTCACACATACCTAGGCCTAGACTCAACACACATACAGGCCACTTTTTGGATTATGATTGGTGTTCTGTGTAAGCTGTGGTACGTACCTCGGAGTTGGTTGACTCTGTGCTCGCTGTTGTCCTTCATAGGCACCGTCCGCTGGGACATGTGAGGAGATGGCAGCATCCTCCGGTGTACCGACCGTTGGTGGACCTGTCGACAATGGAGGAAAGACATGTGATCATCACCTACAGGCTTGACCGTGCCACAATCCAGGAACTGTGTACCCAGCTGGAGCCAGACCTGATGTCAGCTATCCGCCATCCCACAGGAATCCCCTCTCAAGTGCAGGTGCTGTCAGTACTCCATTTCCTTGCAAGTGGGTCATTTCAAATAACAGTGGCCATAGCATCAGGGATGTCCCAGGCTATGTTTTCCAACGTGTTGTCAAGAGTGTTGTCTGCCCTGCTGAAACACATGCAGAGCTACATCGTTTTCCCTCAGGTGGAGGATTTGCCTACAGTGAAAGGTGATTTCTATGCCCTGGGACATATCCCCAACATCATAGGTGCCATTGATGGGACCCATGTGGCTTTTGTCCCCCCCCCCCACAGGAGTGAACAGGTGTACAGAAACCGGAAGAGTTACCATTCCATGAATGTACAGATGGTATGTTTGGCAGACCAGTACATCTCCCATGTGAATGCCAAGTTCCCTGGCTCAGTGCATGACGCCTACATCCTGCGGAATAGCAGCATCCCTTATGTGATGGGTCAACTCCAGAGGCACTGTGTGTGGCTATTAGGTGAGCACCTGGAAGCAAGACAGTGGGAATGGTTGTCTGGGTCTGGGGATATCCCTACAGGTTTGTGTGTGTCTAACAGTTGTCCCTCGCCCTTTGCAGGTGACTCTGGCTACCCCAACCTGTCATGGCTACTGACCCCAGTGAGGAATCCCAGGACAAGGGCAGAGGAACGCTACAATGAGGCACATGGGCATACACGGCGGATAATCGAGCGGACCTCCGGCCTCCTGAAGGCCAGGTTCAGCTGCCTCCATATGACAGGTGGATCCCTATTCTACTCACCAAAGAAGGTGTGCCAGATCATTGTGGCCTGCTGTATGCTTCACAACTTAGCTTTGCGACGACAGGTGCCTTTTCTGCAGGAGGATGGTCCAGATGGCAGTGTTGTTGCAGCTGTGGAGCCTGTGGACAGTGAAGACGAGGAAGCAGACATGGACAACAGGGACTCAGTGATCCAGCAATATTTCCAGTCAGACACAGGTAAGAATACAAACCAGCCTACTACATGTACTTTAACACTACTACCTCTCTACTGTCTGTCGTTTTCACCCAGTGTATGGTCATTGAGTTGTCACTTTCCCTTACGATTTCACAGATGTGTGTCCCACAGTGTGACTTCTGCTTTGATTAATCGTGGACTAGAGCTGTGTGACATAGGTATGTTGACATTACAAATGAAAGAGCATTTTGCCACAGTAATTGCTAATACACTATTCTGAAATCACAGACTGACTCCAGATTGTTTTGTGCTTTAAGGGTGTTTATTTTAGTGCTCAATATTGGAGGGGGTAGCAAAATGGTGAGGGGTGATGGAGGAGGAATGTCCCTGGCAGAGTCCAGTCTATTCGTCTCACAGGTGCTTTGCCCAAATGGGCATAGGAAGTGGAGCTGGGGCAGTTTAAGGATGGACAGGGTGACAAAGTGGGACAGAAGGATAACAATCAGGGTGGTCTCATTTCTTGGCGGGGGTCTTGGCATCGTTCTCTGTCTTTGTCCTGGATCTCAGGGACCGTTTGCGAGGTGGTTCTCCCTCTGCAGGGGGTGGGGTGCTGGTGTGGTGGTCCTGTGGTGGGGCGTCCTGTCCACTAGCGCCACCTCTTCCTGATGTCATCCCTATTTCTTGGGTGCTGTCCCACTGCGTTGACCCTGTCCCCTATTCGGTGCCATAGCTCCATCTTCCTTGCAATGGAGGTGTGCTGCACCTGTGATCCGAATAGCTGTGGCTCTACCCGGACAATTTCCTCTACCATGACCCTGAGTTCCTCCTCCGAGAACCTAGGGTGTCCTTGTCGTGCCATGGGGTGGTGTGGGTGATGTGTGGGGTGGTGTGTGGGGTGATAAGTGTGCTGATGTAGTGGTGTGTTGTGTGAGGTGCGTGGAAGTTATGTGGGTGATGGTGTTGTGTGCTTGTGGATGCTAGTATTGTTGATGGTGGTGTCTCTCTCTGGCCTTCTCTCAGTAATTGTGGTTGTAGAGGTTTGTGGGTGATGTGGGTGTGTGTTTTATATTGTATTCGGTGTGTGGGAGTGGTGTGTGTGTATGTGTATCAGGTGTGTGTATTTCGAATTGTCCAATGTGGCTGTGTTTTGTATGGGTGTGTGTATTTTGAGCGCGGCGGTGTGTTCCGCCAATGGAATACCGCAGTTGAAAGACCGCCGCGTGGATTCATGTGTCGTGATAGTGTGGGCGTGTTTCTGTTGGCGTGACGGTGGAGGTTTTGTTTTCACCAGTTTATCACTGACCTTTGGTGTGGCGGACTTGTGTGGGTGTCTGAATATTGGCAGATTCCGTGCTGTGTGTCATAATAGCTGTGGCGGAATTCCGTAGTCGCGGCGGTGTGTTGGCGGTCTTCTGCATGGCGGTAAGCAGCTTTTACTGCCAATGTTGTAATGACCGTCTAAGTGTCTTATTTAGTGCTGCCATGTGGCCTGCCAGCCGAATGGGTTGGCAAAGAGCCTCATTTTCCCGGCAGAGGATCACCTGCTCTTTTTAGGCCTCCCCACTTACCTGGCTGGGTTCTCTGTGTCATAACTGTATCTGCTGCTGTGGTTGATGCCATCATCATCGCATCACTTGATGAGCAGGCTGCCATGCTTATGTGGCCCAAAGTGCTTTCCTTTTTCCTTCTCAACAAGATACTTCCAAAGTGGGGGGGGGTGGTGTTGCTGGGAGAAACATTTTAAATTCCCAGATGAACATGCAGTTTCAACCTAAGTAGCAGAGATTTTTTCTACTTTCCTTGCTTGATTGATCTTTTCGGATCTGCTTGGGCCCACGCCTGCCATTTTTCAACAGTGAATGAATTGCGGATGTCTTCAAAGAAATCTTCTGTTTTTATGATACATAGGACCTTGTCAGGAGCAATGATAGCTCTGGAGGTTTGAACTGCAGGCAATGTGGTAGACTCTTGGCGGGACAAGGCATCAGCTTTGCGATTATCTTTACCAGGCCGGAAGGTTACCACAAAATCAAACTTGGCAAAAAACAGCATCCAGCGTAATTGCCGGGGAGTCAAAAGTCTGGCAGAACTCATGAATTGAAGATTGCGATGATCAGTATATACTGTGACAGTATATTTAGCTCCCAACAAATGATGTCTCCATTCTTTAAAGGCGTCACAAATCGCCAGAAGCTCTTTTTCAGCAATGACATAGTTCTGTTCGGCTTCGTTCAATTTCCGAGACAGGTAAGCTACAGGATGAAGCTGACCAGTGTCTTTGTTTTCGTTGTGACAAGACTGCTCCTATCGCCACATCTGAAGCATCAGCTTCCACTATGAAAGGTCGATCCGCATCTGGATGAGTCAAGACTGGGGCAGTGGAGAAAGATTTTTTCAAATTTGAAAAGGCTTGGTCTGCTTCTGGGGACCATATACATTTTTCTTTCTTTCTTAATAACTTAGTAATTGGAGCCACTGTCTGGGAGAAATGATTGATGAACCTCCGGTAAAAATTTGCAAAGCCCAGGAAACATTGTACATCACGAACAGTCTTTGGGATGGGCCATTCAGATACGGCTTTTACTTTCCTTTCTGCCATTACCATACCTTGAGGAGTAAGGATAACCCCTAAAAACTCAACTGTGGTAACATGAAACTCACACTTGGTTAGCTTGCAATATAAATGGTGTTTACGAAGGGCTGCCAAAATTTTCTTGACATGTTGAACATGTTCATTCTCATTGTCTGAGTAGATCAAAATGTCATCAATGTAAACTATGGCAAAGATATTGAGGTACTCTCTAAGAACGTCATTTAAGAAAAATTGAAATGCTGCTGGAGCATTGCACAGACCAAAAGGCATGACGGTGTATTCAAAAAGGCCATGTCTTGTTTTGAATGCCGTTTTCTATTCGTCACCCTCTCTCATTCTGACCAAATGGTAAGCACCTCGAAGATCAAGCTTCGTGTAGATTTTTGCTTTCTTTACTTGTTCCAGTAAGACCGGAATTAGAGGCAAAGGATATTTGTTCTTGATGGTGATTTTATTCAAGCCCCTAAAGTCGATACAAGATCGAAGCTCTCCGTTCGCTTTTGGAACAAAAAATAAAGGAGAAGCTGTGGGAGACTTAGAGGGGCGGATGAAACCATTCTCTAAGAATTGATCCAAGTATTTCCGTAAATGTTGATTTTCATGTTCTGACAGGGCATACACACGACAGTTGGGAAGTATCCCCCCTGGGACTAGATCAATTTGACAGTCATAAGATCTATGAGGAGGTAAGTTCTCTGCTTCCTTCTCATCAAATACATCTTCATTAGACGAATACTGTTTGGGCAACTGAACTTCTTTCTCTGCGGCGGTAGCTATGTAAGAATGGCGAACTTCCGATTCTTGAGTCCTTTGGAGACAATGGCCCTCATTCCGACCCTGGCGGTTTCAAACCGCCAGGGTGGAGGACCGCGGGAGCACCGCCGACAGGCCGGCGGTGCTCCAATGGGCATTCCGACTGCGGCGGTAAAGCCGCGGTCGGACCGGCAACACTGGCGGTCTCCCGCCAGTGTACCGCCGCCCATAGGAATCCTCCAAGGCGGCGCAGCTAGCTGCGCCGCCGAGGGGATTCCGACCCCCCCTACCGCCATCCAGTTCCCGGCGGTTCTCCCGCTGGGAACCGGATGGCGGTAGGGGGGGTCGCGGGGCCCCTGGGGGCCCCTGCAGTGCCCATGCCACTGGCATGGGCACTGCAGGGGCCCCCGTAAGAGGGCCCCTAAATGTATTTCACTGTCTGCTTTGCAGACAGTGAAATACGCGACGGGTGCAACTGCACCCGTCGCACAGCTTCCACTCCGCCGGCTCGATTCCGAGCCGGCTTCATCGTGGAAGCCTCTTTCCCGCTGGGCTGGCGGGCGGCCTGAAGGCGGCCGCCCGCCAGCCCAGCGGGAAAGTCAGAATCACCGCCGCGGTCTTTCGACAGCGGAACGGTATTCTGGCGGCCCCCGACAGGCTGGCGGCGACCGCCGCCGGCCAATGTCGGAATGAGGGCCAATGTTCTTTACATAGCACTGATGAGAACACAATCTTTCGTTCTGCCCAATTAATCTCTGGATTGTGATGAGTTAACCATGGCAAGCCAAGGATGATCCCATACTGGGGAGCATGGATCACGTCAAGGATGAGTTCCTCTTTATGTTTCTTTCTTTGATTTTTACCTTCACAAATTATTGTCAAGGGGACAGTCTGAAGAGTTATCGGACCTCCAGTCAAGAGTTTTCCATCAACTGCCTGGATGGTTTCTGGGGTCTTCTTTTCAATACATGGGATCCCCCATGCACGAACCAATTGGGCGTCAACAAAGTTTCCGGTAGCCCCAGAGTCGACTAGAGCCTTCTTGAAATAGGTCTTTTTCTTGACCTGAACTCTTATTCCCAATTTTAGATGTTTGGATTGTGAAGGATCCACAGTGACACCCAAGAGCAACCCTTCTCTGCAACTTGGGTGATTTAGATTTTCCGACTCGACTAATGCATTGGTTGCAACTTTCTGAACTGGGCCTCGCTTGCTCTTTGTTTTGATTGGACAATCTTTGGCGAAATGACCTTTCCGCCCACAATAGAGACATTGCCCATTTTTTCTGCGTAGGTCCTTTTCATCTTTGGTCAAAGGTCTCCTGATGGTTCCAATTTCCATCGGTTCCGGCGTTCTTTCTCTCGGAGTTCTTGAGTCTTTGTTATCATGAGCATGCCAAAAATGTTTTTCAGTCTTTTTACGCGTTCCTTTTCGTTCATTTAAACGATGATCAAGCCTCAAGACAAGGTTTATTAAATCTTGACAGTTTGCAGGTTGTGGGTCAATTTGCGCTAAAATGTCTTTTAGCTCCTCTTTGAGTCCTCTGTAAAACAAGGCCGCTTGTTTTTCTTCAGGCCAGGATGTCTCAGCGACCAGCCGATTAAAGTTGGCTAAATATGACACTAAATCCTGATTCCCTTGGCGTAAGTCTAATAATTCACGATCTGCTGCCTGTGTTACAGTTCTACGATCGAAAACTCTCTCAAATTCACAAACAAAATTTTTCCAGTTGTACAACAGGGGACTATTTTTACGCACTAGAGGAATAGCCCAGGTAGCTGCATCTCCAGACAGATATGACAACAAGAAAGTTACTTTAGACTGGGCATCGTGGAAAGTATGGGGTCTGCAGGTGAAGTGAAGTTCCACTTGAACCAGAAAAGATTGCGCTTTCAAGGGATCACCTGAGAAGCGTTCTGGGGGAGCTAACGGAATGGCTGAAGGAACATTGAGGGAAATGTTAGTCGGATTACCTCCAGAAGTCTGAGAAGAAGTACCTGGCCAAGACACATCTGTGGGACTTTGTTCTTTCTTCTAAACCTTATTCTGTAACTGACTCACCCTCTCAGCTAGACTATTTGTCAAATCCTTTGATGATACCACTTCTGACCGGAGCTGGGTGATAGCCTTGACTAGTTCGTCCAGTGTGGCCATGCTGAGAACATACACAAACCAGGAGGATAATAATTTGTGGGCTCACTATTCTGTCAGAGTCACCAGATCCTCGGGGTCTGTGCACGTTCCCAACACTTCCACCACAAGACAGCTCCAATACTCTGATTAGATTTAAAACAGAGTCTAAGAGAGTCCAAGTGGGGAAAAGGGGATTAGGACGGGAACAGCTGGGAAGGAGACCTGTAGGAAGCAAAAGGTTAAAACACAACATCAAAATTATATCTCATGAAATCAGTACCATGCTACAACTCTAAGCTTCGTCTTTTCCGAAAAAACATGAACAACCCTAAAATAGTCCTAAAACTGACTAGGCTTTAGATGATCAAATGCCTGAGGAGGAAACAGGAAAAGTTAAATAAGACTTTCAGATTCGAGTACTTTCTTTAGCATGAGAATCAGGAAACACTCTGTGCAATTTCTAAACAACCATATGAATCTCCTTTTAAGAATATATATCAGGAACACACAGCATTACATCTAGAACTCTGGTATTGTTGTGTTCATCTCAGAAAAAACATTGGGAAGTGAATTGCGCACATTGCAGATTTTTATATGAGTATTAAACACCATAAAGGATTGTGCACCATGAAATCACACAACGTAGATTCAAGGAATAAATCACGCAATGTGTCAACTTGAAATGATACCAAGAAAATGTCTTAGAATAGTAGCGCACAGTAATTTACATTATTTATACACGAGGAAAGAATTGCGCGTCTTGCCGTTTCAAATGCCACCATACAAATGCCAAGAAATGGTAGCGCACAATGAACAACATGGAAAGCACTCAGGGAAAGAATCACGCGTCTTGTCGATTCAAATGCCACCATGCAAATGCCAAGAAATGGTAGCGCACAATGAATAACTTGAAAAAACACTCAAGGAAAGAATCGCGCGTGTTGCTGATTCGAATGCCACCATGTAAATGCCAGAAAATGGTAGCGCACAATGAACAGCATGAATTACACACGAGAAGTGAATCGCGCGTTTCGCCGATTCGAATGCCACCATGTAAATGTCAAGAAAAGATAGCGCGCAATGAACAACAAAGTTAAATGCTCATGAAACGAGTTGCACGTCTTGCCAACTCGTAAAACATCATGTAAATGTCAAGAAATATCAGCGCGCAATGAACAACAATGTAATAACGAAGTCAAATCTTTATGGAATAAATTGCGCGTCCTCCCTATTTGCAAACCACCATACAAATGTCAAAAAAATGGCAGCACACAAGTAATCTGTTATTCATTTAAGAATTAAAACAAGAATATGAAAATTCTCAATTACGGTGTTGGGAAATGTCCAAACACCGTCTTACCGCCTGGAAACAGTGATCACCAATGAGAGATGAGTGCAGAAGACTGGAAAATCCAAATAGGCCGCCGGGACAGGAGCTCAGGAAGAAGCTGCTGCTCTGCACCGGGACCTCTGAATAGTGAGCACTGGAAGTTGGGCTGACTCTCTTTTATAGAGTCTTGGCCCAGCCTAGAACCACACCCAGGCATGTTGCAGGGAAAGTCTCTAGAAGGCCCTGGAAAGGGACCACACCCTAACACACTCTGAATGTCTGCAGCAATACATTGCAAATGTACAGTATTTATAAGCACCTTAAAAATTAATCTTTTGGATGGAATTCTGCAATGCAAAAGGTTAAACAATAACATATCATCACAATGCATAAATTACATTATCTTGCGAGTGTTGGGTTTTTGCATTCTAGATGCCCGTAGAGCGCGCACTGTCCTGGTGTTGACAACTGGTTGCATACGTGGCATCTGCACCTGTTGCATGGGTTGAAGACCCTGCATTTGAACCATGTTATTCTGGAACTTTGGATTAGGATCATTCTTGGTCCTTTAACATTTCGAAATGCACTGATATCATTGCTTTGTTGAACAGCACCCTCCTGCACCATCATTGGGCACTCCCGCTTCCAATGTCCCACGCCCCCGCACACATGGCATGGTAATACCTTCTTCATCCCTTGCGCGTCATTTTGTACTACAACGGTATTCAAATCCGGGCCACGGTTCACAAAACCTCCTCGACCTCTGCCTCTCGTTTGCGTCTGAAACATTCTGTTGCCCTGTGGCAGTTGTACCATCTGCTGTACTCCGTTTCCGTGCATCCCTGCTTGCGCTGCCTTAATTTGCATCACCATCACTTTCTCCTTCAACTTTCTCTGTTTCAGTTCGATCTCGTCACTACAGTATTTCGCATATTGTAACACCTCATCAATCGGCTTCGCTTGCCAGCAAATCAAATGGTTCTTAATCATCTGGCTAATTTCTGGTCTCAGCCCTTCAACAAACCTGAACACAAGGGGATTCATGTCTTTAGGCTCTATGACTTCCGTGCCACTGTAATGCTTCATTGCTTTCAACAACCTCTCATAGTAAGCATGTATCGACTCTTTGCCCTCTTGTGCCGTTCGATCAATCTTTTGCAAATCAATATTCTGCGTCGACACTTTCTGCTTCAAGAACTCAATTACCTTATGGTAATACTTCATTACCTCCGGAGAGGGTGCTCCGGTAGCCCTATCCCTTGCTGATTCTGCGGTTGGCCAGTCAACACTTCTCTTGCACTCGAGCCACAAATCAGCAGGAATAATAATCTCAAACAGCGTATTCAAGTCTTCCCAAAGACACTTCGCAAGCTTCACAAATCTGTCTGTCTGCTGATACCACTCTATCGGCTTTTCCCTCAGCCTGGGGAAGTCATTTGTGAATGACAGAATGTCACCCCTGGACCATGGTACATGAACAAGAACCCCTCCAGCTGTTTCTCCCATGGGTAACATCTTTATGGTACCAGTATCTGGCACTGGGTTTGCCTGCGACTGTTGCTGCTCCAAGCAGTCACTTTTCCTTTTGTCTCTCTTCTTTGCCCATCTGCCTTCCCACTTCTCTAAGGCTCCCCAAACCTGCGCGCTCTGTAAAATTTCTTTAAGGTGTGCTTTCATCCCAGTAGACCTCATGTGATCAAAATCTTTAGGTTCAAAGTCTAATCTGTAACTCCTCTTTAGATGCTTAGTATTGTCCAAGTCTATGCCATATTTGCCTGCTAGATTCGCCAACCTCTGGTGCACCTTGCTCACTTCTTTAGTTATTTTTGAACACAGGTACCTCAATTCTGCTTCAGTGTATGACTCTAGCCTATTCACTCCCATGCTCCCTTTGACTAATTCAGCTGCTGCCACGCCCAACCTGACAAAATTCAGGTATTCCTCTCTCTCTGACCGCTCTGCTGTCGCAGGGGTAGTCTGCGGTGAACTCAGCTTGTCTAGCCGTTCAGTTGTTGCGCAGTCAGACCTTGCAACAAAATATTTCCAGCCTGCATCATTGGTGGTTGCAACATGTTCGTACTGGGTATCTGTGGAGTTAGTAGTCCCAACCCAGCCTGTCTCATTGTCTCTAGAGGAACCCCAATCCGACTGAAATCCAACAAGGACCTAGATCTCTCTGCTATCTGTTCTCCTGGTGTCATCCCTTGGGAACTCCCTGTGAACCCTCCTCTTAGTACCTCTTGAGTCATTACCCCTTGGTCACATACACTAGGCTTTGCCTGTGCATACAAAGGTATGGGTGGACCGACTGTAATTGGCAAAGATATAGCAGCTGGTGCCTGCCTGTTTCCCAAACCCTGGGAGCATTAACTCCCACCGTCTGATTTATTACGGGCGCTGTGACTGACTGCGGGCCTGTGACCGAAGCGTAATTCGGAACCATCTGTTGCTGCTGCTGGGGCAGCAAAAGTGGAGTTGGCTCCATCTGTACCAACTTTGATCTTGCATATGCTTGATCGGGTGGCACCATCAAATTCGTATTGGTCTGTAATACTGGGACATCGGGGTAGAGCCTCCGAACCGGAGGTGGCTGCAACTGTGTCTGCATCCCTGACGCAGTGGATATGCTGACACTATTCTGCACCGGAGCTGGTGTCGCCACGGCATTTACCTGAGCTGTATGCGCTGTTCCCTGATTCTGCATTGAATATACAGGACCTGCACTAGTACTTGGTCTGTTGTCATTCATAGCATAAGGCGGTGGACGATCATGTAACAACTGATTAAGGAACTCATCATCATCTGAGTCATCTGCATTTGCCCAAGCCTTGTTATTCTCTTTCCCTCTACTCGAACCCTTGTCTGTTTTACAAGTGGCCTCTCTTCCTTGTGTGTCGGCTTCTTTAGTTATTGCGGGAAACATTCTGACTCCATCTATTATTTCTCTTCTCCACATCCTGGTCTCGCTATCCCACCTAGCCTCCGCTAGTGTCTTCTCTGCTTTTCTCACTCTCCTCTCAAACTTTTGCTGCCTTTGTCGTTTGGCCATTAATTCCCGAACCGCTAATGCCTCAAACTGTGCTGGCCTTGGAGGCGGCTACTGCTCTTTTAGCACCTTCTGCAAATTCTCTAGAACCCCTATGTTGAACGTCCCATTCTCTGGAAACGCCAAACACCAATCTTTCTCGGTTAATTTGCACCATTGCTTTAGCCAAAGACATGGCGCGACTCTCTTCTCCTCCATTACGGCATAAGCCAGAGTATCCTCTGGCGGTGTAGGCTCCCCCACACTCGTGGTAATGTACACATCTCCCCTCAAAGCGCTCTTTAAAGCCTTGAAGAACTTCATTATTACGTCTCCTATTTAGTTTATAACTGAATCAGGAAGTGACTTTAATTCCTAGAACACCCTTTGCTTACCTTCTCAACCAATTGCCTCTCACGGACGGCTGCCAATCCGCGTGCGACCCTTCTCACTAACTGACCTATCCCAGCACTGCTCCAATGATGTCACACTCACACACACTGCGGCTGACAAAGTCCTGCGGCTTGTCTTCCTCACTCTCTATTCACGCAAAACTAATGCAATATATTGCGAGCACTTGAACAACAAAACTTACATTTGCCGGTTTACTACAGGAAGGGTAACACAATCGCTTCAGAACTTTACAGAGATTTCACTTGAAGCCTCAGCCGCTACTCTCTCCTTCTCAGCTCCCGTACCCGCAAGCAGAATTCGACCTGCAAATTCTACTCTCAACTTGTCAATGGTTCGTCCTAGTGCACTTTAGAACTTACCAAATCTCCATTGAAGGTTTTCACTCACACACTGTGACTCAAACTCGTCAATCACACCCAATTGACCTATTAAACCGCGCAAATTACAACATAAACCAAGTGTCTCATACACTTGTCAGTATACTCCGGAGTCTTAGACCATGCAGGGTCCGTACATCACCAACAACCACGTGGACAATTTTTGAGCACAAAGTGCCACACTCACATGAAGTTCGCCGACTTCCCTACTCTCATACTGCGGAGTACGCCCACTCCTACTAAAACAT